>NC_090984.1:114639961-114942991 GCF_041146395.1 Eulemur rufifrons | reverse complement strand
AATACACAACCTCCTGAGACTGAACCAGAAAAAAATGGAAACCCTGAGTAGACCAATGAGTAGCAAGATTGAATCAGTAATAAAAAATCTACCAATAAAAAAAGCTCAGGATCAGATGGATTCACAGTTTAATTCTTCCAGATGTACAAAGAACTGGTGCTGATTGTACTGCAACTGCCCTGAAAGATCAAGAAGGAGGGAACCCTCCCTATCTCATTTTATGAAGCCAGTATCACCCTGATACCAAAGCCAGGAAAGGATGCAACCAAAAAAGAAAACTACAAAACAATATCTCTGATGAACATAGATACAAAAATCCTCAAGAAAGTACTAGCAAACCAAATCCAACAGCACATCAAAAGGGTCATTCACTATGATCAAGTAGGTTTTATTCCAGGGATACAAGGATGATTTAACATCCACAAGTCAATAAATGAGATGCACCACACACAAACAGAATTTTAAACAACAACAAAAAAAGATCATCTCAATAGATATGGAAAAGCTTTCAATAAAATCCAATATCCCTTCATAATAAAAAACCCCCCAAAAAATTCAGCATAGAAGGAACCTACCTCAAAATAATAAAATCCTTATATGACAAACCCACAGCCAACCTCATACTGAATGGGGAAGAGTTGAAAGCATTCCCCCTGACTGGAACAATAAAAGAATGCCCACTTTCACCACTCATGTTCAACATAGTACTGAAAGTTCTAGTCAGAGCAATCAGGCAAGAGAAAGAAAACAAGGGCATCCAAATTGGAAAAGAAGAAGTCAAATTATCTCTGTTTGCTGATGAGATGATTTTATACCTAGGAAACCCTAAGGACTCCTCCAAAAGACTACTAAATTTCTTAAGTGAATTCAGCAAAGTCTTAGGTTATAAAATCAACATACAAAAATCAATACCATTTCTATACACCAACAACAACCACACTGAGAACTAAATCAAGAACTCAGTCCCATTTAAAATAGCTGCAAAAAATTAAAATACTTAGGAATAAATTTAACCAAGGAAGTGAAAGATCTCTATAAGGAGAACTACAAATCACTGATGAAAGAAAATGTAGAAGACACAAATGGAAAAACATTCCATGCTCATGGATCAGAAGAATCAGTATTGTTAAAATGACCGTAGTGTCCAAAGCCATCTACATATTAAATGCAATTCCTATCAAAACTCCAATGTCATTTTTCACAGAATTAGAAAAAAACAATTCTAAAATTCATATGGAACCAAAAAAGAGCCTGAATAGCCAAAGCAATCTTAAGCAAAAAGAACAAAACTGGAGGCATCAGATTACCTGACTTCAAATTATACTACAAGCCTGTAATAACCAAAATAGCATGGTATTGGCATAAAAGTAGACACATAAATCAATGGAACATAGTAAAGAACTCAGACATAAAGCCATATACCTACAACCAACCAATCTTCTACAAAGCAGACAAAAAAACATACACTGGGGAAAGGATACACTACTCAGTAATCAGTGCTGGGAAAATAGGATAGCCTTATGCAGAAGAATTAAACTGAATCTCTATCTCTCACCATATATAAAAATTAACTCAAGATAGATAAAGGCTTAAATGTAATACCTGAAATCATAAAATTCCTAGAAGAAAACCCAGGAAAAACTCTTCTGGACATTAGCCTAGATATAGAATTTATAACTAAGACCACAGAAGTAAATGAAATAAAAACAAAAATAAACAAATGGGACTTAATTAAACTAAAAAGCTTCCACATAGCAAAAGAAATCAAAAGAGTAAATAGCCTACAGAATGGGAGAAAATATTCGTAAACTATGTGTCTTACAAAGACACATCCAGTGGCCGGGCACAGTGGCTGATGCCTATAATCCTAGCACTCTGAGGGCCAAGGTGGGAGGATTGCTTGAGCAAGAACGAGACCCCATCTCTACTAAAAATAGAAAAAATTAGCTGGGCATGGTGGCATGTGCCTGTAGTCCCAACTGCTCGGGAGACTGAGGCAGGAGGATTGGTTGAGCCCAGGAATGGAATTGCAGTGAGCTATGATGACACCACTGCACTCTCGGGGTAACGGAGTGAGATTTTATCTCAAAAAAAAGAAAGAAAACTAATATCCAAAATCTAACAAACAACCCCCATTATAAAGTGGGAAAAAGTCATGAGCAGGCATTTTTCAAAAGAAGGTATTTAAATGGCCAGCAACATATGAAAATATGCTCAACATCACTAATCATCAGGGAAATGCAAGTTAAAACAACAAGATACCATTTTACTCTAATTAGAACAGCCATTATTAAAAAGTCAAAAAACAATAGATGTTGGCACATATGCAGTGAAAAGGGAACACCCATACACCATTGATGGGCATGTAAATTAGTATAATCTCTATGGAGACCAGTACACACACACACACACACACACACACACGGGAGTATTACTCAGCAATAAGAAAGAATGAAGTATGTCTTTTCCAGCAACTTGGAAGGAACTAGAGGCCATTATCCTAACTGAAGTAACTCAGGAACAGAAAAATAATGCCACATGTTCTCACTTATAAGTGGGAGCTAAACTATGGCTATACCAGGTCACCAGAGTAGTATAATGGACATTGGAGACTAACAAGGAGGAAGGACAAGAGGGGTGAGGGATGAAAAATTATCTATGGGATACAATGTGCACTACTCAGGTGATGGGCATACCAAAAACCCAGACTCTACCACTATACGATATATGTACATATAATAGAATGCAACTTGTACTTCCTAAAACTAGTTTTTCCTAAATCTATAAATATTAAAATTTTTTAAAAAGAAAAAGGAAAAAAAAGATTTACTAACAGCAAAAAACACAAATCAAGTCAGCCTTAAGTTCTCCTGCTGCAGCAATGCCTGTCACATATTCTTCTATAGAATCTTCAAAGAAAAATACTATTGCCTAAGAATTGAAAACCAACTCAACTCATTAATCGTATGCAAAACCAACAGAAGGATGTTGTAAACACTATATTTTATCAAGATTCCATTGATTATAAGATGCACTTTTTTCTATTAACACAAAGAAAGAAAAACCCTTCTAATTAAATTTTAACACAGTTAACAGTGGTCCTGAGTGATACATGAATTGCTCTGACATTATTTCTCCTGCTGTGGTGGCATTGGTTGGTGTGTGATAAGGCAATCAATTTGCATATATCTTAGTAGTAAAACACAATGCAATTTTCACCTAGAATGGGTTGCTTCCTTTCTTAGGTCCTATAAAGTACCTGATGGTTTTCTACAAGAAAATGTGAAACTGTGGTGATTCCTCCAGTGACATTGGCTTTATTGATTAGTGTATGCCCTGTTGCTTTGATTTCTTCGCTTGCTGCACCCACAATAACTTTGTTTCAATGCCAAATTATAATGGAATATTTTTGAAGTCATTTTAGCAGTAATAAACTTCAACATGATTCAGGAAAGTCAGTTAAAGTGATGACAGTATAAACAACTGAGACAAGAGTTCATGCATGTGCAGGCAATTGACCACTATGGTGTGAGTGCCCCCTGGCGGACAATGATTGTAAAGCACATCAATTATAAGGTGTCACGATTTTCAAGACGTTGAAATGTAAAACAAGTATATCTTACTGTGTTTATCAATGAAATATGGTATACTGAACCTTAGCAATTATATAAGCAAAGTTATGCTTTTGAAAAGCTTACTGGACAATAAGAAAAACCTTACTATATATGTTTCTGAGGAAATAACTATGAATATTATTGACACCAAAAATTAAAATGTGGGTGAGTCTCTCAGAACCTCATGAAAGACAATCAAGAATTTAAAAGATCAGGTGAAGAATAAAAAGTTAAGGCCAAAAAACCCCAAGGTTTTGCCATCCCTAAAAGGTAGTCCAAAACACTATTTCCTTATCTGAATATAAATATACATGGAATTAGGAATTTTTTGGAAGCCTTTATTGTGATCATCAATAGAATTTTTAAAAATGTGTTTGCAGTTCAAATTGTTTTTAAAAGCCAAAGTAAACAGAATGGCCATACAAAGCAGACATGAAGAAGAGGAAAGAAGACAAAGCAGAAAATTTATAAAGCACAAAATAGAATAGCCAAAAGTAGACCTGGTCTACAGTTGTCACCATAAATGTGATTATTCACTTATTCAACGGCATTTATTGAGCACCTCTTACATGACACGTACTGTTCTAGTCACTAGGGCTATAGCAGTTCCCTTTCTTGTGGAGCTTACACACTTGTCAGGAGAAACTGATAATTAACAAAAAACAGGCTGTGTGTAAGATAAATGCTACAGTGGGGTAGGGGGTGGGGAAGAAGGGTAAGGCAAATAGCAAGTACCAGGTGTGTTGCCGTAGTGTGGTGAAGTGTGTGTTGAGGTCAGGGTGAGCAGATCTGAAGGAAATGAGGCAGTGAGCCCTGCAGATATCCAAGTATGATCTACGTTTCTCCATTAAAGAGAGGGTCTCCCTTTGGATTTTAAAATCCTGAAATATGATGGCAGGAGAGAAAAACTTAAAGCAAAGGTGGAGAGAAAGAATATAAATAAGGACTTGAACAAACATGCCAAATAGACTTGGAGAGAAGGCATAGGTGGTAATGCTAATAGTCACACAAAGCAAGATTTTTATTTAATAAACAAAATCATTCTTTGTGTGATAAAATATCAGTAGTAAACATATGTCACTACTGAGTCAATGCTCTAAAAAAATACAAGATATATAAATACACAAAATTCAACTGTAAGGAACACTAGAAGAAATCAATTGAAGTGCTAATGTAGAAGAAATTTTAAATTGACAGTGTTAAATATTTAATACATAAAGATCAAGGTAAGAGTATAGTGGAACATTCTATGTAGAGGAATTAAGACGTAGTGTTGAAATATATGGCACATATACTATAGTATACTGTAGCTAAAATATGTCTCCTACGGGTAACTCATTGACAATGAGACCATGAAGGTAAACTGAACCCAGTTGTCCATTTGAGTCAAGCTAAAGAATTTCTTCATGTTACCAAAAGATTGATTATTAACCTAATTATATTTGTATTTTAGAAAGATAACATGGGGAATATATGGGAAAATGTGAGATTTGGGGCAAAGTGATATGTTTATAGGCTATTTTAAAAGTTTAGGAGAGATGATGAGGCTCTGGATTAGAAAAGTGGCCACAGGTATGGAGAAGACAGTGGCTGATTATGACTGAATCAATGGGAGTCGGTGAAAGATTGGATATGAAATAGGGGGAGGAAGGTAAAGTTAAGAGTTACACGGAGGACAACTGATGAGTAATGACACAGTGAGCATTATCCATAGAACCAGCATCTAGGGGACTTCCACTTCCAGTTATGGCATAACTTTGCTGCTGAGAATAACTAAAATAGTTAGATAAATTATTTTTTAAATTGAAAACCTGAAAAGATAATAGAAACAGCCAGGCCAAAATCTAAGGGAAAACAGAAACCTGGAGACGTAAATAGGACACACAATTCCCAAATCCTCCTGCCCTGAAGGGATTTACAAATTCCTGCCAATTTAGGCTTTGAGCATGGTGGATTAATGAAGAGATATGACCCTGAGTCCACCTGATGTGGTGAGCATGGTGGATGGCATGCCCCACCATGAGCCAGAACCCCAGAGGGTTGTTAGGATAAGGATGGACTGGAAGTAAATCCATACACACTCTCACATATGTCCACAAGGAATGCAGCAAAATTGTCTTGTTGTTAGGTGAGTAGGAAAAAAGAAGAAGAGAAAAAGCCTGTCTGAGAGGTTGTGGCCCTTGGAAGGCCGCAGTAAGATTTGCAGCCCTGATTCGCGTTGTCTGGGTGGTCCAGTGACTCTCAGGCTGAGATTTGTTCCTGTAGTACCTCAGGCAACTGGAAAAAGCACATGCAGATACTCACCAGAGGAAGACATCATCCCAGGCCTCAGAAATGCCCCCAAATTTTCTTCAAAGGTAATGACATGTATACAGTAAAAAGTTACCAACAAAAAAGGAAACTAAGCTTCGAGACTGAGATAGCTCAGTAAAGATATTAATACACAGGAAAAGCAGACCAAAAAAAATCACCTGCTGGTACTACAAGAAAGAAGTTTTTTAAAAAAGATTGTATTTACTGTGTCTCACAGAATAAAAGACAACTTGACAATATGTGCAGGGAATTATTATAAAAAACTGTAAAAAGTGACCTGTTAAAAATATGAAATGGATCTTTTGTTAATGAAAAATATCATACCAAAACCAAATCATTAATCAAAAAGTTTAACAACCCTTAGAACATTGATGCAAAAATCCTATATATAAAAAGAAAAGAATATTATATCATGACCTTGTTGGATTTATACTAGGATTCCATGATAGTTTAGCATTAGAAAGTTAATCAGTACAGCAATATTAAAGATTACAGGAGAAAAAAAGAATCCCATGATCATCTCAATAGGTGGAGGAAAAAAATCTGATAAAACTCAATATTCATTTGTGGTTTTTATAAAAATACCTTAGTAAGCCAAGAACGGAGTATCTAGAGGGGAAAAAAAAAACTAAAGCAAATATTCAATCAGATTTTATAGTAACACATTAAAAGCTTTTGTTTGTAATCAGGAACAAGACAAAGAAGCATGCTACTATCACTTATGTTCATCATTGTATTGGGGGAGCCAAATTAGCCTAGAAAGGCAAGAACAATATTTAAAAAGTGTGAGCTTGGAGAGAAAGAAACATAGCTGTCCCTGTACAGATGATATAATCGTGGACATAGATAACCTGAGGCTTGTGTGGCTGGAGCCCCGTAAGCAGCACAGACAGTAATAGGAGATAAGGTCAGAGAGGGACCAGAATCCAGGTCATAGTAGCCCCTGGGGGGCACTGCAAAGACTTTGGCTTTTACTTGGAGAGGTTGAAGCCACTGAGAGTTTTGATTAGGGGAGTAAAGTGACTCAACATTTTTAAAGTGTTATGTTGGTTGTTCTTTTGAGAATAGACTCAAGGGGGCTATAGGCAGAATCGTGGAGACCAATTAGGAGCTGCAAGAGAGATGATGGTGGCTTGTCCAGGATGATAGTGGTGACAGTAGTGAGAAGTGGTTGGATTCTATACATGTTTTGAGACTAACATCAATAGGCCTTACCAGTGGATTAGATATAGAGTATAAGAGAAAGAGAGGAATTAAGAATGACACCAAGGTTTTTGCACTAAACAACAGGAATAATGCAGTTGCCATTAACGAAGGTGAGGAAGGCTGAGGATGGGGGAGGTTTGTGTGAGGATTAGGAGCTCAGTTTAGGATGAGTTGTTTGAGATGCTTAACGGACATTGATCTGAACCTGGTAGCAGGCAGTTAGATATATCAGTCTGGACCTCAGAGAAGAGAACCAGATGAGCGATTTAAATTTGAGAATCATCTAAATAAAGATGGATTTAAAATCCTAAAACTGGATGAGATCTCCAAAGACAGTGGGAGAAGAAATTTAAGAACTGAGTCCTGGGGCACTCCACATTTAGGGGCCAGGGACAGGAGAATGAACCAGAAAAGCCTGAGCTAACTGAGTGGGATTGGATGGGGGTGTGGGGATGGGAATAGTGATGTGCAGAAATCAGCCTCTCTCATCCTGAGTCACAAGCTTTCACTGAAGGTCCATCCAGGCGAGGAGACTCTTTCTCCAGATCAGTGTCTTTTTGGCTGAGTGAGTGCTGCTGTACTACCAGATTACTGACAGGACCTCTCAACGTAGTGCCCTAAGACATGAGAGAACCACAAGACACACAGTTTGGTTCTCCTGGTATAACTGATGACCCAGTATCCTCTACTGGTAATTTCCCTTCCCATTGTCGGGTTGTTTTTTCACTGCCTTTCACCTACACAGGAATCTGACTTGCTGGTATTGGAAAGAGAAATCACCACCAGAGGGAGCTAACCTCTTCTCCTCTAGATGGCTTAATTAAACATCCTCTCACTCTGTTCTGTTCTTCACCTACTTCAGTGAGCAGGTTCTATGATGTGGAGCCTGGTTTTCCAGGGGCTAGCATGTATTTTCTAATTCAGGAGTGTCTCACAGCCCTAATTTCACCCCTTAGTTTAAATGAAGACATTTGTATGAGGCATGATACTAAAAGTTTTCTAGTTGTAGTATATCATTATCAAGAGACTTCTGTTTATTTCCTAATAGGATTAGGAAGATATAGTGAAATTGGAGATATTACTGATAAAGTTTTCACATTATACTATGACCACTTGGGATTCATACATAAACTGACTCCAAATCACTTTGAAGCTGGTGGACCACCTGCAGCCTTTGGAAATTCTAGAAGTATTTTTGGTCAGGTCAGTGATATAATATATTGAAACAGTTTGCCTTATTTTAAGAACAGATGCCTCTATTTTAAGAATAGATTCAATACACGAATAATGGGAAAATGGGAAAGTATTTTCCTTGGGATAAACTCTTATTAATGTACTTTGCTCTATTTAACTAAATATAACTCCATATACGAAGGAACATTTCCAAAACCTTCTTCCAAGTCCCACTCAGGGTTAAATAGCTTCAACTACACCTAGGATTTGAATATTCAGGCAAATATCTTCATGGTAGAACACCATGAGATATTCTAAGTTAGATCCATTGCTCCAAATGCAAGCCTTGGTAGGGTTGATTCTCCACCATCCAAGGTTTGCCCTGAAGAACATGTGTTCTGGTCTACCTTTCTTCTTTCATATTAACCCTGCCCCCTAGTTTTTTCTTTTTTCTAAGGCCAACATAGAAAGGTGTTATCTTCTTCACAGATGACATTAGATACAGATTTTTATAATAATTTTAATGTGTAATATGCTACTTGTGAAGGCACATATGCCTAAGAACTCATCATTGGGTACACAGTTATGAAAATGAATACTCATCAATCAATTTCTCAGCCAACAATCAAACATTTTTTGCTGAGGTTCAATAAAACCTGACCTTCAGCTTAAAGGAAATAGAACAAAGAAGGAATCTAGTTTTAAAAGATCATGCTAATTACCACACCAAAACTGCAGTTGAGAGGATGGTGTTTTAGCTTCCCCTGTCTGAGATATGTACAGAGAGTAAGGGTGGGAACTTCCACAGGAGAGTGAGATGCCACCACATGACTCCCCGTGTGTTTGCCTGAGTCGGGGGTGTGGGTTCTTCATATGTACAAGGTGGATGATGTGACCAGGAGGGTAGAGCTAACCACAAAAGCAGTTAGCTCAATTTTTCACTAACTTCACGATTTATAGAAAATGTCTTAGTTTTCTTATGTGAAAGTATAAATTATTAAGATAAAAAAACTATAGAGATTTTTATACTCGGGACAAGTCTGAAGAACTCACACTCAACAATATCACCCCTCTCTCCACAAACTATGCATGCATCCTCACTGGAGAAATATAATCACTAGCTTTTACTGTGTGCCAGACACTGTTGTGAACTCTCAATCTTTATAACAACTCTTTATCCCAATTTTACCTATGATGAAAGTGAGGCTGAGAGAGGCTAAATAATTTACCTAAGATTACACAACTGGTTAGCTATTGGAATCAGGCATCTATTCCAGTAAAACTGGCTCCAGGACCTATGCTTTCAGCCACCCTACAGCCTTTCATTGGACTTGTGTACACCTTTCATGGGATACTCTTGTTGCTCCCAGGCTAGAATGTCATACAGAATTCTGAATAATTTTTAGCCATTTTAGTAATTTTCAAGAGTCCTTAAGCTATTTGTTCAGTCCCACATTTATTTTCCTTGAATCTATTTCCTACTCTTTCCCCTTCTCGGTGGGTTCCCAAAAGTCAGAGAAAACAGGTCTTGGAGGCGTTATTTGATGGTTGTGCTCCCAAAAAGTCTGCACTACCTACCGCCCACACAACAAGAAGGTCAACTCCAACATCCCCTTTGAGGCTGGACCTCACCTCTCTTCTCACCCCTAAAAGTCTTCAAGCTGGACCAGATGAGGACTGGAGAAGGGTGTGTTGAAAACAAAGATCTACACATCAGAAATCTATACTGAAATGCCTATGTTGACAGCAAGAGAAAGTCTGTGAGTCAGAGGAAATAAGAAAGGCATATGCTACCAGTTGGGAGACTCAGACAGTACCTGTGCAGAGTCTCTAGCATGAAACAGGGAATAGCAGCTTTCAAGTGAGAAGAGGTATTCACAGTCCCTTTCCTAAATAAAAGCTCCAAATAAGAATGCAGTTCTAAAATCTGCACCCACGCACACAATGGAAGTCAAGTTTCTGTGTGCCCTTCCACTCCAGCCACTGACTCTTAGTCATCAGAATTTCTTTGTATCTTCAACAGAAAAATACATTTTCCCTTGCACACACATGGATATTCCAACAGAACATGTTGAAATATTACTCCAAATGATAAGTAAAACAGTATTGTTTTGATGTGAACTGAAAATAAATCTGGGAGGAAGAAGATGGCTGACTAGAAACATCAGTTGCCAGATCGTCTCAGAAAAAAGGAAAAGTTTTAGATGATGTGGAGGGACATTCCACCTGCTTGAGCACTCCATAGGCAACTCAGGACCAGCACACTTCTCCCTGGCACAGTAAGGATTGAACTTCAAGGACCAGGGGACAGGCCCACAGGCCAGATCCCATACCCTCAGGACTCAATCGTGTTGCTCAGAGGCACAGAAGGGAGATTTGTGAACTAATCCCAAGAAATGAGGGAGCCCACATGGGCAGAACTGAAAGGAGAGTGCAGTACGGGTCTGAGCTGCAGGACACTCACAGAACACTCTTCCCCATACAGGAAAGCCATGTGTTCAGTCCGGGGGCAGAATCCTAGACAGGGAAACTCCCAGCCCACAGCACCATTGCTGGTGAGCTCAGCTAGTTTGAGCTCCTGCCTGCAGCCAGATGCTGGAAGGAGACCTTGGGGCAGAGGAGGAAGGAGAAGAACAAAACCCATTTCCAATAGCCAGACCATGAATCTCAGATGGCCCTTCCCCCATGAGCAGACTTTCTGGCTTGGTGGGGATGCTTCAGCCCCTCCCTGGTGGCATTTTCCCGTGGCCTGGGAGCAGACCCTTGATCTCTGCTGAGACAGCTCTTGTGCCTGCCTTTGCAGAACCTGAAGGCAGGCTCATCTGACCCAGCCCTGCCCAGCCTCACTCCTCCACACACTTCTGCTGTGATGGAGAATAAGGAGTCCCCTGGGAATTCTAGTGCCCTCCCACCACCTGGGGCATTTGAGTGCTTCTCCTAAGGGCCTAGAACCAGTCACAGTTCCCAAAAAACACTACAGTTGGCTCTTTCTGGCACATACCACCTACTGGCAGGGAGGACAACTTGTACAGCCAGTGACAACATTTACTGACTCAATCATACAGGGTATGGCTGATTCTTACACATAAGCACTGTCTCAGAGATTAAACTGGGTGCCCCAATATAATTCATACTGTTAAGAGGACCACAGGGCTGGCAAAAGAGAAAGAATTTCAAATACCTCCATCTTCTCTTGTCAACAAGAGACAGGGAATCTGCCCACACACAGTACACCACCACTACAGCCTACCAATAACTAGCAACTGAGGAAAAACACCACACTAATGATATGTATCACCAAGGCATCCATCCAGAAGCTAGACCCCCATCAAAGTCACCCACAAAGAAAGCCAAAGGTTCTTATCCAACATATGCTACAGACACACTCTACAGAGTGAGGAAGGGGAAAAAAAGCCCCATCTAATCAAAAGAAAATCCCAATACAAGAGGTGACAGCTACTCCAGATGAAAGCAATCAGCACAAGAACTCCAGAAGTATGAAAAATGATAGTGAAGGGACACCCTCAGAGGAGCACACCAGTTCTCTAGCAATGAATCCCAACCAAAATGAAAATATCAAAATGACAGATAAAGAATTCCAAATATGGATTGTAAGAAAGCTCAATGAAATCCAAGAGAAAATGGAAAACCAACTCAAAGAAACCAGAGAAACAATTCAGAAAATAAATGAAAAATTTACTAAAGAGATAAACATGTTTTAGAAAAAAACAAATAGAACTTCTTGAAATGAAAAATTCATTTAAGGTAATACAAAACACAGTGGAAAACTTTAAGAATAGACTAGACTAGGCAGAAGAAAGAATTTTAGAGCTTTAAAACAACTCTTTTGATTTAACCCAGTCAGTCAAAAATAAAGAGCAAAGACTCATGAGGAACAAACAAAGCCAATGAGAGATATGGGATTATGTAAAATAGCCAAATATAAGAATCATGGGCATCCCTGAGGGTGAAGAAGAAAAAGCATAAGGTCTGGAAAACCTATGTGAGGGAATAATTGAGGAAAACTTCCCTGGTCTTGCTAGAGATTTAGACATCCAGATACAAGAAGCTCAACGAACACCTGTGAGATTCATTGCAAAGAGGGAATCACCAAGACATGTAGTCACAGACTGGCCATAAAGTCAACATGAAAGAGGAACTCCTACCAGCTGTGAGGTGAAAACATCAAGTAACTTTCAAAGGAAAACTAATCAGGCTAACTGCAGACTTCTCATTAGAGATCTTACAAGCCAGAAGGGATTTGGACCCCCATCTTTAGTCTTCTTAAACAGAACAACTGCCAGCCTAGAATTTTTTATCCTGAAAAACTAAGTTTCATATATGAAGGAGAAATAAAGACTTTTCCAGATAAGCAAACACTGAGGGAATTTCTTATGACTAGACCTGTCCTACAGAAAATACTCAGAACTACATTATACATGGATCAGCACAATAGATACCCAAAAGTGTAAAATTATCCAAAAGCTAAAGCTCACAGTTCATATAAAACAATAGCACAAGAGGGAAAAACAAAGCAATAAGGTACTACCCAATATGATGAACAGAACAGCATCTCACGTATCAATTCTATCACTCAATGTTAACAGTCTGAATGCTCCACTCAAAAGACATGGGCTGGCTGAATGGATGATAAAACACAACCCAACTATCTTCTGCCTCCAGGAAACACATCTAACCCACAAGGACTCATACAGACTCAAGGTAAAGGTATGGAAAAAAAATATTCGACACAAATGGAAACCAAAAGAGGGCAGATGTAGTCATTCTCATATCAGATAAAGTTGACTTTAAATCAACAATGGTAAATAAAGACAAAGATGGTCATTATATAATGGTAAAGGTAGCAATTCAAGAAAAAGACATAACAATCCTAAGTATATATGCATCCAACACAGGAGCACCTAGATTCATAAAGCAAATTATACTAGATATAAGAAAAGAGATAAATAATAGCATCATAATTGCCTAAGACTTCAATATCCCACTGATAGAGCTGGACAGGTCATTGAAGCAAAAAGTAAACACTGGACTTAAATGAGAGTCTAGAACAAATGGACCTAACAAGCATTTACAGAACATTCTACCCCAAAACTACTGAATATACATTCTTCTTATCAGTACATGAGATTTTCTCCATGACTGATTATATCTTAGGCCAGAAAACATGTCTCAACAAATTCAAAAAAATCAAAATCATACCATGTATCTTCTCAGACCACAGTGGAATAAAACTAGAAATCAATTCCAAGAGAAACAGTCAAATCTACACAAAGTCATGGAAATTAAACAACCTGCTGCTGAATGATTATTGGATCCATAATGAAATTAAGATGGATACAAAAGATTTCCCAAACTGTATGACAAAGGAAACACAAGCCTTCAAAATCTATGGGATTCAGCAAAAGCAGTTCTAGGGGAAAATTCATAGTCTTAAATGCCTACATCAAAAAGACAGAAAGATCACAAATTCACAACCTAATGTCACATTTCAAGGAAAGGAAGATGAAACTGAACCCAAAGCCAGCAGAGGAAAAGAAATAACAAAAGTCAGAGCAGAACTCAATGAAATGGAAAAAAAAAAAAAATTACAAAGGATCAATGAAACAAAATGTTGGTTCTTTAAAAAGATAAAAAAAAAATCAATAGAACTTTTGCTAGATTAACCAGGAACAGAAAAAAAGGACCCAAATGAACTCAATGGGAAATGAAAAAGGAGATAGTACAACAGACACCACAGACATACAAAATATTATCCATGAATACTACAAAAATCTCTACACATATAAACGAGAAAATCTAGAGAAATGGACAAATTCCTGGGAACACACAACCTCACAAGATTCTATCACGAAGAAATATAACTCCTAAACAGACCAATAATGAGTAGTGAGATTGACGCAGTAATAAAAAAAAAAAATCTTTCACAAAAAATCGCCCTGGACCAGGTGGATTCACAGCCAAATTCTATGAGACCTACAGAGAAGAGCTGGTACTCATACTGCAGAAATTACTCCATAACATTGAGAAAGAGGAAATCCTCCCCAAATTATTCTATGAAGCCAATATCACCTTGATATCAAAGCCAGGAAAGAACCAAACAAAAAAAGAAAACTACAAACCAATATCCCTAATGAATATAGATGCAATAATCTTTGGTAAAATACTAACAAACTGGATTCCAAAGCACATCAAAAAAATAATCCATCATGACCAAGTTGGGTTCATCTCTGGGATACAAGCATGGTTCAACATATATAGATCAATAAATGTGATTTCACCATATAAACAGAAGCAAAAATGAAGACCATATGATCATCTCAATAGATGCAGAAAAAGCGTTCAACAAAATCCAGCACCCTTTCATGATAGAAACCCTCAACAAACTAAGCATAGAAGGAACATAGCTCAAAGTTATAAAAGCCATATATGACAAATCCACAGCCAACATCATACTGAATGGGGAAAAGTTGAAAACATTCCCCCTAAGAACTGGAACAAGACAAGGGTGCCCACTGTCATCACTTTTATTTAACATAGTGCTGGAAGTCCTAGCCAGAGCAATCAGGTCGGAGAAAGAAATAAAGGGCATCCAAATTGGGAAAGAGGAGATCAAACTATCACTTTTCACTGATAATATGATCTTGTATCTAGAAAATACTGAAGACCCCACCAAGAGACTCCTGGAATTGACAAATAAATTATTAGGAAAGTCTCAGGTTACAAAATCAATGTACACAAATCAGTAGCATTTCTATATACCGATAACAGTCAAGCTGACAGTCAAATCAAGGACTCAATACCATTCAAAATAACTACAAAGAAAATAAAATTCTTAGAAATATATTTAACCATGGAGGTGAAAGATCTCTATAGGGAGAACTATGAAACACTGATGAAAGAAATTTCAGGTGACACAAACAAATGGAAAAACATACCATGTTCATGGCTCAGTACAACCAACATTGTTAAAATGTCCATACTGCCCAAAATGATTTACAGATTCAAGGCAATCCTCATCACAAAGGCAACACCATATTTTACAGATCTAGAATAAATAATTCTACACTTTGTTTGGAACCAAAAAAGAGCCTGAATAGCCAAAGCAATCTTAAGCAAAAAGAACAATTCTCGAAGCATCACATTACCTGACTTCAAACTATACTACAAAGCTATAGTAATCAAAACAGCATGGTATTGGTATAAAAATAGACATAGACCAATGGAACAGAACAGAGAACCCAGATATAAAACCATCTATCTACAGCCAACTGATCTTTAACAAAGCAGGCAACAACATAAGTGGGGAAAGGAAGCCCTATTCAATAAATGGTGCTGGGAAAATTGGATAGCCATGTGCAGAAGAATGAAACAGAGCCCCTATCTCTCACCACTTACAAAAATTAATTCAAGATGGATAAAAGACTTAAATGTAAGGCATAAAACCATAAGAATTCTAGAAGAAAATATAGGAAAAACTCTTCTAGACATCGGCCTAGGCAAAGAACTTGACTAAGACCCCAAAGGCTTACAGCAACAACAAAATTAAATAAAGGGACTTGATTAGTTTAAAAATTTTCTGCACAGCAAAGGAAATAATCAACAGAGTAAATAGACAACCTACTGAATGGGAGAAAATATTTGCAAACTATACATCTGATAAAGGGCTAATATCTAGAATCTACAAAGAACTCAAACAAATCACCAAGAAAAAAACAAACGACCCTATCAAAAAGTGGGCAAAAGAGATGAAAAGAAACTTTTCAAAAGATAGACAAATGGTGAAAAAACATATGAAAAAATGCTCAACATCTCTAATCATCAGGGAAATGCAAATTAAAACCACAATGAGATATCACCTTACCCCTGTTAGAATGGCTTTCATTAAAAAGTCCAAAAGCAATAGATGCTGGTGTAGATGCATGGAGAAAGGAACATTTATACACTGTTGATGGGACTGCAAATTAGTACAACCTCTATGGAAAACAGTATGGAGATTCCTCAAAGAACTAAAAGTAGACCATTGCATCCAGCAATCCCACTACTGGCTATCTGCCCAAAGGAAAAGAAGTCATTTTATCAAAAAAGAAACCTGCACTCAAATGTTTATTGCAGCACAATTCACAATTGCAAAGATGTGGAATCAACCTAAGTGCCCATCAATTCATGAGTGTATTAACAAAATGTGGTATATATATACATGGAGTACTACTCAGCCATAAAAAGAAATTAATTAACGTCTTTTGCAGCAATTTGAATGCAACTGGAGACCAGTATGCTAAGTGAATTATCTCGAGAATGGAAAACCAAACACCACATGTACCCTCTAATAATTTGTAACTAATCAATGGGCACAGAGAGAAGTAAAAGTCACCTGAAATCAAGAAGGGGGAGGAGGAAGGAGGAGAGGGATAAAAACCTACCTAATAGATACAGTGAACACAATTCAGGTGATGGGCACAGTCATAGCCCGATTTAAGCATTATAAAAGCTATCCATGTAACAAAAACATTTGTATCCCCTTAATATTTTGAAATTTAAAAAAGAAAGAAACAAAATGAGCCAGACAAGCTGGGTTCACATTCAGGCTCCACCACTGACCAGCCACATGACCTTGAGGAAGTTTCTTGACTTTGCCAAGTCTCAATTTCCTCACCTATAAATTTGAGATATTTATGGCAGCTTCCTCATGAGGCTGCTTGGGAGGATTAAACAGTGCTTAGCATCATGGCAGGCACATTGTCCCTGCTCAATAAATGGAGGCTGTCATTATACCTCCCTACCTGACAGTCATTACTGCCAGATACAGAAAGAGGTGCCCATCGGGGCCCAGGAGTGTGTGGCTCATGTGGTGAGAATCAGATGCCAAGAAGAATAAGAGGCACAATCACACTCTAAGTGAAGACCCTCTCGCTACCCCCAGCACTCTTCACTGGGTCTTCTAGAAGCTCATTGAATCAAAAGTCCCAGCTCAGACATGTGGCCACATGGCTGAGTTCTAAATCCTAGCTGTGCCATGGGACCTTAAGCAGGATTTGAGGCCTCTCTGGGTCCCAGTTTCCTCCTCTATGAAATGGTGCCAATCACAGTTATCTCACAAGGACTGAATAACGTGACACAGCGATGCATGAGAGAGTGGTTTATAAACTGTAGAGCACAGGATGGTATTATTAGAGTTCTGTTTGGTGGAGCGGGCTCATTGTTTGTTAGGATTTTTGTTGGGCCAGGACTAGGGGAAAAGGGGAAAATTCTTATGTTTTCTCCAATTCTGCTTGGGGGCCTTTCAAATCAGACTTCTCTTGAACACCAAGTTCATTACGGTTTTAACAACTAATTCATTCAACACATGTTCATTGAGGGCCTCCAGTGTGCTGGGTTTTCTGAGTGCTGGGGCTATATCAATAAAAAAAAAAGAAAAAGAAAAGAAATCTGTTACTTGAATTTTGTCTAATTAAAGTATAAAATAGTTTAAATACAATCTTTTCTTTTTTCTGATTCTAGGCTCCTGATATGGGCTTCGGGACTGCACTTGCTCCACAGTTTATCTCCTTAAATGAAATGATCTTTTTTGCATATGTACCTGAAAGTGAACCTCAGGAAACCTTATACACCAAGAAATTCAACAATATGCATTATGGAAAAGTGATAAACTCCGGGTAGTTAGTGATTTGCCTCACATTTGTTCAGATTGTATACTGGTTTTTAGATTCTAAATTTTTGAGCCTACTTTTTTTAGTAACTTTCTTGGTCAAATAGAATAACTCTTTTTATGATACCCTGCAAAGCCAAATACATTTATCAACTCTAAGTTGTCTGACATGATGCCTCAATTTTAGAAACATAGGACAATTTGTAACCATCAGGCCAAGTTATAGAAATGTGTGTTTCTTATCCTGAGTATCAAAAATGTTGTAGGCTACACTGAATACTGCTTATACACAGAGTTCACTCACATGACAATTTTTGTATGTTCTAGATACCAGCACAACAATGTAGTGAAGGCTGTCTTTCATGAAGTATTGTATGACAGGGTATATAAACTCTCAGGAATACTTACTTCTAAGATATCAATAAGAGCCACCTTTAAGGCCTAAAACCTCTTTTTTAAGAACAATATAAATTCTATAACCCCCAAATCTAACAACCAAAAAGAAACAATTTCAGATTACCAGAAACCCACTGCTATGTTCCGGACGTTTGTGTCCTCCCAAAATTCATTTGAGATCCTAATCTCCAAGGTGATGGTATTAAGAAGTAGAGGCTTTGAGAGGTGATTAGGTCATGAGGATGAGGGCCTTGCCATTATGAGTGGGATCATGCCCTTATAGAAGAGACCCCAGAGAGCTAGCTAGACTCTTTCACCATGGAAGGACACACACAGAAGACACCATCTATGAACAAGAAAACGGACCCTTTCCAGACACCGAATCTGCTGTCACCTTGATCTTGAACTTCCTGGCCTCCAGAACTGTAAGAAATACGTGTCGGTTGTTTATAGGCTACCTGGTTTATGGTGTTTTGTTATAGAAGCCTGAATGGTCTAAGACACTCACCTGTCTCAAAGTGGTGGACCCTATTCTTCTACCAGGTTGAATTCTGTATATTACATGTGTATTGGACTGTCAATGTACATCTTGCCCCACAGGCTCCCTAGCCAACAACATCATGCACCATGAGGCAACTCATTTGGAGGTGGGGATGAAGATAGGAATCAGATATAATATAACAAATACTGGCAGTACTTTTTTTCATAAGGATTGTAGAAATTTTTTTCTCTATGAAAAGTATCAGTGATCTCTAGAATTATTTTTTGTTTTAGATGGATTTTGTATGTGTGATGTTCTGGATCCGTTTGTGTTTTTAAAGATTAACATGATTAATATCACCTCAATGTTAATATTAATTTATTATATTCTAATTATTTTTGAAAGCATATAATAATTCTCCTAAGGATCAGAATATTTAAAACCAGAACAGCACAATCTGTGATAAGATTCAATAACTTTGCTCTGTTTGCACAGAAACTAGGGAATAAATAGCTCCAAGGCAGGAAATATGAGCAAAGAGCCAGGATCAGTGACCAGGAGAGCAAATGGAACTTCAACTGGGCAGATCAAGGATTTGGGAGCCTCATGTTATGAGGTCAACAATAGGTCAAAGGCAGATATCTAGGGAGTCCAGGGTGAAGCAGGGGGAGCCATTCATTCATTTACTCCACAAATTGTGATTTAACACTAACTACAAGCGAGGCACTATGGTAGGTGCTGTGACAGAGTGGCGAACAAGATATCCCTGCACTCCTTGAGCTTGCATTCTAGCCCAAGAAGCAGACAAATACGTGATTACAATTGATGTAAGTCTGTAAGAGAGGAACGAACAGCATTGAGGGAATATTTTCCTGAGGCCTGAGCCCTTATTTGGAGAATCTTGGAAGGTTTCTCTTGGAATGACATCCAAGTTCCTTACTGGGATTAAAAGGCCCTAGCTGACCTGGCTCCTTTCTTGAATGACTTCTCTTCTTCATTCACTACACTCTGGTTTTCTTTTGGTTTCTCTAACACATCCTGCTCCTTTTGGCCTGGGGGCCTTTTAACATCTCTTCTCTCAGCCTGGAACCTTTCCCCCACCATCGCTCTCTTCCTTCATCCTCATTCTTCTGATCTTTTCTTAAGCATCAGAGTTTGGATAAAAGAACAGACAGAGGTGAGGCCAAGGGGCAAGAGGTCCTTTTGATTGAGCCCTCCAGAGTCATGTGCCATGGGCAACGCCACCCTTCCAGCTAGTGACAACTACACCCATCACCTCTGGGCCTCTGGAATTCTTCCACTTCACCCTTTGGCAGTCCTTCTGGGCATCGTTTCTTTTCTTTCTGCCTCTCCTCCACCCCCAACACTACCCTCTTCTCCCAGGGGTAAGCATTGTCTTTAATTTTGTGTTAACATTTTTTAAAGTTTTGCTTTATAGCTTTAACACACACATGTATATCAAAATACGTTACTTAGCTTTGTGAAATGTATTATTTAGCTATGTGTATCTTCTTCTGTGTTCTGCCTGCCTTTTTCATATGACATTTTGCTTTTTACATTGCTCTGTATATTTTTTAAATTACTCCATATCAATGTGTGTATCTGTAACTCATTCACATGAATATACCACAATTTATTTAGCTATTCTCGTATATTGTCTTGTAATAGTTTTAAACTTTTGCTTTTCATTTTTAAGGTTTTCATCTATCTAGAATTTATGTTGTGTGTAGTGTGAAGTGGGAATTAGATTTTTTTCCTTTTTGTTAATATGGATAATCAATTTTCCATACAAGTCCCTCCTTTCCCCTGCAGATCTGCAGCACCACCCCTGTGATATGTCGCTGTTCCATATATGCATCAGTCTGTTTCTCTTCTCTCCTCTACTTCACTGGTGGACTTGTCTTCTCTGTGACACACTGAAATAAATTACTCTGTGTGACACATATGAATGACCCCCTCCCCCAGCTTTTGGGGCTTTTGTTCTTCCACTTAAATGTTAGACTCAGCTTGTCAAGTTCCATTAATAAAAACAAAAACCAAAAAACTGTTACTAGAAATTACCTCTTGCAGCCAAATTCTCCCCTATATATCTGCAGTTAGAAAATCTTAGGTGGGAATTTCCGGCTCTTCTCCTAGCAGTAAGATAATTCTACTTAGTTCTCTTGGAATTTTATGACCAAGACAGCTTCCTGACTCCCCTTAAGAGACAGAGAGTTATTATATAATATAACATGGAGCATAATATTACATTATATATTATATTCTCCCTCCTTCCTCTATAACATATCTTTTCTTGTGCCCTGAGGATGAGTAGTACCTTTGCTTCTTCTCTAGCAGTTGCTAAAAGCTTTTGCTGTATAGGGGAGCAGGGCGAGGGAGGGAGGAAGGCAGGGCTTCTGTGCCAGCACCTTCCACATCCCCACCACCCCCAGCCCCTGGTCAAAGCTCTTTTGAAGCCTGTGTGCAAGAGCGTCTAATGCCTGACCTCTTGTGGTTTAATTTGGGGCTTTTCTTCCTATGAAAGAAGGTTCAGAGAAGTAGGTGAGGCTTCAGGCCTCTTTCCTCCCATTCTCTCATCCCCGCAAGCTGCCTGCACCACCAGTGGGGCTATCTCTTGTCTATTTCCCTGCCCCAACCTTCATCTTCAGCCTTCAAGGAAAGCCCATGGAGTTTGCAGGTGAGTGCAGACTGTCATTTGCCAGGTGCAGCACATTTCCACACTCACAGGCTAGCACATACTTGGCCTTTGGCACTTTTTTACAACTTTAGCTAATTCCTACTTCCTTGTGTTGTGGCCAGCTCTGTGTTTCTTCTTCCCATGCTATTCCATAGGTGAGACTGTCCTGGTGTTCACTCTCTCCTTGGTTGGCTTCTTACTCTGGATTTCAGGTTAGCTGGTTATCTTGTGACCTTAGTTCTCTGATGGGCAAAGGAGAAGTGATGACTGCAAACTTTTATTTATGTTTGTTTTGTTTTGTTTTTTTCTTGTTAGGTTGTATCTTTCTGCATCCAAAATAAAAGCAAAAGTCTTATAAGTGTCTTTAATATAATTATCTTATATTTGTCAAATTTGCTAAATTCTTTTAATAATGCCAGTACTTTTTCTACATATTCTTTTGGGTTTTCTGAGTGGAGGTAAACATTTTTTCTAAATAGATAATCATATTACCTGTAAATACAGTTGACCCTTAAACAACACACTTTTGTACTGTGTGGGTCCACTTATATGCTGATTTTCTTTGGCCTCTGCCATCCCTGAGACAGCAGGACCAACCCCTCTTCTTCCTCCTCTCCCTCAGCCTGTACAACATGAACATGAGAATGAAGATCTTTATGATGATCTACTTCCACTTAAGGAATAGTAAATATATTTTCTCTTCCTTATGATTTTCTTAATAACATTTTCTTTTCTTTAGTTTACTATATTGTAAGAATACAGTATATACTACCTATACAAAATATGTGTTAATGGATGGTTTATACTATTGGTAAGACTTCTGGTCAACAGTAGCCTATTAGTAGTTAAATTTTGGGGGAGTCAAAAGTTATATATGAATTTTCAACTGTGCAGGGGGTTGGCATCCCTAAACCCCTCCCTCACCCATTATTCAAAGGTCAACTGTAATTTGTTTTGTTTCTTCCTTAACATTTCTTAGCACATTATGGCTTTTTCCTTTTACAGTGTAGTGTCTAGGACCTCCGATACCTTATTAAATAGAAAATAGTGGGCTTCCTTGCTGTTCTTGTCTTTAAAAAAAATACTTTAAACATTTAACCCTCATGTGATCTTTTCCAGTTTTTTTTTTAAACCCTTTATCATTTAAAGGAAATTTTTTTTTTTCTAGTTTAGGAGATTTGAGGGTTTTGGTTTTAAATTAAATGTTTCTCCTGCATCTATTGAGTTTATCTATAGAATTTTTCCCCTTGGCTTTTTATTTAATATTATCAATTATATTATAGACTTAATGTTGAACCAGCCTTAAAGCCCTGAAATAAACCAATTTTTGTCATTGTGTATTATCTATTTTTATACACTTCTGGACCCAGCTTACTAACATTTAGGATTTTAGCGTCTATATCATGAGTGAAGTTTGCCTGTAATTTCCCTTTGTCATATTGTTCTTCTGTGGTCTTAACAAGATTATACTAACCTAATAAACAAATTTTTTATTTTTTGGAAGAGTTTGTGTAAGATTGTAATTTTTTGTTCCTTGAAAGTTTGTTTTTTGAAATTAGTTTAAAGTTACTCTTTGGCCTAGGACTAGGCCATTCATTATGGTCAATTTTTGTAAATATTTTATAAAGGAAGAAAAATTTTACCTCTACCCTCTTAGGGATTTTTGGCTGGGCCTGAGAATTAAACTGACATAAGACAGATGAACAGGAGAAAAGTATACACATTTATTTAGTGTAAGTTTTATGTGACATGAGAACCCTCATTAAGGCTCATGAAGACCCCAAAGAAGCAGTTAAACTTGAACACTTATATGCTGGGCTGAATAAAGTAGTGAATTGTGAAAACATGACAAGGCAAGGGGGCCTGGGCTAGGGTCGTTAACTGTGAAGTGACTAGGAAGGTAAGGGTTAGTTTAACAAGATTTGTTTGTACGGATTTCTCCCAGTGTCAACATCCCGTCTCCAGTGATAAAAATGTCTTTCTCCAGGTGTAGGAAGGACAGAGTGTCCTTCCTGCATTGGCTCTTCTGGTTCTTTAGTGTCTTTAACTCAAAACAATCAACATGCCAAAAAATGGCATGTTGAGCTGTAGTGTTCTGAACTCCTTCCTGTTGTTGGGTGCAATGTTAACATTTATTTCTTAGATTCATCTTGTTCATTGTGATGTTGCAATTTTCTGTATCCTTACTGATTTTTTTTTCTGCTTGATCTATTATTGAGAGAGTTGTGTTAAAATTTCCTGCTGTGATATTGGATTTCTCAAGTTTTTATTGTAGTTCTGTTAATTTTGCCTTATATATTTTGAAGTTGTTATTAGATACAAGTTTAGAATTGTTGTATCTTCCTGATCAGTTTAACATTTTATTGATATTTAGTGACTATTTTTTATCTGTATAATGCTTTTTTGCATTACAGTGCATTTGTTATTGTGCTAAATTTATGTAGCATAAAATTTGCCATTTTAATCAGTTTTAAGTGTACAATTCTGTGGCATTAAGTTCATTCACATTGTTGTACAACCATCATCACCCTCTATCTCCACAATTTTTCATCTTCCCCAACTGGAGCTCTATACCCATTGAACAATAACTCCTCATTCTTCCCTCCCCCTGGCAACCACCACTCTATTTTTTGTCTCTATGAATTTGACTGCTCTAGGTATCTCCTATAAGTGGAATCATGCAATATTTGTCCTCTTGTGACTAGTTTACTTCACTTAGCATTATGTATGCAAGGTTTATCCATGGTGTAGCATGTGACAGGATTTTCTTCTTTTTAAGGCTGAGTAATATTCCATTATTCATATATATGTGTATATGTACGCATATCCCCTACATCCCACATTTTGTTTATCCATTCATCTATTGATTCACACTTGGGATGCTTCCACATTTTAGATATTATGAATAATTCTGCTTATGGACGTGGGTATATAAATATCTGTTTGAGTTCCTGCTTTCAATTCTTTTGAGTATATCACCAGAAGTGGAGTTGCTGGATCATGTAATTCTATGTTTAATATTTTGAGGATCCACTATACCATTTGCTATAGCAGCTGTGCCATGTTACATTCTTACCAGCAATATATAAGGGTTCAAATTTCTTCAAGTGTTCCTGGACAACACTGGCTATTTTCTGTTCTTTTTTTTTTAAAATAATAATCATCTAACTGGTGTGAGGTTGTATCTCATTGTGGTTTTGATTTCTATTTCCCTAATGATTAGTGATGTTGTTCATCTTTTCTTGTGCTTATTGGCCATTCATGTATCTTCTTTGGAGAAATATCTATTTAGGTCCTTTACCCATTTTTTAATCAGGTTGTTTGTGTTTTTGTTAATGAGTTTCAGTGTTTATTGTTTTGATGTTGTTTTGGTCTGTTATTAATATATGTCACTAGCCTTCTTCGGATAATATTTTCCTGGTATATTATCTCAATCCTTTTATTTCCACCTGCCTTATATATCCCTCATAGAAGACATATATGGATTTTGTGGTTTTAGTCAATCTAACAATTTCTGTCTTTTAATTGGAGAGTTTAGTCCAATTACACTTATTACTTTTACTAATATATTTTAATTCATTCATACTATCTTTTGTACTTTCTATTTATCCCACTCTTTCTATGTTTTGTGTTTGCTCTTTCTTCTTCTTTACCTTATTTTGAGATTCTTTTTTCTCCTTATTCCATTTTTTCTTTCTTTTACTGGATTGGGACTTTTACACTCTGTATTTTTTTTTTTTTTTTTTTTTGCACTACCTAAGACTTTTACCTGTGTGTTAACTTAAAGTTTAAAGTTAATTGATATCTTTATCTCTTTCCCACTGCATATGTAACCATTAAACTCTAGGTGTCTAACCAGTATCTACCCTTCATATTTCTCAAGAATGAGTCCGATTCTGGTCCCTCAGTCCCTCAAACCTAAGAAGACATATTGCCACTTCTGAAATGATCCCCTTAAAGTCCTTCTTGGCTTATGGTAAGAGAGAAGCACATCTCCTTCTCCACGTAAGGTGGCATGGAGATGAGAGGTGGAACGCACGTACATCATTACTACTGCCTTCTGTAAACTCCGAACCTCTCATTACCTTAAATGATCTGGTTTCTTTTAAAATACCAGTCTGGTTGTGATGTGGAGAATGAATTGGAGGTAACAATTATGGATGCACTTAGCACGGTTAGAAGGCTTTTGCAGTAGGCTAGGCCAAAATTTTTGGTGTTTTAGTATAAGATGTTGACAGTAGACATGGAGAGGAATGGTTGAATTTGAGAAATATTTGGGAAATAGACTCACCAGGCAAATGGAGCCACAGCAATGTCCATTACTTTGCTCCATTGTCTGGCTCTTTGCCTTATAAAACACATCTGTGCTTGTCTTCTGTGTGCTGCATCCAGCTACATGTGGTCTTATTGTTGTGATCTATGGCTCTCATATTGTACTTAAGATGGGTACCTGATGTAGAAAGACTATGGGTGAGGGATCAGGCAGTATGGAAATGACAAATGATAGGCTTATAATTCAGAAGAGAGTTTGAGGAATAAAAGTCAGGTACTAAGGTTAGATGGTAGAAAAGAAAGGATTCAGAACATTACTAAGAAATCTAGATCATTGTGGCCAAAAGCCTTGCATAATCTTAACAAAGATATAAGGTATCATCCACAATGAGATGTTAAGTACTCAATCAAAATCCTTTCTGTAGCAGGAATTGATTAAACAACTGTAAATAAAATACCATATCTGGTTGATAACAGCCAAAGTATAGTCATTCCATAAATGGTGAAGTATTTGAAAAGGAACTCCTCTCATCTCCTAACAAGGTCAGTTGTTCTTAAAAATTTTTGAAGAATCCTACAAGGGTTAACTTAATGTCCATGTTTCTACTACATTGCTCAGAAGGAAATCATCATCAACACACAAAGTGTTTAGTAAAGGTATTCATTAATTCAATGAATATTTATTGAGTGCCTATTATAAATCAAGTCTTATCCTAGGCCCCGGGGATATAGTGGTGAACAAGATAGACAAGGCCTTTGGCCGCATGGAGATGACATAATGAACAGACACAGGTGATAAACAGGGAAACAAAAAAAATTAATGATTTTATATCTAATACATGCTATGAAGAAAGTAAATATGGTAACAAGGGGAATGAGTAGGATAAGCAAAGACCTGAGAACAAAGAGGAAAAAGCCAAGGAAAAAGCTTTCTAGGCAAAAGAAATTGCAAGTGAAAAATGCAGTGAGGCAAGACAAAACTGGGGTATATTTAATAAATAGGACGGAGGGCAGTGTTAGATGGCTCATAGTGAGATGGCATGGTGGGAAGGTCAGGGAGGAAGTCAACAAGTGCTAGATAGATCATATAAAGTATTATAGGCCGCATGAGGAGTTTAAATTTTTTTCTTGGTATCAGCAGAAACCATTAGAGAATTTTATGTAGGACAATAAAATAATCTAATTTATATATTTGAAAGATCACTCTGACTGCTGATAAAAGTATGAGATAGGGCAAGAGTAGAAGCTGCCAGGCCCCTTAGAAAGCTATTGAAGTAACACAGGTGAGGGAGGATGGTGTTGGAGCAGGTGCACTTGGGAGAAGACAGGATTTGATGATGGGTTGCCTGTTGGGGGTATGAGCAAGAACGTAATCAAGAATTATCTAGGTTTGTGGCTTGCAGCTAGGTGAATGATGCTGCCATTTTCTGAAATGAAGAGTGTAGGTATTAGGCAGGGTAATTGAGAGTTCTGTTAGAGTTCCACGTTAGAAATGTTCAGTTTGAAATTTCTCTTAGGTGCGTAAGTGAAGATATGAAGTTGACAGTTGGATGTATGAATTCATAGCTCAGAAAAGTCCAAGCAGGAGCTTGGAATTTGATAGTTGTTCATACATAGATGGGTGATTTTACCTGCAGGAGAGGGTATATGTAGAGAACAAAAGCCCTGGGACATGCCAGGAAGAGAGATTGGGATGAGAAGGAGCAACCAGTAAGGTAGGAGCAGCCAGTAAGGGAGGGGAAAAAATAGGGAAATTGGGTCCATAAAAAGCAAGAGAGGGTGTTTCAGAAAGTATGGAGTGAACAACTGTGATGCATGCTGCTGAGAGACTGAGTAAAATAAGATCAAAGAAGTGACCTTCGAATTTGGCACCATTCCAAGCTGTTGTAACCTTGATGAACACAGTTTCATGGCCATGGGACCGAGGGACTGGGCTGGGGAAACAGCACAGGCATTGGAATGAGAGCTTAGAATTTACAGGTGGTTTAGTTTGATGATGTTTGTCATATTGCAGTGTTTCCACCGTGCAACAGTTGTTCTTCTCCACCTGTGGAACTCATTGACTTCTAAATTTAAGTCCATTCTTTATTGCCCAAATCACCTTTCCTTCTCCTTTTAAGGCTGACTTCTCTTCTCTCCTGGAACAGCAGAGATTACTCACCCCCAAGGGCAATCCTATACTTGAATGCAAGACTCATTTACTTCTCCAGCAATGTGGGGAGACAGGTTCAGGAATTAAGGTGGCTGCCTGGCCATTGACCATTAACTGCAGAGAGGTTAACTTTTTAAAATTAGTACACTTTTTTTTTATTAATTACAGTTTTACAGCAAAATTAAGCGGTTTTATAGCAAAATTGAGCAGAAAGTACATGGAGTTCTCATATACCCCTTGTCCTCCCCAACACACACACACACAAAACCTCCCCTACCATGCACATCCAGCACAAGTGTGGTAAATTTGTTACAATTGATGAACCTATATTAACACATCATTATCACTCAGCCCATAGTTTACATTAGGGCTGTGGTCCCCAACCCCCAGGCCGTGGACCGGTACCCATCTGTGGCTGTTAGGAACTGGGCTGCACAGCAGGAGGTGAGCAGCTGGTGAGTGAGCGAAGCTTCATCTGTATTTACAGCTGCTCCCCATTGCTCACATCACCACCTGAACTCTGCCTCCTGTCAGATAAGCAGCAGCATTAGATTCTCATAGGAGCGTGAACCCTACTGTAAACTGTGCATGCGAGGGATCTAGGTCACGTGCTGCTTATGAGAGGACTCTAATGCCTGGTGATCTGATGTAGAGCTGAGGTGGTGATGCTAGCCCTGGGGAGTGGCTGCAAATATCATTAGCAGAGAGGGCCAATGCACAGAGACCATAATCAATCACTTGCAGACTCTATCAAAACCCTACCAGTGAGTGGTGAGTGACAATGTAATAATAATAGAAATAAAATGCGCAGTAAATGTAATGCACTTGAATCATCCTGAAACCTTCCCCCACCCCCACTCCCTGGTCTGTGGAAAAATTGTCTTCCATGAAATTGGTCCCTGGTGCCAAAAATGTTGGGGACCACTGCATTAGAGTTTACTCTTGGTGTTGTGCATTCTATGGGTTTGGACAAATGTTTAGTGACATGTATCCATCATTATAGTATCACACAGAAGAGTTTCACTGCCCTAAAAATCCTCTGTGCTTTGCCCTTTCATCCCTGTCTCCCTTCAACCCTGGCAACCAATGATCTTTTTGTGTCTCCATAGTTTTTCCTTTTCCAGAATGTCTTACAGTTGGAATCACACAGTATGTAGCCTTTTCAGATTGGCTTCTTTCACTTAATAGTACACACTTAAGTTTCCTCCATGTCCTTTCATGGCTTGATAGCTCATTTCTTTTTTAATGCTGAGTAATATTCCATCATCTGGATACATCAGAGTTTATTTATCCATTCACCTACTGAAGGACATCTTGGTTTCTTCTGTTAATGAGTTTTGGCAATTATAAATAAAGCTACTATAAATATCCATGTGCAGGTTTTTGTGTGGACATAAGTTTTTGACTCATTTGGGTAAATACCAAGGCATATTGCTAGATCATATGATAAGGGTATGCTTAGTTTTATAACAAATGGCCACACTGACTATATCATTTTGCATTTCTATCAGCAATAACTGAGAGTTCCTGTTACTCCACATACTCACCAGCATTAAGTATTGTCACTATTTTGGATTTTTGCCATTCTCATCTGTCTGTAGTGGTATCTCATTGTTATTAATAATTTGCATTTCCCTGGTGACATATGATGTGAAATACCTTTTCATATACTTATTTGCATCTGTATATCTTCTTTGGTGAGGTATCTGTTAAGGTATTTGGCTCATTTTTAATCAAGTTTTTGTTTTCTTATTGTTGTATTTTAAGAGTTGTTTGACTTGTAGGGGGATCAAAATATGCCATCCCCAAATATACCATCTTGGCATAGGGGTTATTTTGAGCTAAAGGCTATTGAGAAGAAGAAAATACATGAAAAATCCTTTTCCCTGTTCACCAAAATGGGCAGGATGATTTTTAATCACTTGAGACAAATCTAGACTCTTAATCAGCCCAAAGACTCAGAGAGGAATCCACATACTAAAACCTTACCAAAGTAACTTTATCTTTCATTAGTTTCCCCCATTTATTTACCTTCCCACACTTTGCTGACTGGAAAAAAATCTAAACTCATTTCCCTTTGCCTTGTCACTTCTCTAAAAAGTTATTGTTTTTTGTTAAGAAGTTATGTAAGCCCCAAGTTCTAACCACCCCTTTTAGTAATTCATTGCTAACATTTCTCACATATGTAAGCACAATGCACGCAAAGCACATATTAGCAAGCTCTGCCTGTTTTTCTCTTGTTAATCTATCTTTTCTCAGTATGATTTTCAGGGTTCCAGTCACAGAACCTAGGAGGGTAGAGAAAAAAAGAGGGTTTTTTCCCCTCTGCCCTACAGTTTATTTTGGATAACAGCCCTTTATAAGATATGTCTTTTGCAAATATTTTCTCCTAGTATGTGGTTTATCTTCTAATTCTCTTGACAGGGTCTTTTACAGAGAAGTTTTTAATTTTAATAAAGTACAGCCTATCAATTTTCTCTTTTATGGATTATCTTTGGTGTGATATTAACAAATCATTGCATTAAGATGGCAAATTTTGTTATGTGTATTGTCTTAGTCTGTTTTGTGTTGCTATAACAGAATATCACAGACTGGTTAATTTGTAAAGAAAATGAATTTATTGCTTACAGTTCAGGATGCTGGGAAGTCCCAGGTTGAGGGGCCCACATCTGAGGAGGGCCTTCTTGCTGTGTCACCCCATGGCAGAAGGTAGAAATGCAAGCCCATGAGGGGTAGGGGGAAGGGGCCTAACTCATCCTTTTGTCAGGAACCCACTCTTGCAATAAGTGCATTAATCTATTCAAGAAGGCATAGCCCTCGTGACCGAATCACCTCATAAAGATCCCACCCCTCAACACTGTGGCATTGGAACTCTGGGGGACATGTTCAAACATAGCACACATTTTAACACCATTTTTTTAATTTGGGAAAAAAGTAATTGTCATACTCAAGGTCATCTAGATTTTTCCTATGTTATTAATATCTTATAGTAACTTTGTAGTTCTGCATTCTATATTTAAGTCTGTGATCCATTTCAAGTTAATTTTTGTGAAGGCTATGAAGTCTGGATCTAAATTAATTTTTTTTGCATGTGGATATCCAAGGCTAACATTTTAAAAATAGGTTATAAAGTTAATATATGCTCATTACAAAAATTTCCTAAAAGGCAGACAAATATAAAAAAGAAAATTGAAATCATGACTGTTTTTAACACTTTGATGTATTACATGCATTTTAACATTTTTACCATGCTTTTTTCATTTGAATATTATATGATCATTTTCCTTATATAATTAAAAGCTCTTTGTAAACTCCACTTTAATACTTGCATTTACTCTAAATATGTCATGTGTTATCATTTACTTAGTTTTCCTATTGTTGGCAATTCTTATTTCTAATTTTTACCATAATGCTGTGATGAATATCTTTGTATAGAATGCTTTTCCCTGTGTTTTAGGTTATTTCCTTACAATCAAGCCATATTGATAGAATTATAGAATCAGAGGGGAAAAAATAATGGTCGAGCTCTTAATGCATAATGTCAAATTGCTTTCTTGGAAGCTTGTACAATTTATAATGCCATCAGTAGTGGATGAGTTCCTATCTCCACTGAATTCTCACCACTACTGAACCCTATCATTTAAAAATCTTTACTAATTTTAGAGGTAAAAATTATATCCCATTGTTGTAATTGCTATTTTATTGACTATTAGTGAGGTTGAACAAATGTTAATCAAATGTTCATTAGTTAGTTATTTAGGGGTTTGTAAATTATTTGTTCATAAAGTGGCTTATTTAGGCCACTGTTTTATCCAAATTGTGTAACAGTTGTTGTTTGTTTTTAGGAAAACTGGGAAAGCTTACATAAGAAAGGTACTGCAACATGACACTCCTAAAGGATTTTTGTCCTCGGCTATTGCAGAAATGATAGAGCCTTTTGCAATAGAAGAAGCAAATGAGAGCTCTTGTTTGTCTAGTTCCCTTTCTGTTAGTTATGCTGGAAATTCCTTCTATAAACTTACTCTTGATTTACAAAGTAAGTGTAATCATATAACATCTCTGATGACTAGAAAAAATATCTTTTGAGAAGATTTTTTATGCTCATTTATAGAGCAATAGATTTCAAATTTTAGTCCGATTGGCAAACTACCTAAGTTTACATATACTTAGGTTCTGAGAGAGTTTATTTTTTTCTAATATAATAAAACCTAGTTATAACTTTATTGATATCTCATCAATAGTAGTGCCTATCATTCCTATAAGTTTATTCCTATAAGTTTATTTTGTCTTAAACAATGCTCAGAAGCAGTGAGAGAAAATAGGAAGTTCACACAGACTTTGCCCCACATAATAAAATAATTTTGATTCACTGTTATGTAGGATATTTCTATTTAAAAGGATAAGCTGATAGATACATAGCAAAAGTAAATATAGTTTATTCTAATAATTTGGGTTTTACTATGAGTAAACAAGAAGCTATTGGAGGGTTTGGAAGAGAAAGTGACATGATCTGACTTATGATTTAACAAGATCACTTTGGAGACTGTGCTGAAAACAGACTGGGCAGGTGATGGAGAGAAGGCAAGGAGGAAAGCAGGGAAATAAGCATGGAGACTGTTGGAATAATCAGGTGAGAGGTCATGTTAAACTTAAGATGCCTGTTACTCACCCATCAGAGGAATAAGATGGGCCTTTAGGAATACAAGTCTGGAAGTTCAGTGAAGAGGTCTGGACTGGAGATATAAATCTGAGAGTTGTCAGCATATGTATTAATGTGATAGTGCTATGAGACCAAATGAGAACACCTGGAAAATGAGGGAGCTATAGAAAGGAAGAAGTTTGAGGTCTAATCCTGGGCATGCCAACCTTTAGCATCCAGGGAAATGGGGGAGAATCTGTAAAGAAGATTGAATGGTTTGGTCAGAGACGAACTAAGACAGAGTTTGTCTCAGAAGCCAAGTGAGGAAGAAGTGCTTCTGTGTTACATGCAACCAATAGGTCAGGTAAGGTGAGGAATGAAAACTGGCCAGTGGATCTGTGCGAAAGTTATTTGTAACCTTGGCAAAAGCTGTTGACTGGAGTAGTGGACAAAAGTCTGATTGGAATGAGTTCAAAAACTATGAGAAGAACTGAAGACAGTGAATAAAGGTAATGTTTTCAGGGAGTTTCACTATAAAGGGGAGGGGAGAAGTTATATTGTAGTTGGGGGGGATGTTGGAAAGGATTCTTGTTGGTTTGTTTAAATTGGGAGAAATTAGAGCAAGTGTGCATAATTAAGGAAATTATGAGGCTTGCTTCTATTTTTATTTTTATTTTTATTTTTAGAGTTAAGAGAGTATTGCTGATGTGTTTCATGACCTATCAAAAATATGTTGATAGTGATGACCTCTGTCTCCTTGAAACAGCCTTCCTTTGGCTTCATTGATAACTTCTCCAGTGGATTTTCTCCAGTCGTTTGTCTCCTTGAGGGGATCTTTTTCCCTTCCCATTCTTTAAATGATGGTGTTCCTGAAGGTCCCACCCTGGTTTTTCTTCTAAATCTTCATGTTCTCCTTGAACAATTATTCATCCATTCAACAAATATTTATTGAGCTCCTTTTATGTAATACGCACACCTTCGAGCACTGGGAAACACTGACTACCTTATCCTTCTCTTGTATAATCACAATAAATATTACCAGGTTATTAAGTCTGTTTGCAGTTCCATAGTAAAGAAATCAGCTTTCTTTACTTAGCCCTACATGGTTTTATTTTCTGCTGAGAATTTTATAGAATGGTTTCATAGTAAACATTAAAGTATAGGTGCGTGACATATTCATGATAAATTTTCTGTAATACAATTTGAATTATAACTTGAAATGTGGCAAATGTGTTGTCTGGTTAAGATAATAATGTAAAAGCTCAAATAGTGTATTTGTTAGTTATGTACACCACTATGCTTGGTGAACATTGGCTGTTTTATTTTATACCACATCTTTTCTGTTTTATCTCCAGTTGCTAATGCCTTATTTGAAGACACAGATATAGAGAAAACTGTGGTGATTCCTGGTCACAGCAGCTTCCTGATCACAAGCATTGTAGATAATAAGAATGCATTAGCTATTGCTACAATGCCTAAGAGAGTATCCAGCAATGTGACCTTTCTACAGAACTCTTGGTTTTTATACAATTTTGGGCAAAGGAATGGACGAACATGGACTATATATTCAAAACCGTGTAATTATTGGTTTCAACATGATGAGTCACTATCCATCAACGTCGTGAAATACATCGATCTGGGAAACTCTCAGGTTTTAAAAGTTAAAATCATACCTAATGCAAAAGGTAAGTTTGTTTTTATTGGGAAATATCAAAAGGAGATGTTATTCTTTTCATGAATGTGAAATATACTCTTTAATATTTACTTTATCTTTGGTTCCCGTAATTGTTGGCATTCTACTGATAACAATATTAGCTTCTAGTTATTGAGCACTTACTATGTGCTAGGCTCTAGATTAAATGATTTTTATACCTTATGTTATGTAACGTGTATAATGACCCTAAAGACATAGATTATGCTCCTCATTTTACAAATGAGGTTAAGTTGCCAGCCCAAGTTTAGTTTAGATTTCAGTTTAGATTTTTGTCGTCCTCTGAAATGAAAACCTTTTAATTACTTTTGTATGCTTATATTTATTTCACGTACAGCTGACCTTTGAACAACACTGGTTTGAACTGCATGGATCCACTTGTACGTGGATATTTTCAACAAGTGGCTAGAAAATACAGTATTTGTGGGAGGTGAAACCCACATACACAGAGGGGCTGACTTTTCCTATATGTGGGTTCTGCAGGGCCCACTGTAGGACTTGCGTATGAGTGGACTTTGGTATACACAGGGGTCCTGGAACCAATCCCCTATGTATACCAAAGGACAACTGTATTTGTTTTAAGCCAAAAAATGGCTTTTAAATAGAATCCTATATTCTTCTGCATTTCTCTAGGTATTTATTTATTTCAAAAGTAATATAAAACTTATTAAAGATGCTGGTGAAATGTTATACTGGAAAAATAAAGCAAAAAATTTTAGTAAACAACTGAACTAGAAAGAGAGGAAGGAAAGATGGAAGGGAGGTAGTAAGGGAGAAAGGGAGGAAAGGAGAAGAAAATCTTGTCACCAGAAATGAGGAGGGGACTCAAAGCCAAAGAAATTAGCTAATGTCTGGCTCCCTGAAGGATGTGGTGTTCAGATACAGGCCATATAGGCAGTGTGATGGATTTTAATGCCTAAGTATTGACCAAACATTTGATCTGGGGCCTTCTTACTTTGTGGTAGGAAGTTGGAACTGAGACTGTTAAAGAAAGCTGTGGCCATCAGACCATGAAGAGAGGGGATTAGGAAAACTCTACACACTGACCCAAAGAAGCAGTAAGGGGTATTATCATCTCCATGGGGCTCGGAGTGGGTTAAAAAGAATCTCCTGTGAAAAACCCAAACTCCAAGACTGTGTCACATCCAGGGACCACCTGCCAGATGCAGGAATCACAAGCTGAGAAATAATAACAACACATGGCCCCAGCATAAGCACACACAGAAACCCTCTGTGGAAATACTTTCATAACCCAGGTATTGTGGGCTCCTATGGAAAAATCACTCTCCATTGAACATGAACTGAGAAAAGAATTTTAAAATTATGTAAGGAAATGACCCAACATCAGAGAGAGCCAACAGGCATAGGGAAACAGAAAAATTTAAACTCCAAGAACTTGAGATAATAGAAAAATAAGAAACACACTATAAAATAAGTATGCATAAAACTCTTAGAGTAAAAGAAGATATAGGAGCCATAATGAAAGGACAAAAGGCAATTTTTTAAAAAGTCTTATTTGAAAAAAGGAACCAAGTAAAACTTATATAAATGAAAATTATAGGCTTTGAAAAAAATTTTGAGAACATGTATTTCCATCATTATGTGCTAAATATCCTGAAAAACTTCCTTCTGTTTGAAACCCTTATAAATTCTTTCTTATTGTTTATATGACTAATTGTCTATGTTCCCTTCAAATAATTTGAGTTTTAATTTTATGGTTTTAATTTTCTATTTAATTCTCTAAGCTATCTGAATTTTGTTTTGGTGTATTGTAGATGGTTAGCTAGTTGTTCCAACAATAGTCCTTTTTCTTCACTGATTTCAAAATGTAATTTTATCTTAGTATACAATTTACCTACTATTTTGACCATTTCTGGGTTTTAAAAATCTATTCTATTGTAATCTCTTTATTATTCTGGCACTGATACCACAATGTTCTATAAAATAATTATTTTAGCTTTAAAATATACCTAATTAGTTGTTAAAGGGCTCAACCATTTATATTTGTTCAGTTTGATGGAAGCAAATAATAATCAGCAAATCAACTCAGTTGTCTCTTTCTGTAGAAAAGCATAGTCCATGCTCCTCAAGAGTGGTCCCTGGACCCACATTAGCACCACCAGGGCCCTTGCTAGAAATGTAGAATCCCAGCCTGCACTCCAGACCTGCTCAATCTGCATTTTAACAAAATCCTCAGTTAAAGGTTAGGAAGCCCTGGCCAGATAGATCATTTTGGTTTAAGGGAAACAGCTACAGATGAGACCTCAGGCAAAGCATTTACTACTTCTCAACTCTGGTTTATTGGTTATGAAAGATGGCAATTAGACTATGTGGTATTTCAAGTCTCATTTTCCATTAAAGTTCTCAGCATGGAAAGGTTGCAAACTGATGACCTGCAGGCAGAAATTGGCCTGGTGTCATATTTTGTCTGAAGCGCCCAAGAGTTTTCTCTTGGCAAGTAATTGACTGGCAGCCCTTTAAATTGAGGACGTACTCTTCATTTTTTTCTACTAAATCAACTAACTCAGTATAACTAGTATTATCCAAGAGACCTTGATATGCATTTGAGAACCTGGCAGAGGAATGACGGGTAGAAGGGAGCAATATTTTTCTGAGAAAATATTTGTAAAGATAAATTTCCCTAAGAACTATTAAAGTTGAATCTACGTAAATTGCTAACTGTTTGTGTAGCCATTATGCAGCCTTAATAATAGATTCTGTAGATGTTCTAAAATCCTGATTAGCCAATCATTATTAAATTGAGTTTACAATTTTCAGTATATAATGTTAACTGTTGACCTTGTTTCCATAGGTCTTCGAATGCTTGAAGTACCACTACTGAAAGTGTTAGTTGGAAACCCAACTTTGTTGGAAGTTAAGGCTCACGGCACTTTTGATGATACTGATAGTTATCTAATGAAAATTTCTGTAGCTAGCAAAGCTTTACATCAAGTAAGATTTTCTTTAATTATAAAAAGTCTATTAAGCATAGAAAAAAATTTTAAAGCAACTATTACTGACACTTGAGCATTATTTTAAATACCTGTTTATAAGTACACATATAAGAATATATAGTTAGAAGGATGAATAGATTGAAGGAAAATGGTAATAATTTTATAAAAATAGATTTATGCTCTGCATATTTCTTAAATGTTATGCATATATATTTACCCAACTTAACAAAAGAAAAATTGAAATGACACTAAAGGAAATTGTACATTTCAGATAAAATACTTTTTCACCACAAAAATACTAAGTTGAGCTATATGAAATTACCCTTCTGTAGACCAAACACGGTAGAATATTGGTTTTATATGGTTCAATCTATAATTTTTACAAATATCCCTTTAAAAGTTGTACTATTAGATGTCCAGCATTCTGGATTTTTCTGTTTGCTTTCTTGTATCTTACTTAACTTATATCTTTAGTCCCCTGTATTTCCCTTAACAGTAGAACTCTGCTTAGATTCAGGGTCGATATGTTTGGCAAAAGAACATAAAAATACATCATTTGTAATGGCTGCAGATTATAGGAGCTAGGGCAGAACTACCACCACCAGAATCTACTACCTCACTACAGTTATTAGCATCTATACATTTTTAAAGTTCCAAAAATACTTAAAAATTTCAAATGATTTATCAAATGTTATTGAATTTTAATATTTTCAAGGATAAAATATATTTACTGTGCATAAATTCTACCAAAACCTTATCTTTATGGTACAGTGATTGCTACGTGAATAATTATTTTCAAAATGTATAACAATCAAAGTTATTTTATTCATATCATCAAAGCAAATAATGGTATTAATAAGTCCTTTTGAAAAATATTTTTAAATAAATTTTATTACACATATTTAAGGTATACAGCTTGATTTTATAAGGTACATATATGTAGTAAAATAATTACTATGGTGGAACAAATATCTCACATACGTCCCCATGCATCATCTCATATAGGTACATATTTTTCCCCGCTGTGACAAGAGCAGCCATAATCTACTCATTTAGCAAAAACACTCAATATAATTCACTGTTGTTAATTACAGTCCTCATGTTCTTGATCCTTGCTTATTTTAAAATATTTCCCAAAACCACTTAGATTGGAATATATTTCTTCCTAGAAAACAATATGATTTATTCTCAAGTAGATCTTTATGGTCAAACTTTCTCTATTTCTATTATCAGTCTATTTCTTTTCTTTTTCTACATTCTTTAGTTGGTTACTATATTAATTTTCCAGGTCTGCCACAACAAGATGGCATCGACTTGGTGACTTACACAACACAAATTTATTTTCTCACAGTTCTAGAGGCTGCCAGATATTGGCAGGGTTGGTTTCTTTTGAGGCCCCTTTTCTTGGCATGTAGATGGCCGTCTTCTTGCTGTGTCCTCATGTGATCACCACTCAGTCTTTGTGTTGTCTATTTCCTAATCTCCTCTTCCTATAAGAAGAGAAAATATCTGTCCTTCTGATAAAGACACCAGGAATATTGGACTAAGGCCCACCTGAATGACCTTCCTTTACTTTAATTACCTCTTATAAAGGCCCTGTCTCCAAATACAGTCACATTCTCAGGTCCTGGGGGTTAGGACTTCAACATATGAATTTTGGGTGGACACAGTTAGTGTATAACAGTTACTTTAAATAACCTTTATTTATTTGGATATTTCCAGGGTTCAACTTCACTGGCATTTATTGTCTGGGGAGCATCTGCTGAGTGCTTTGTTACAACAATTGTGCCAACGTTGAAAAGCAGCTGTAGTTATCTCAGATCTATGTACCACATTCCTAGCACATTTATCCCACTTGAAGACTGGATTAGTGGAGTTCACAGAGACAGTCAGGGTTTTAACCTAATCAAAACTTTGCCGGTAAAAGATCTAAGTATATTAGTTTTAAGAGTACCAGTGCTATATGTCTTTTCTATGATTGCATGGCCATTAATTTTTAGCATTTCTTTTCTGAGATGTTCAAAATGCTTCACACTATTTTTCAATCCTCATGTCATTTTGAGTATGTTATCATTATTTCTAAAATATAAAAACTTTCTGAAATAATGACTTTTCTTGGTAACTTAGCCTCATTATTAATATCATTTTATACTATATTATGTGGTATCATCTTGAGCTTCTGTGATATATACAGCTATTTGCCCTTTCACTGACTTGTCCTAAACTGATACAATTGACCCTTGAACAACATGGGTTTTAATTGTGTGGGTCCACTACACTTGGATTTTTTTTCAATAAATATACTAGAAAATTTTTTGGAGGTTTTTGACAATTTAAAAAAATTTGCAAATGAACCTCATAGCTTAGAAATATCAAAAAATTATGAAAAAGATATGTCATGAATGCATAAAATATAGGTAGATTCTCATCTATTTCATCATTTACTACCATAAACTGTACTAAATATATTGTAAAAGTTAAAATTTATCAAACCTTACACAAACATTTATAGACTGTTCATAGCACCATTTGCAGTCAAGAGGAATGTAAGCAAATGTAAAGATGCAGTGTTAAATCATAACTGCATAAAATTAACTATAGTACATACAGTAATACTGTAATAATTTCGTAGCCGCCTCCTCTTGCTCTTGCAGTGAGCTCAGGTGTCTCCAGTAGTCACTTAAAATGCTGTGTGATGCTAATCATCTCCACGTGAGCAGTTGTCTCTCCAGTAAATTGCATATCGCAGTAAAAAGTGAGCTCTCACGGATCTCAAGTAGTATTTTTCGTTGTGTTTAGTGCAATACTGTGAAGCTTGAATAACACCATGGGACCCATACAAAGAGCTGCTAGTGATGCTGGAAGTTCTCCGAAGAAGCAGAGAAAAGTCATGACATTAAAAGAAAAAGTTATATTGCTTGATATGTACCATAGACTGAGGTCTGCAGTCATGGTAGCCTGCCATTTCAGACAGTTTCTCTTGTAAACAGATGGTATAAATTTATGATATTCATAATTACAGTTCAGTATTGTAAATGTATTTTCTCTTCTTATGATTTTCTTAATAATATTTCCTTTTCTCTAGCTTACTTTATTGTAAGAATACAGTACATGCTACATACAACATACAAAATATGTGTTAATCAACTGTTTATATTATTAAGTCTTCCGGTCAACAGGAGGCTATTAGTGGTTAAGTTTTAGGGGAGTCAAAAGTTATATGCGAATTTTTTACTTCGCCGGGGTCGGTGCCACTAACTCTCGCATTGTTCAAGTGTCAACTATATATCTCACTGGTCCCATTTTGATGTAATAATTTTAACTGTAGCCTTCTCAGAGTCTGCAACTCTTTTTAAAATATGAATTATTACTCTTTGTCAACTGATTACTTATAATTTTCTTTGTAACAAAAAGCAAATAACCAAACTTGAAGAATTATTTTCTAACTACATCACTAAGGTTCTTTCATAAAGTGTTTAAACTTTATTGCACTGACTTTATGGCAACTATTTTAGGTACTAAAAGTATTTTTCACTTATTTCCAAGTTCCAAGTTACATTACCATGGGTTGAAATAGTTGAAATTTGGGAAAATGAAGGGCAGGAATACTGGGGAAGAGAAATTTAATACAAGAGCTAACACTGGAATTTTTGCATTGATTGGTTTTCTGAAAAATCAAGCTATTTAAATTAAAGACTTAGTAAATAATAGTGAATTATACATTTTCTTTGTTTAATCACTTGCAGATAAACTACAGGCCTCCATCTAATATGGGAATTGCTATTCCACTCACAGATAATTTTTATCATGCAGATCCTAGCAAACCCATACCAAGAAATCTATTTTACAAGTCAAAGGTAAATAATTTTTCTACAAATAAACTAGCATTTATTCAGCCATAAAAAGGAAAAAAGTACTGATGCATGCTACAGCATGGATGAAACTCAAAAATAATATACTAAGTGGAAGAAGCCAGACACAAAAGGCTACATATTGAATATTTCCATTTATGTGATATGTCCAGATAGGGAAATCCACAGAGATAAAAAATAAATTAGTGGTTGCCATTGGCTAGGGGAAGAGGAGAATGGAGAGTGACTGCTAATGGATACAGAGTTTCTTTTGGGAGTGATGAAAATGTTCTGGAAGTAGACTGTGGTGATGGCCGACTAACATTGTGTATACACTAAAACCCAATGAATTGTACACTTTAAAATGATTAAAAAGGTGAATTTTTTTTTCAATAAAAAGAAGAAAAAACGCTAGGAGAGAAATAGTAATCCTAAAGATGGTTGAAGGAAGGATATTATTTTTTTTAAATAGAGTAGATTATCAAAATCAAAAGCCAATTTAAAAATAATAATAATAAGATAAACCAATGTCTGGCAACAGTGATCAAGTAAAAAGGAATGACAAATGAACAGACAGTGGAGATTTTAGGTATCATTAATGAATGCTATGAATAAAGACAAGCATGAAATAGTATGTTTGGGGAGTGTGCTGTAGAGTCTGCAGCCCCATACTATCAAGTCTGTTCCTTGCAGTCTCCGTTTGTATGCCTGTGATGGGAGGGGCCAGGGCAGTTAGCTGGTGTCCTGACATGCGGAAACTCAGAATGAGGCCGGCTTTCCAGGTCCTGTGCAACCACGTGGAGCTGAACTGGAAAGCCCCTGAGTGAAACCAGGGTTCAAAGCACCAAGTACCAAGCAAGGAGACAATTAAAATTCAGAAATATTGTACTTGTTCTCTTAATTAATGTATTTTTCTCCCTTTTAACTTCTTGGGAATTTTATTTATTCAGGGAACAAATATTTATTGAATATTTACTCAGTTTACAGAAATCCTGCCGTACAAAAAAGCAAGTCAACCTGTTACTTCTATTTGCAGAAAGCTGGTAAATTCAAACAGTGTGCTAATGTTTCTACTCGGGAGGAGTGTAACTGCACAAATGATCAGAAGTTTTCACACGCTGTTGCTTTCTCAGATTGCAGGGAAAAGGTGAGATAATTTTTAATTTCATATTAACAAGATTTGGAAATGAGCCTTTTGGTTAAACATGAAAACTAAGACATAGAAATAATATCATGTTATGACAGAACTAAATATGACACAGAGCTAGAAAGATCTGGATTTAAATGTACTAGACAAATTAATGAACCTCATGTGTAAAATAAAATAATACCTACATCGCTCTGTCTATTTCTTAATAAGATACACACACACACACACACACACACCCCTATCTATATGAAAGCAATCTGTAGTCTGTAAAACACTATATTAGATTATAGTAAATATTGATTCATTCAAAAAAATTTTAAATATCTAATATGTATCAGATTCTTAGAATATAGACATCAAAGTCCTTGTAATCAAGGAGCTCAGTCTGGTGGTAGCAACAAATAAAAGACATTATAAGAGGATGGTTAAGAGAATGGGTTCTGTGTCAAATAATATTTCATTCTGTTAGTATCAAAATACTCAAAGGCATATCAAGTTAATGTTGGTGCTCATATTAGCAGAGTCAAATGTGCAGTTGGTATAATGTTTAAGCAGATCCATTTCAAAGTCTTTGTAAGACTGTACAGAGAGAGACACTATATATTATATAGACTATATGTAAGACTATACATGATACATAGACTGTCTTATAGAGAGACTATATATTGTAGTCCTATATATTATATGTTGGGCATAGAGTCAGCATTCAGTAAATTATGAGGGTTGTTATTGTATACCCCCTTGCTGAACTAAAATAATATTTCTTGAGCATTTGTTATCTACTAAATGCTGCTCTAAGCCTTCTCCATGATTTGTCTCATTTAATTTGAGTCACAGAGAAGTCAGGCAATTTGCCAAAGACCTCACTGTTAACATACATTGGGGCTGGATTTGAACTCCAGAGGCTGCGTTTCCAGATTATGCCTAAAAGACTGTGACTGGCCAGAAGAGTGGTGAAAGGGAGATGGGTGAGACCCAGTCCATGCAGGGCCTCACAGGATATGGTTTGGCCAAAACAAGTTTGAATGACATCATAATAATTTCCCGTGAAAAAGGCAAATAGAAGTTACGAGCTTTGTGACGACCGTGTTTACTGTCTTTGGAGTGCACGTTGATTCTCCTGAAGGCAAGAATTTTTCGTGCCTGAAAAGACAAAAACCCTAAGAAGCACATTTCATTAAAAAGCCAAACTATTGAGCATGTATCCACTCATTCTTTACCAGGAAATGAAGTTACTATTGAATTTTCCAAATTTACATTCATTCTTGGAATTTATATTTTAGGTTCCTCGTTTTAAGTTTCCAGTTACACAATATCCGATTTCTTTGGAAATTTTTAATGAGAATGGACGTGTCCCAGTGAAATCTCCATATCTGGTTACTGTGACTGAAGTGAATATGAGGAAAAACTGGAAACTAAGTAGGGTTTGCTTTCTTCTAGAATCATTTCATTTTATAAGTAATGTTATTACTGGTTTACAAAGGTCAGTGGTTTACAAAGCCTGTCTACACAAGCGGTAGCCAGGAGTTCTTTAGAAAATGATTCAAATCAGTTGGCACATTGCTGTTTACTTCTATTGCTTTCCTCTTATTTCATCATCACTTCCAGTGACCTGCCTTCTATGGCATAAAAGCATTTTTGAGGAACTTAAACTGCAAAAAATTTGAAAGCCATTTTGTGGATTAGTAGCAACAATGATTGATTGAATTTGTGCTACATGCTGGTCTAGTGTCTCCTTTCACTGTTTATTCAGTGTTACAGAGGAGGTTACACAAGGTGTTGCCAGTAATCTTTAGGATCTATCTTCTAATTATGTGAGTAAACTTTTTTAAAGATTTTTATGGTAAAATAATTGAAAAGATGCAGAAATATCTTTAAATAAGGTATTTACCTCAATCCAATTTTACCTCAAATATATAACTTTCTGTTTCACATGGTGTGTTTGTTCATATATGAATACTTTGAGGAGATAGATAGATAGATAGATAGATAGAATTAACTAAATAGAAATTTTTATCAATCATTAGTATGGTACTAAATATCCAGACATTTGGTAGTCAGTGAGCTTTTCTCTAACAAATATGCATTTTTGAAATGAAAAACCTAGCAAAGTAAAACTACTAAATATTTTGCTTTAACTAACATTCTAATTTTCTGTGGTGTACTAGAGGCTGCTCTTACCAGATTTGGAGTACTGATTGTTAAATATTGAAGCATTTTACAAGCTGGTTGGTAAACCATTGAAATTGGCCATGGAAAGAGTATTTACACCATGGAAATTGGCAAATGCTACAATCAGAGCTTTTTTTTTTCCCTTCATATCCTGTGTACCATTACACCACTGCAATTTCTAAACCCTACACTACCTATCTGGTTTTAGAGAGGATGATAGGAAAGGCAAGAGTAACTGATCACTTGTTTTGGAAAAGATTTAAGTAATCCTATTGCAAAACTTCACTGCTGCCTTATTGAAAATCATTTACCCACCACTAAGGAGGTCCTGAGATGATCTTACTGCCAAAAACATAAGGGATGTGCAAATCAGGCCAGGTCATGAGCATGGAGCTAGGAGGAAAAGGTCAGCTTAAAAGTGGTCAGAAGTCTTGTCCTTCTTGAGGATACCCTCAAAGGCAATGTGAGATATCGAGCTTAATTTCCCTTAAATTTATCTTTTACAAAGTCAACAAGAACCAAAAGTACAGGATAATTTAGTCATGTTATAGAATGGAATCTTTCATTGTACCTTAATGTATGTAACAGATTTTATGCAAAATGAGAAAATAACATGTGTGCTTAAAATATATTTCATGCATTTTTAGAACATACTGTACCAGACAATGTTCAAAAACTGAGAGATTATTTAGAACCAATTCTTCATGCTTCAGTGTATAATCCTTTAGGTCTCAATTTAAGTATAAAGGTAAGTTGACAGCATTTTTGTTTTTACTATGTTGAGTTTAGATAAGACTTATATGCCTAAACTAACATTGGTTTTAGTTTTAAAGCATAGGTATCCATGAATGGTGGGAATAGCAACTTTAAAGTATATGGAGAGGGTTTATTTTTCCTCGATTTCCCTTGGTGTTATAAATTCTAAAGGTGTCTGAAAGTTGAACTTAACATTAACTTACTGGTTTTTAAGCTGATAAGCAAGACAGATTATCTAGTAAAATGGAACAGAAAAGTTAGAGGGAAGAAATGGGCTCATTATTTCACCTAGATATAAACAGACACATGTCTTCTAGTTCCAGCTGCCCATAAGAACACATGAAGTTGATATAATCCAGGTAATTGTGAAAACCAATCAAAATTAGAGGACATATCAAAACCACAAACATGAGGATTAGCCCAAGTGCTCATCAAGGTCAAGCTAGGTTTTCTGTTTTTATTTTTGTTTTATGTTTTTGTTTCTTCATTCTAATATATATATATATTTTATCATATATATCATATATAATATATATTATATATAATATGTATATATATCAGCTATTGAATCCATCTGTTTCAATCCCTCTTTTTATTTTGATACATGATGTGTTTGTCCAAGAGCCTTAGGAAAGGGATGGGAATTTCTTATGCAACATCTATAGGGAAAGTGGCCCTGGGGTATATTTTTACTTAAAGGAATATACCATTGATCCTGCTAATGACTGGGTGTGTTTTTTCCACAGGGCTCTGAGCTTTTTCACTTTCGAGTGACTGTTATTCCAGGGGTCACTTTTTGCAACTTAGTTGAAGAATTTCAGGTATAGTGAATCTACAAGATATCAAGTGGGGTGATGGTTGGGGAAACAACATGACAAGCATCAATCCAAGAGCCTGAAGAGAAAAAAATTGGCAGAATTTGTGTGATGGACAAGGCTTAGAGACAGGGGATTCTGGAGACTGGCAATGACATTGTCACTAGTGGTAAAGCCAGGGTGCATGACAGGTGCCAGCACTGACTGATGCTAGGAGAATTTTAATAAGTGACTGTATTTGGTTTTGTTCCCTTGCCACTTTCCATGTTTATCTTGGCTTTCTGACTTTTGATACTCTTCCTGTCACCCCTGCTTCTCCACAGGACATATGTCTGTAACATTTTAGTTTCCAGTATAGTCCTTCTTTTGGTTATTTGAGTCCTAGTAGTAGGGTCTTAAATATTCCAAAGGCTTTCGAGATCCAAAAGAATTGGGAACCAAAATCAGTTACCCCAAATCATCACACAAAAGCAACAACTTGTTTTTGCCTATTCATATAATGACAAATGCTGCCTGTGAGGCATGGGAAGGAATGAAGATTTGATAAAAATTGATTAATGACTCATTCATTGTCAAATACTGATGCCACATTAACATTCTCTCTCTCTCTCTCTCTCTCTCTCCCTCTCCTCTGTCTTACCCCCACCCCCACCTTCTCTCCCTCTCCCCTCCCTTCTGTCCTGGCCCTGCTCCAAGGCCAGCCCCAATAATGACTCTGCACTACTACAGTGGTGGGTGGCCATGGCAGCAGTGCAAATATCTAAAACCCTGAGAGAATATCTATCCCACTAGATAGAGGAACTAGGAAAAGATACACCTGTCCCATGAGGAGAGTGAGAGAAAATCCGTTACTTTTTTCTCCCTTTTCTCACCGCTTTTCCCAAAGGCAGCCCCAGTTGTGGGAATAGCACAATAGCACAGGGGACTAAAATTCTCATATAATCTCAGCTTTCTTCCAAGAAAACTAGAGAAAAGGGCCTCCAGGAGAGGAGAGTGTGGGGAGAATCCCTAAGAGAGCTAAAGAAGGGGATTCCTGATTCTGTACCTAAACTAGCACAAGCACCCAGATGCACATGAGCAGAACACACCTAAAGAAGCATCGCAAAGGGTTTGAAATAAAACTTCAATATAAACACCATCTAATTCCAGAACAACTCCTGAGTGGCACATGAACTAGGAAGACACAAATAACATAGCAATAGCTTAGAAAACTGAGCTGACATTGGAACTACCATGCACAGAAGGTGAGGCATAACTTGTGATCTGAATTCAACCAGTGCAATTGACTGCCAAAACAAACACATAAACAATCAACATTTTCCAGAGAATTTTTAACAAGAACCAGAGTCTCACAGCATAATATCCAAAATTTCTAGGATATAATCCAAAATTACTCACTATACCAAGAACTAAGAAAATATAATCAATTCTGAAGAAAAATATGATCAAGAAATGACAACAAATGTGCATTCCCTAAGTGCCCTAGGCAGGTAGTATTCCCCCTTCGCATTCCCACAGTATTTGCCCATTTCTGCATGACTGAATACAGAACGTTCTCCTGCTGTGTAAGTGTCCTATCTGCCTTCCTCTGCCAATAAAGACAAGGTTACAGCAGAGGATAACTGAAAGAATTCTTACTTCCTATTTATTGTGTGCAAGTTATTACCTGTCAGATTGTTACGAAACTGTTTCGTGGATGCTGAATATCTGTATAACTCTAGGCAGAATTTTGCTAGGTGATTAGTTGTGGGAATCACGTAATGGTCAGTATTTTGCATTACTAGATTCAGAAAGCGTAAAGATTTTGCTTTTTATGTTGCAGATTTATGTTGATGAAGTACCATTGCCATTTCCAGGACACACTCTTATTGCTGTCGCAACTGCGGTAGTGCTAGGTGGATTAATTTTTACAACATTTATGTTTCACATACGTGGCATCTACCTATGGAAGACATTCCAAAAATGGCTTAGAGGAAACAAAGTGGACTCATCAGATATTTCTATCAGTGAAATTATTGATAGCTGAAAATCTGAATAGTAAACAAGTGATAATTATAATTTCTCTTTATTTTCTAGTTTTATCAAACAATTCCTAGAACAATATATTTAAATGTTAAATACATGAATCGAAAATGAAATAAAATAAATATACAAACTAGATAAAATGCTACAGAATTACCATTATAATTCAAATTGCTATTTGTCAATATATTTACCACTCCATTTTCTTATTTGGAATACATAGAAAATTTCTTTTTTTTTATTTCAGCATATTACGGGGGTATAAATGTTTAGGTTACATATATAGCATTTGCCCCACCCGAGTCAGAGTTTCAAGCGTGTCCATCCCCCAGACAGTGCTCGCCACACCCATTAAATGTGAACATACCCATCCCCTCCTCTCCCCTCCCACCTGCCCGACACCCCATGAATGTTACTACTATATATGTGCACCTAAGTGTTGACCAGTTGATACCAATTTGACAATGAGTACATGTGGTGCTTGTTTTTCCATTCTTGTGATACTTCTCTTAGTAGAATGGGCTCCAGCTCTATCCAGGATAATACAAGACGTGCGGCATCACCATTGCTTTTTGAGGCTGAGTAGAACTCCACGGTATACATAGACCACATTTTATTAATCCACTCATGTATTGACGGAACAGCCCTTGTGACCTAATCACCTCCTGAAGGCCCTATCTCTTAAAACTATAGCATGGGAGATTAAATTTCAACATGAATTTTGGAGAGAAAAAAACATTTAAGCCATAGCAAATAATACTCCATGGAGTGGATTTTTTTTTAACCATTCACTTATAAAGGAATATAAGGGATGTTTGCAGTTTTGGGCTGTTATGAATAAACTGTTAGAAACATTTATGTGCAGGTTTTTTTGTGAAGTTTTTATTTCTCTAAGATAAATGCCCAGGAATGCAATTGCTGAGTCATGTTTAGTTTCAGTTTTTTAAGAAACTGACAAACTATTTTCCACCAGTAAGTTATGAGTGATCCTGTTGCTCTGCATCCTCCCCAGCATTTGGTATTGTCAATATTTTTTATTTTAGCCATTGTTAGGTGTGTAGTGATATCTCATTATGGATTGAATTTGCATGTCCCTAAAGGCTAATGATGCTGAACATCTTTTCATGTGTGTATTTGCCATCAGTGTATTCTCTTTGTTCATATCTTTGGCCACTTTCTAATTCTAATTGGATTGTGTGTTTTTTACTGTTGAATATTGAGCATTCTTTATATATTCTAGAAAAAATACTTTGTCAGATATGTGATTTGCAAATCTATTCTCCCGGAATGTAGATTATCTTTTCATCCTATTAACGAAACAGGAACTATCACAGAGGAAATTTTTAAATTTGCTAAAGTTTAATAAATCAGGTTTTCTTTTTATGGAGTTTGCTTTTAGTGTCAAGTCCAAAAATTCTTTTCCTACTCCTAAGTCCCAAAGAATTTCTGCAAGAATTTTTGCTAAAATGTTATGGCTTTACATTTTACCTTTAAGAGTCCTGCTGTGTCACCCAGGCTGGAGTGCAGTGGCACAACTGCAGCTCACTGCAACCTTGAATCCCCAGGCTCAAGTGAGTAGCTGGGACTACAGGTGCACACCACCACACTTGGCCAATTTTTTTTATTTTTTATAGAGACAGGGTCTCGCTATGCTGCTCGGGCTGGTCTCCAACTCCCGGCTTCAATTGATCCTCCCAACTCATCCTCCCAAATTGCTGGGATTTCAGGCATGAGCCACCACGCCTAGCCTGAGTTAATTTTTTATAAGGTGTGAGACTTAGGTCAAGGTTCATTTGTGTGTATGCATATGCATGTCCAAATACTCCAGCACTATTTGTTGAAAAGGCTATCCTTCCTCCATTGAATTGTTTTTGCACTTTTGTAAACTATCAGTTGAGGATATTTGTGTGGCTCTATTTCTGGGTTCTCTATTCTGTTTCATGGATCTCCATATCTATCTCTTCACAAATACCTCATAGTCTTCATTACTGTGGCTATATGTAGTAGGCTGAATGGTGGCTCCCAAAAAAAGATATGTCCATATCCTAATTCTACAGAACTATGAATGTCACCTTATATGGCAAAAGAGTGACTATCAGCTTACATGGCAAAAGATGTAATTAAGTTAAGGACCTTGAGAGGAGGTTTCCAGTGAAATTATCTGGGCCTGAAGATTTCTTTTTGAGGAGATTTGTAATTACAAATTCATAGGGCATTATAGTCATGAGGCTATTCAGATTATCTGTTTCATATTGGGTGAGTTGTGGTAGTTTGTGTTTTTGAGGAATTAGGACATTTCATCTGGGTTGTCAGATTTACATGTATAGTTCTTCAAAGTAGTTATTATCCTTTTGACGCCTACAGGGTCTGTAATGATATCCTATTTCATTTCTGATATTACTCATTTGTATCTTCTTACTTTTCTTTTTCATTTGTTAGTTTTTTTAAGATTTATCAATTTTCTTTATCTTTTAAAAAAAAACAGCTCTTTGTTTCATTGATTTCCTCTATTGCTTTTCTATTTTCATTTTCATTGATTTCTGCTCTAATCTTCTTTATTTCTTCTTTCTTGCATGTTATACTTTTATTTTGTTCTTCTTTTTCTAGGTTCTTGAGAGGAGAGTTTAGATTATTCACTGAGACTTTTTCATTTTTCTAATATATGATTATAAATTTCCCCTCAACACTGCCTCAACTGTATCCTATAAATTTCAATGTTGTATTTTTATTTTCATTCAGTTCAATTTTTTAAAATTTCCCTTGATAATTCCTCTTTAATGCACAGGTTATTTATAAGTGTGTTGTCTAGTTTCTCTGTGTTGGAGACTTTCCTGTTATTTTTCTGTTATTGACTTCTAGTTTGATTCCATTGTGATTGGAAAATACATTCTGTATGATTTCAGCTATTTTAAATTTACTGAGATTTGTTTTATGGCCAGGATATGGTCTATCATGATATATGTTTTGTGGGCATTTAAAAAAAAAAGGTTATTTTCTGCAAAAAAAAAAAAAAAATACCTTGGAATAACCTTAACCAAGAAGGTAAAAGACCTCTACAAGGAGAACTATAAAACACTGATGAAAGAAACCATAAATGGCAAAAACAAATGGAAAAGCATCCCATGCTCATGGATTGGAAGAATTAATATTGTTAAAATGTCCATACTGCCCAAAGTAATCTACAGATGCAATTTCTATCAAAATACCAACATCATTTTTCACGGAATTAGAAAAAACCCTAAATTGCATATGGAACCAAAAAAGAACATGAATAGCCAAAGCAATCCTAAGCAAAAAGAATAAATCTGGAGGCATTACATTATCCTACTTCAAATTATACTACAAGACAATAGTAACCACAACAGCAAGGTACTGGTATAAAAGTAAACACATAGGCCAATGGAACAGAATAAAGAACCCAGAAATAAAGCCACTGATCTTTGACAAAGCAGAGGAAAGCATACACTGGGGAAAGGACACCTTTTCAATAAATGGTGCTAGGAAATTGGATATCCTCATGTAGAAGAATAAAACTGAATCCCTATCTTTCATCATATGTGAAAATAACAAGCTGGGTTAAGGACTTAAATAAAAGACCTGAAACATAAAAATTTCTAGAAGAAAACCTAGGAAAAACTATTGTCAACATTTGCCTAGGTAAAGAATTTATGACTAAGACCCCCAAAACAAATACAACAAAACCAAAAATAAATAAATGGGACTTAATTAAAAAGCTTCTGCACAACAAAAGATATAATAAACAGAGTAAATGGACAACCTATGGAATGGGAGAAAATATTCACAAGCTATATATCTGACAAAGGCCTAATATCCATAATCTATATGGAACTCAAACAAATCAGCAAGAAAAAAAAAACCATTAAAAAGTGGGCAAAATACATGAACAGATATTTTTCAAAAGAAGAGAAATAAATGGCCAATAAATGTGTAAAAATGTTCAACATCACTAATCATTAGGGAAATGCAAATTAAACCACAATGAGATATCACCTTACCCCTGTCAGAATGGCCATTATTAATAAGTCAGAAAACAATAGATGTTGGTGCAGATGCGGTGAAAAGGGAATGCTTATACACTGTTGGTGGGAATGTAAATCAGTAAAACTTCTATGGAAAACAGTATGGAGATTTCTCAAAGAATTAAAAGTAGATCTACAATTCGATCCAGCAATTCCACTACTGGGGATCTACCCAAAGGAAAAGAAGTCATTTTACAAAAAAGATACCTGCATCCTATGTTTATCAGCACAATTCACAATCGCAAAGATATGAAATCAACCTAAGTGCCCAACAATGGATGACTATCCAAAGAAAATGTAGTGTATATATACCACAGAATACTACTCAGCCATCAAAAAGAATGAAATAATTGTCTTTTACAGCAACTTGGATGGAACTGGAGCCCATTATCCTAAGTGAAGTAACCCAGGAACAAAGAACCAAATGCCACATGTCCTCACTTATAAGTGGGAGCCAAGCAATGGGAATGCATGGTTATACAGAATGACAATGAACATTGAACAGAATGGGAAGGGTGGGAAGAGGAGCTGGGGGATGAAAAATTACCTATTGGGCACAATGTACACTATTCAGGTGACAGGTATATTAAAAGCCTAGACTTCTCCACAAAGAAAAGAAAAGAGAAAAGAAAAGAAATTTTTTTTAAGAAGAAAAGGAAAAGAAAGGTTATTCTGCTCTCTGTAAATTCTATAATATATTCTATATATTCTATAAATGGTGATTAAATGCTGTTGATTGATGATGTTGAGTTATTTTGTATTCTTGCTGATTTTCTGTCTAGTTGTTTTAACAATTTTGAGAGGAGTGTTGAAGTCTCCAGCTCTAATTGTTGTCCACTTCTCTTTACAGTTCTATTTACATATTTTGCAGCTCTGTTGCTTGATTCACACACATTTAGGATTGCTATGTCTTCTTGACAGATGATCCTTTTTTCTTCTTCTTTTTTTTTTTTTTTTTGGAGACAGAGTCTCACTCTGTCACCCAGGCTGGGGTGCAGTGGCATCATCATAGCACCACTATGATCTCGATCTCACGGGCCCAAGTGAGTCTCCCACCTCAGCCTCCTGAGTAGCTAGGACTACAGGTGCACACCACCATGCCTGGCAAAGTTTTTATTTTTTATAGACACAAGGTCTTGCTATGTTGCCCAGACTGATCTCAAACCCCTAACCTCATGTGATCCTCCCATTTTGGCCTCCCAAAGTGCTGGTATTACAGGCATGAGCCTCCACACCCAGCCATTCTAGAATGATCTTTCTAAAACACAAACCCAGTCATCACAGTCCCCTACTTAAAATCCTTTCATGAATCCCTGTACTCTCCAGAATAAAATCCAAACAAACGGAGGCTTTCAGGATTTGGTCCATGTCAATTTTTCCCACAACATCTTACTCCAATATAGAACTCTGCAATCCAGCTATCTCAAACTAATACTTGTCCCGGAAGGCAGTCTCTGACAGAACTGAGGTCCTTAGACAAGAAGAGAACAAGAAGTACAGTCAGTCCTCCATATCCATGGGTTCTGCATCCATAGATTCAACCAACCACAGCTCAAAAATAATTTTCAAAAAAAGAAGAAAAAAATGAATGGTTACATCTGTACTAAACAGGAACTGACACTTTTTCTTGTCATTTTTCTCTAAACAATATAGTATAACAACTATTTACATAGTTGTTACATTGTATTAGGTATTATAAGTAATCTAGAGATGATTTAAAGCATGCAGGAGGATGTGTGTAGGTTCTATGCAAATACTATACCATTTTATACAGCAGATCCTTGAATAATGTCATTTTGTTCAACATCATTGATGAGAAAAAAATCTATTCCAGGCCTGGGCCACTGTCTGTGTGGAGTTTGCACACTCTCCACATATCTGTGTAGGTTTTCTCTAGGTACTTCAGTTTCCTCCCACATCCCAAAGCTGTACCCATTAGGTAAACTGGTGTGTCTAAATTGTCCCAGTGTTTGGTATCAATCTGTGGTGTTTAAAAAAAATAAAAATAAAAAAATAAACTGTTCCAGTGTGTGTGAGTGTGCCCTGTGATGGAATGACGTCCTGTCCAGGCTGGGTTCCCACCTTGCACCCTGGACTGCCAGGATAGGCTCTGGCCACCCGAGACCCTAAACCGGAATAATTGGGTAAATAATTATCTCACTTATTTTTATTAATCTTTCTTAAATGTGTGTATAGCTCACATTTTTTTCAATGTTTAATATTAGAAGTGTTTGGGGTCTTCATTTAGATACTTGGTGATGTTTTTATGACCAGAAATATGCCATAGTAACTTCACTCTTGTTTATATCAATTAGCCTATGGTAAAAGTGGTTTAATTACACATTGTTTTGCTTAAAGTCACAGCTTCCAAGAACCCAGCAACAACATTAGGTGAGGACTTACTGTATAGGGGACTTGAGCATTCATGAATTTTGGTAGCTGTGGAGGGTCCTGGAACCAATCCCTCATGAATACCCAAGACGACTGTACTGCAACCACTTTCTCTTCCCATCTCCCTACCCTCAACAATCCCTTGCCATTCCTCCTACTGGCTGAGCCTTACCAGAAAGCAAGCAGAGAGCAAGAGAGCCTGGGTGAAACACGCCATGGGGATCAGTCTCCCAGGCCACAGAACAGGGCAGAGAAGAGCAAAGAATGGATGTTTCTAGGGGAAGGGTGGGACAGCCAAACGGAGAACACCCAGCACACTGAACTTCAAGCCAACCTGACTCTTAGAGCTGCTATGAACCAAAAGTCTCATCTTGCCAAATGCCATTCCTGTCTGCCAAGATCATGAAATTTTCTGACAGAGTTCATCAAGCACCCCAAGTCTTAATTCAAATAATATTAAATGTGTTATACAAAATTACATTTTCATTTTATGGATAGAACCATGACTTTGCTCTTCATCATTTCAAAATTCTTCATTTCTCAAAAAGGATTTACCATGATCAAAATCTGGTTGCTATGATACAGATGATTAAAAATATGTTCAACTGTTCTCACTGATTAAAACATCTTTTTGTCCCATTCACAGTAGTCATTTCTTAGGATATAGAACTCTAAAAACAATTTGCAGGGGAAAAGTTAATCTTCAGCAGGGTAGTTTAGATCTACTGTTTTAGACAAACAGATACCCTGGCCATTCTGCGTAGCTATGTGCTGCACAATAGCTGCTAGAATCCATAAGCAGAGCAACTAGCTCTATGTGCTGTTAAGTAAATATTAAATACTTATTAAGGACTTATGTTGTTAAAAAAACTTGAAAGCAAGATTTCTCAGACTAACTGCAATCGAATAACCAAGATTCTACCAAATAGACTTTTAGTAAATAACTTTATAGGTAATTTCAGATGTCTACAAGTTTTTATAAAGCATTTACCGACCTGAACTAGCCCTAGCCTGCTCTTTTAAAGTTTTTCATTTAGTTATCATTGTCATTAAATGTGTCCCTGCACAGTTTAAAAAGTCAAATGATTCCACAATTATTATAAAAAATAACAGTTCCCTGTATACATGCCTCTCCCATTTCCCTTCCATCAGAGGCAACCACATAAAATTCTCTTAGCTGTTTATTTGGATATGTTACCCCCTGTATCTCTAAATAACCTGCTTATACTGCTACTTTTAAAGAAGTTGTAAGTGTAATCTATTAACATTCCACTATAGAAGCCTCACCATCATCACCATAAACACTCTTCTCACCTCCCCCCCCAAGTACAGTTTTATCAAAAGTGTAGCCAGATCAATATTCTTTGTTTGCAATACTATGGCAATGTAATGGAGTGAAGCCATGTTTCTTTTCCTTCCCAGATAAACTTTTTATTTTCCCTGGTGTTAATAATGTCCTTGTTAACATTTTGTTCACTATTTTGTGCCCATAGTCTCCCTCTGCTGGCTCCCAAATAATCTAATTTATTGATAATACCTCATTTAGATGGAGCCCATCTTCCAGTAACTTCTAGAGAGAAAATCTATGGGTGGCCAGAGTTTTGAGATCTTGCATGTCTGAAAATGTATCTGCTTCCTTCCCATTTGATTGATAGCTTGACTGGATATATAATTCTATATTGAAAACCATTTCTCCTCAAAATTTTGAAAGCATTGGTCCATGGTCCCCTAGCTTACAGTATTGTCATTGAGAAGTCTAATGCCATTATTTTTTCTGATTCTTTTGTAAGGAAAGATTTAAATATCTTTCCATTGTCCCTAGTGTTCTGACATTTCATCATGAATGTGCCTTGTTTGTTCTCTACATCCATGTCATGGGCTGGGCACTGTGGTTGGGCTTTCAATCTGGAAACTCATGTCCTTTAATTCTGAGACATCTTTTTGAGTCATGTAATTAATAAGTTTCTTCATTTCATTATTTCCTTTCTGTTTGTAACTCCTACATCTGACTCTGTTCTGCCTAGGAAGCTCCTCTAATTTTCTTATCATTTTCCTCCGATGTACATCATTTTGCTGTACTCTCAGGAGATATTCTCAACTTTGATTTCCTATCATCTACTGAAATTTTCATTTTTGTTATCATATTATACTATTAATTTCCAGGACCCCTCTTTCATTCTCTGAATATTCCTTTCTTAAAGCATCCCATTTTTGTTTCATGGGTGCCACATCTTCTATCTCTTGGGATATTGACAGGCATTTAGAAATTTTCTTTTCTAAGAATAGTCTTTGTTTCTTCCAAGTTACTTTTTCCTGTTTGTTTGTTGCTTTGGCATCTGTCTTCCATGTTAAGGGCTTTTCTCAAATGTCTGGTGATCCTTGCCTGTCTATTCATGGTAAAGAATGAGGCACTAAATACCCATTTGGAAACTTTTTGAATGGACTGGATTTGTCAACTGTGGATGCACTGTAGAATGATCAGGCTGGACCATTTTGTTGAGAAATGCAATGATTTAGCATCTCTAAAACTTTTTTCCTTTATGATCAGATTTTTCAGAAAAGAGCCTGCCAACTGTCTGCTTAGGAAGAGGCCTTGAATCAGGGGTCCTAAGATTCAATCAGCACGTGGCCCATGCTCAGCCCTGCCAGATGCTCCCAGAGTGGGAGCTTTTTGTTTCCCGGGACTCGCTTATAGCCCTGCACACTGAATTCCCCACAGGGAGCACTGATGAACTCTCAAGAAAGCTGAGCCCAGACAGTTACCCAGACTATGACTGTCTTTGTGTGCTCAGGCCGCTGCCACAAAACGCCATACACTGGGTGATGTAAGCAACATTATTGCTCACAGTTCTGGAGGCTAGAAAGTACAACATCAAGATGCTGTCATCTTTTTTTTTAATCTGGTTTTCAGTGTGCATTTTTTTTTTCCCTGAGATGGGCTCTCATTATATTTCCCAGGCTGGTCTCAAACTCCTTGGCTCAGGCAATCTTCCCACCTCAGCCTTCTGTGTAGCTGGGGCTACAGAGGCATGTACCATCACACCCCACTGGTCACCTTCTCACTGTGTCCTCACATGGCTGAGAAGACAGAGGAAGCAAGTTCTCTCATCTCTTCTTATCAGGCCACTAATCCCACCATGAGGGCTCCACCCTCATGACCTAATTATCTCCCGAGTCCCCATCTTCAAATACTATCAGTTTAGGGATTAGGGTTTCAACATATGAAATTTGGGAGAGACAAACATTCAGTCCATAGAAATGACTGAGTATTTTTCTAATAGTGGCACTAATCTTTTTTTACACAGCTAAATGTGTGTTTATTCAGTTTTTCAAATCTAAATATCATATTGTTTAGAAATTCATATATTGAAGGTAACACTAAAAAGAAAAGCAAAGGCACAAGTGATTCTCCTGAGGGAAGACGGAGGGGTAAGATGACACAGGGTACTTCTAAGATGGTAAAGATCTACTTTCGATGGTGATTCACAGTTGTTCATTGTATTATTATTCAATAAACTGTACAATATGCTTATATATTTTTGTGGATGTATGATACATTTCATAACTTAAAATAGACTTTAGACTCGCCTCATAGACTTATCTCTTATACCCTGGATGTCAAGAAATTTAGGGTTAAAAAAACAAAATGTGGCCAGGTGTGGTGGCCTACACTTGTCATCCCAGCACTTTGGGAGGCCAAGATGGGAGGATCCCTTGAGATCAGGAGTTTGAGACTAGCCTGGGCAACATAGCAAGACCCCATATCTAAAAAAAAAATTTATTTAATTAGCCAGGTGTAGTGGCATGCACTTGTAGTCCTACCTCTTTGGAGGCACTAGGGAGGCTGAGGCAGGAGGACTGCTTGAGCCCAGGAGCTGGGGGTTACAGTGATCATGCCACTGGAACTTTGGTACTGCAAATAATCCAGAACAGAAGGAGTTAACTGCACTGCACCTAGAGGAGGAGGCAAATGATTGCTTCACATTCCTTTAATTAGCATGGATTTCATATTTTTTTATTTTGTATATTATGCAATTCCTACCAAATTTTCTCCTGTGATCCCTTTCCCATATTCTGTCATGTGACTAGAAACCTTAGTCACATGTGACTCCCCACCTCAATGTTCGGTTAGTGTCCAGCTCTTCTTAGTTGTACATCTACAATAGCTCTTGTAGCAACCCCTCTCTTTCCAACACTCTGCCGCAGTGCTGGTGCAGGCCCTCTTGAGAATCTCTAACTAGCTAGTACATGATCTCCAAGTGGGTCTCTCCAAACTCCAATCTGTCTTTAATATTGCCACCAGAATTCACCTTCCAAAGTGCAGTGTTTTTTGTTGTGGTAAAATACATTTAACATAAAATTTACCATAGCAATCATTTTTGTACACATAGTGCACTTTATTTATTTTTATTTTTTATAAATAAAATAACAGAGTGAGATGGTGTCTCACTCTGTCACCCAGGCTGGAGTTCAGTAGAAGAATCAAGCATGTAAATAAACGAAGAGTATTCAGGTGATAGTGCAAGTACTGAAAAGGCATGGATATGCTGTAAAAGAGGGAATGACTAAGGCTATCTGGGATGGGAGCTGTCAGGGAAGTTGTGGCAAAGTAGGTGATGCCTATGCAAGATTTTAAAGAAAATAGGATGGGCTGCGCAAGTGGTACACACCTCTAATCCCAGATACTGGGGAGGCTGAGGTGGGAGGATCACTTGAACCCAGGAGTTTGAGACCAGCCTGGGCAACATAGTGAGACCACATCACAGAAGAAAAAAATTTTTTATAAAAATAAACAAAACAAGATGGAAAGGACTTTCTAGACAAAGCCACAAGGATTGGAGAAACAAAATAAAAACTACCTGGGGAACTAAAAGCAGGCAACATCCCTGGTGTATGAAATTCAAGAGGCAAGTCATAGATCATGAAGGGAGGTGTTAAGTATTTTGGCCTTTGTCCTATAAGTAAAATGAGAATCTGTTGAAGAGTTTCTAGCATAAACTGTACATCACTGTACACAAGGATATATGTTTCAAAAATACATAATTCTGACAGCAGGGCATTCCCTGGATTGAAGGGGAAGCATTTAAATAAATAATTATCCAAATATTTAAGCCACTTACTCTTTCCTTTTAATATATATTATTAATAAAATAATGACTTCTATCAATCTTGACTGTATTATTATTTACGGAGGCACACACAAAAATGACTATTTCTTTCTTTTTGGGACAGGGTCTTGCTCTGTTGCCCAGGCTACAGTGTATTAGCATGATCACTGCAACTTCCAACTCCCGGCTCTAGTGATCCTCCTGGCTCAGTCTTCTGAGTAGGTAGGACTACAGGTGTGTGTCACCATGCCCAGATAATTTTTTTATTTTTTGTAGAGATGGGGTCTCACACATTGCCCATGCTGGTCTTGAACTCCTGGCCTCAAGCAATCTTCCCGCCTGTCTCCCCAAATAGCTGGAATTACAGGAGCCCACCACTACATCAGACTATACATAAAATTTTTGTCCTTCTTTCATTTAATAAATAATTCCTGCTGTTTAATTTACTTTAGAACTATGATTTTTCTACAAATTATTTCATGTTTGGTTTGGGGATCAATTATTAACATGTGAATAAATGTACTGATGTCTGTCTTGTTGCATCAAAAATTGACAAAATTGGGTCAGACTGGTCTTCGTAAGCACTTTTTTTTTTTTTTTTTGAGTTGCCAGCAAATGAGGCTGGCAGAGTCCCATCTTGAAGTACCAGCATCCTGCCTCTGAGCAGATATACAGAGCTTTTAAATGTTCTGATTAATCCCATAATCCCATCTTTGGCTAAGACAATCTCGTGGCCTCCGCCCCGGACTCATCCCATCGTTAGCTAAGATGATCTCGTGACCTCTGCCTGGGCAATTCCCCTGAGTCATCTCCTGTGGCACAAAGAACAAAGTACACTCTTCTGTCCCTCCCGACCACAAGCCTGAGGCAGGGATGTAGGTTTTAGTTCTCAAAAAGGATGAAGAGGTTTTGAAGAGACAAAATATTTTTACCCTTTTTCAGGCCATTCTCTCTGTTACATATTCCCCACTGTCATTTTTACCCTTCCATATCTATGGGAGGAGGAAAGACGTACCCATCAAGCTCTTGCCTGCTGATAATCAGGTGAAAAGGGCATAAGCAATTACTACAACCGTGAGGATTGACATGTGAAATGGACTCTCACCTTGCACACAATGTCCAATACAGGGCTGGGTTAGGAAAGAAACATGGGACCTCTGAGCGCACAGCTATTAGTTGTACCCTGTAGGTGATCCAAGAGACCAGCTTCTGCAAATTCAGAAATCATGTACAGAAATACTAGTACCAAATGAGGTTTAGGATAACACGCCGAGCAGCAAGACAGATCAACAGAAGCAGCGACAGACAGCCTGGGGAAACCCTCATTAAGGAGTTATCCAGCTTTGGTATGAGGGACCCCAGGTTTCACTTCTGACAATTTTAACGAGGTATGAGTTGTCAGAGGCACTTCATAGGGTCCCTGTCCCTTCTCTGCTTCCAAGTGGGGAAGGGTCCCAACAAAAGGCCTGGCATCTGGACACTTACCAAATCCATTTCCTTCTCCTCAGTTCAGTTCGGGATGCAGAGAGTTGTGTCTCCTTCAGGGAGACAGAGATGGGAGTTCCCCAGCAGCTGCTGGGGCCGTTCCTTGCTCTCTCACCCTGAAAAGAAGTTGCTCCTACCCGTGAAGACCCACGGCTTTGACCTGGGGCTGCTCCCTGCCTCTTCTAGCAGTCATGGGGGACCATTCCACTGGGATGCTGATGGGCCAACCCAGGGGTGCCAAATTCTGTTACCTATCGGTACTTGTCTCTGAGGCTGCATCAAAAGAACGAGAAGTGGTTTGAGGAGAAGGAAAGAGAAGTTTATTAATTTGTCAGCATATAGGGCACTGGCAAACTCCTGTCTTAAAGTACCAGCATCCTCTGCAAGCACTTCTTTATATATTTGAAACTGTGGGGGGCGGGAAAGGTCTCAACTTCTAATTTTAAAACTGAAAGTACCAGATCCCAGGAAAGCTCTCAGCCCTGGTCAAGCTATTAACCTCTTTCTGAATAGATGGCTGTAATACAAACTGCACTGTATGTTTGATATAATGAATCCAAATACAGATCAGACATTATCCATGAAAATTCAGCATCCTAATAGGGATTTGGACTAGGGGTAAAGACACATCACAATGTGAAGACATGGCACAGAAAACAAGGAATGTAAAATAATCTCATAATAATTTTATACTGACTAATAAAGTATTTTGAAAATACTGTGATAGTTATTAAAATCATTAGTTCCTTCGTACTTCTTAAAAAGTGGTTACTACGAAATTTAAAATTACGTATGTGGCTCACATTATATTTCTAGTGGACAGAACTGATCTAGACAGCCTGGACAATAGTAAAAGCCCCCCAAATGGTGGCTATTCTTTGCATGATAGTGATGAGAATGTTACTTCTTTGTGAAGATTAACAGTGTTTAACATCAAGTAGGTGCTCAAAACACGGTATTATCTAACGTTGAGAATTACTCATCCTAATTATACAGTATCATCTTTGTTTTTGTAAACCCCTCGAGTTCTTTTCGCAACGAGGAGGGCCAGAAAATAACAGTTCTGATAAAGGATAAACGAATGGAGCACTTGGGGCTCAGATGGATTGTAAGGTGAAGTTTTAGAATTGTCACTTGGGACTCAGTCCCAGGCCCAGAAGACGAAAAGTGTCCCAAGTTTCTACACTCGCCACATCAGTCACTGATCTCGATGCCCAAATCTGGGACCTTTCCCAGAAGCCCTTCAATTTCATCCCAAAGGAGAACCGCCTGAAGTCCGAAAAAGTCCGGGTAGGTCCCGAGTGCCCAGTCCAACCCCAGAGGCAGCCCGGAGGCCACTCTCGGAGGAGGCGAGCCGCGGACAGAGCCCCAGGCCCAAGTTGCCCGGCGCCTGCAGGGCACGGGCAGCGCGGCGGCACGGCGGGCGGACTCCAAGCCGAGATCCCGGCGCGCCGAGGCCGGAGGCAGACTCCACGCCCCTTTCGCATCTCGGAGCCGGGCTGATGACGAACATAGGACGCGACGGACGCACACGCCGCCCCGCGCTCGCACGACGGTGCGTGCTGGGAAGCGCGAGGGAGCCTCGGGCTGTCACGGCGCGACCAGCGTCCCGCCTCCTCCGCTCCCTGCGCTCCCGCCACCTCGACAACTCGGCACCCTCCTCCCGCCTCCGTCCGAAGCCTCCGCCGCAGTGAGGCTGCCGGCCTCGCTCCTGTCTCTTTAAATGGTGGGGCCAACGGGCCGCCCCTGCAGCTGCCGCCTGGGTGGCCCCGCGCGCCGCTTTTGAGGGGCGAACCAAGATGGCGGCGGTTTTGGCTCCGTGAGGAAGACGGAAGAGGCGGCGGCGGCGGCGGCAGAGGGAAGGCGGCTCCAGTAGCCAACGGTGCTCTGGCGGCCCAGGGCCTTCAGAGTCTCCCGGGCAGGGGTAGCACTTGCAGCAGGAGCAGGCGCCCGCGGGCTTTGGACATTTGAAACAGGGGGAGCGGAACAGAGTCCGCGGTGGCAGCGCCAGGTACAAGGAAGGAAAACATGGCGGCGGCGGCGGCGGCCTGAGGAGGCGGTGGAGGCGCGGGAAGCGGTTTCGCGGAGATCATGGCGGAGGCGGGAGCAAGGCAGTGACCGAAACCTCGAGTTCCTTGCGCGGCGGGCCAGGAGGCTACGAGGCGCTGCGCGCCCCCCTCGGGGCTGCCGGGCTGCCGGGCTCGCCGGGCCTGGACAATAGCGCCGAGGAATCGGAGGCGAGGAGAGGCGGCGGCCCAGAGCTCCGGCCCGGCAGCGGGCCATGCAGGCGGCCGCGCGGCCCCGCGGAGGCCAGCGGCGGCAGTGAGGCCGGGTAGCCCTCCACTTGCAGGCGCCCTCCCGCCTCGGCTCCCGCCTCTCCCGGACCCCGCTCCTGGGCGTCTCCGGCGGGGCCCCCGCCCAGGCCTCTGGGCGGCACGATGACCGACACCCGGCGGCGGGTGAAGGTTTACACGCTCAACGAGGACCGGCAGTGGGACGACCGGGGCACCGGGCATGTGTCGTCCGGCTACGTGGAGCGACTGAAGGGCATGTCCCTGCTTGTCAGGGCCGAGAGCGATGGTAAGTGAAGCCCCTCGCGGCGGGACCTCCGCGGCCCTGGGCCACTTCCCCGGTTCTTTGGGGGCAGTGGCTTTAGCTCCACGAGAACGGGTGGGGCGCCTGGGGTTGGGGCGGCAGCCGCCTCGGGGGAAGGCGGGCCACAGGTACCCCAGTCTTCCAGGAGCTACACCGAGAGAGCTCGAAAATGTTTCCTCTCTCCGAGTGCCTGGTGGCATTTTGGGTACGAGTAGGGGCCGAGCAGGTTTGAGCTTTGCCGCCCAGGAGCGTGGAGAGGTCGGAGACCTGAGATCAGGAGTCCGGAGTGTGCTGTTCTTTTGCACTAGAGTGACCTTGAGGAAGGCACTGATTAATCCGATCTTCTGCCTTAGTTCACTCATCTGTAAAGCAGGCATGAAACTGCTAGCGCTAAGAAAGTTCTTGGCTGTTTGACATTTTCAAAGAACATATTGCTGTGCTTTTTTCCCTTTTTCTTTTTAAACGTATTTTTGCTACATCTTTCGGATCCTGTTGCAGGTTGGCGATACTGGTTCATGGATCTGGCAACTCTGCATTCGGCAGAGAAAATGCTTCTTTGCCTTGCGAAGAGATTTTTTGTTCTCCAGTGTTGCTTGTCTATTTTTCATAATAATGCAGAATTTTGTTTGTACTTTTCACTGTATAAACGTCCTGCAAATTTGGAATCAATTTATGCGAGCTTTTTTGGTTTATGTAAATGGATGTTCATAAATTTGGTTAACAGGTGGGGAGAAGTTGACAGATGTTTTTAGAACCTTTTGAATCTGCCCTAATGCTTGTGCTTCACGTGTTTTGAAGCAGCTCTCAAGGTTCAAAGACGAAGTTGTTTGACAATAAGTGTTTCACATTTTAAAAAGACTCTGTAGAGATTGCCACTTTCCTCAATGACATTCTGTGAATTTCACTTCCCTTGAAAATGTTAGCAGTTAGGTAAAACTATTTTCAAATTGTTTCTTCTGAATATGAAAAGAGTTATCTCCCACCTATCTTGTTACATTAGTCTATAATTTTACAGTAGCTAACTATGTCAGCTTATGATGATTGTTGTGGTCCTGTATCTGAATTATTACAAACTCATTTCAGGGAATTTTCTTCAATTGGACTCTACCCAGAACTCCAATTCCCTGAACAACAAGACTCACGTATCTGTAATTGAATACTCTAATAAGAATATTGATGTTCAATTTGAATTGAAAAATGGTGATTTAGAGTACATTGCCCACGGATTATCTTTATAAGGCTCCCCAAAATATCTTAAGATTGGAGAGAAATTATTTCCTTTTAAGGGGGCGTTTTAAAAGTTTTTAACATATTGGGTATATTTTTCTGAGACTGAGTTGTTATTTGCCTTTTAAAAACAAGTAGAATGTCAAGTGTTAGTGTGCTTTTATGTGTGACTAACACATAATAACCGTACTCTACCTCTGCATGTTTTGCCATTTGGAAAACTTTACATAGTGAGTTGGAAAGTGTGGGCTTTTAGGTTCACGTAGCTTCTTTTGAGATTGAAAGCATGTGTAGATTTGTAATCAAGTCTTTGAAATCTGTGTTAAAAATAATACATGTAACCTTCACATCATGTGCTTAATTTGATTCATTATACAAAATCCTTTGTATAAAATTTTTTAACCATTAATGCTTAATGTCCTGCTATCACAGAATCATACTCTTCTAACGTGGTAATATAAAAATCTCTTTTTTACTGTTTATAATTTATGATTTGGAAATAGCCCCTTACCTCCATTCCTCCATTTGGAAGATTGGGGGCTGTGCTGTAAAGCAGGTTGAATGATTAAAACAAAGTGACTTTAATTTTTATCCAGCAGGGGAAGGCTGCTGCACTAAATTACTGATGTGCCATAGTAAGTTTAAGCTGTAAGGAAAACTGAATCCAAGGAATGGACTTAGAAAAATTCTTGAATATTTGTGAAATATTGTTGTAAATAATATTTAGTTTGATGATTAACATTTTTTCTAACAGGAACTCCAAATAGGAATTATAGTCAAAATTTATTGAGTGCCTACTATGTGCCAGAGATTCTTTAAGCAATTTACTTGTATTGATTTACTTAATTCTCACTACAGTCATCTGATGTATAGTATTATTAGCCATATTTTACAGATAGGGAAACTGAGTCTCGGAGACTAAGTAACTTAAGATCACACAGGTTAAGAAGCAGTGTTCAAGCTGGGTGTGGTGGTATGGGTTTGAGTGAGAAATCTAGTCTATGGCTTGAAATTGGTATTATCATTAATAGTGTACATTACATTTTCAACGTCCATATTGTCTGCTTCCATCTGCTTCTTTATTCTTATCCTGAAGATTTATTTCAAAAAAAAATAAAAATGATTTTTAGCCTACAGATACTCAATATTGTAGTTTATCTCCAAGATAGCCATGAAAGTGTTTGTGTTGACTGATAGTTTGGGCCACCCATTATAGTGTGCTTGTCCCATTCTCCATTATAGGATAATTGAGAATTTTCTTACTATTATGATGAGCAAAATGGAAAGTATTTCCGATTTTCCATAAAGTGAGTCATTTGTCCAATAGAAACTTAAAATTATTGAGTTTTTCTGTGCTTGGGGTGGAGCTAGTCATTGCGTTTAAATGTTTCTTGTTTTTTTTTTTTTTTTTTTTGAGACAGAGTCTCACTCTGTTGCCCAGGCTAGAGTGAGTGCTGTGGCGTTAGCCTAGCTCACAACAACCTCAAACTCCTGAGCTCAAGCGATCCTCCTGTCTCAGCCTCCCGAGTAGCTGGGACTACAGGCATGCACCACCATGCCCGGCTAATTTTTTCTATATATATTTTTAGCTGTCCATATAATTTCTTTCTATTTTTAGTAGAGATGGGGTCTCGCTCTTGCTCAGGCTGGTCTCGGAACTCCTGAGCTCAAACGATCCGCCCACCTCGGCCTCCGAGAGTGCTAGGATTACAGGCGTGAGCCACCGCGCCCGGCCTAAATGTTTCTTATTTTTCCTAAAACCTTTCAAATCAAAGGGATTGACTGTATAAATGTTAATTTACTCATAGCTTTTTCCCCAAGATTCTTTAAATTTTCCAGATTATTTGTTTAAAACAAGATAAATACTTGATTCTTAACACTTTTGAAATATTTTATAGTCTGTAAAATTAATAAGCTTTTGTGATGTGTTAATTATCCACTTTAGAAATAGGCTATTTCCCAGTTCAGCTAATCTAGTGAGAAGCTGCCCAGTGCTGGGTAGGGTGATAGCTTTTGCATACTCGTGAAATGGGTGGTGGTATCTTTTTTTTAATAGGTTCTCTAAGAAAGGTTGACTGACTTGTCCAAAGCCACTCATCTATTGAGATGGTATGAGCTGGGATTCAAAATTAGGCTCTTGTTTCAAGCTAAGAGCATTGTCAACTATACATACTGCTTAGTAATTACAAATTGTTTGGGAATAAAAAAACGTTTATAGTTTCAGCATAGGTATAGAAAGGCTAGGTAGTTGTAAAATTTATGTTTGAGGAAGGGAGACTGTCTCAACTGTAGACTCAGTTCCTGTTGGAGCTTTAAGACTTACCTGAAAATAAGGAAGACAATTTGTTTTCTCTTTGACCTGAAAAACTGCTAGTTTTGAAGGAAGGCAATTTCTAAATGCAAGTACTGTGTCTGGGTAACTGCTGTAGCGTTTCCCTTTCGATAAGTTAGTGATTTGGCAAATTAGCGGCCCACCCTGCTTTAGAGGAGAGGGGTGTCCCACCAAGCTACTGAGGCCATTTCCTAGATTGCATCCTTTTCAGTAGGTTCCTGTTGGCAGAATATGTTGTAGGAACACATCCTTTTCTTCAATGAAGATAGATTACCTCATTTCTCTCAGGTTCTGTGGTGGCCATGTACCCGCAAAGTTCCATCTTCCAATGCAGATTATTTAGTGTTGTTTTTTCTTGCAGCTTATGCTGTACCGAAGTAAGCGTAAGTTGCTTTGTGTTCAAGTCATTCTACTTCTTTTCACCATTATGTCTTTACTACCTCTACCAGCCAGTTTTAGAATTGATAAAGAAATGTAAAGAAGTTGGAATTTCTCCACACACTGAAGGGTATCTTTAGACTTAAAATCATATCCATGCTCTTCATTCTGGATTACTTGCCAAGCATTGAGAATAGTATACTTATGTTTGGTTTTTATCTTAAATTTTATAAAGTAAAATTCGGTTGCATTTCAATATAGTTTTATCTATTATCTGACGTGCCTATTTCAGAGTTAAGCAGGTTAAATTCTCGCTGTTACTTGAGGCATGAAGAAAATGAGACATGGAGAAATGGCTTGAACAAAGTAGCACAGCAGCTAATGGTAAAACTGGAATCCTGTGCTTCTGCCGCTGTAGAACTCGTTATTGTAGGTGGGTCTGCCTCTACCCCTACTGTAATTAGGAGAGGAGATCAGAATACTTTGGGCAAAACAGCTTTTTTGGATGGGGGGGCACTGCTGTGGTGAGAGAAATGAACAGATAGCATCAGCACTTTTTTTTGTAGCTATTGTTATACGTCAGTAAGTAGTTAGAATCTTGCGCATGGTAAGCATTCCAGATGTATATTGAGCTACCAAAAAGAGCTCAGTATCAGTACAAGGGGAAATACTTCACTTGGAAAAGTTTAAACAGTTTTTCTTGTATACACCAGCTTTGTAGAAAATTAATAGGCCAAACTCTTACTCAGCTGTTGCATGTGATAACTTACGAAAGTTTGAGGGCTGTCACTACACTGGATACAGCTGAAGGGGTTTGAACGTAGTAGATGCTTAACCCAGGTGTGCTGCCTTTCAGTATAATGCTACCAATTCTTTTTCATGAGCCTTTATTTTAGTTTTTAAATGCCATTGTGTAATCAGACATTTAAAAAATTTTCCAGAAATTCAGGAAGGATGCACTTGGAGCACAGACCTGCTGTAGGTTTAAAGCATACATTTTTAAAGCATAGTCTCCCACCCAGATGAGATTTTGGCCTCCATTAACTCATTTTTAATGTGCTTTCTTCCTACTATTGAAGCAGAGTACCTAAGTCCCAGCCCTTAGCTTTGAGTTTTGTAAGAACGCTGTCCTAGAGAAGCTCAGAGGTTGAGCTGCTTACTTAGAAACGACAGAGCTGGAGCCATTCATTCTGAAATCCTTCAGTATTTACCCATGTCAGTACTAAAGCCAGGACCGAAGTTTCTTAACCCCCAAACACTCCCTTATAGTTCCCATACTGTCTGAATCTGATTGGTTGATATCGAATATACAACCATAAAAGTATTATAGGAGTTCTCTGTACTCTCTCATTTCTCCAGTGAAAAGAACTGAGATCTTCTAAAGAAGTGAATTTTCCAGCTGAATAAAGTTGTGTACCAGAAGTTTTAAAAGTCAGTAGTTTTCATGTGATGTTTACTAAAAATGTACTAGAATGCTTTTCCTAAACAGTATAATGAACCTGTGTTGGTTAACCTTTCACTTGCAATGTGTTTATGGATCATCATTACCAATACTCATTTTCCTACTGTACAGAAGTACAGCAGTGCCAATGAAATGGTAGTATGTTGATGCCTTAAAAAATCAACTGTTGAGTGCTGGTTATGCACTAGATACTGGGATAGGCACTTTAATAAAAATTCTTAGTTAATATTCATGGCATTGCATCTCTGAGGTATTATTAATATTTTTCCTAACTTTATGTCTTGGTGTATCGATTCTTTGAATAGTTTAGGGTTTTTTTTTTTTTATTCCTGCACCCGGCAAGAAATCTAGACTTTTTTATGTGAAATCTTTCCATTTTAAAATATTTGCTGTAGGCACTGCTTTGAGTTCTCTAATTTAGACTTTTTGAGACTGATACCACACTCTGCGTTACCAGCTACCTTCACCCTCGTCCCCAATCGAGGTGTTTTGGTTTGGTTTGGTGGGGATTAGCAAGGAGATACAAGAAAGGCCTTCACATTTCGTTTTATAGGAAGAACCAAGATGTCATGAAGCAGGTAGGGAACATTTTTAATGACCTAATTATTTATACTCATAATTGTACTATTGTCACTTTTTCTTGCAATTTGGTATATGATAGTTTCTACCTGCAGTTGTCTTGGTGATATTCTGAGTGGCATTTCCCCTCCTGTACCACTGGTCCCCTATTTCCTGAATGTACAGACCTCTGTTACTAGTATTATTTGGGGTATCTGTGTGTCAGGATACACAGATCTATCTCATTTAAAAATAGCATAGTATTCTACTGCATTATTTAATTCACACAGTACCCTGTTGGTGACTTAGAGTAGCATTTCTCAAACACTTTTTTCCTTAGGCTACCTTTATACTCTTAAATTGAGGGTCCCCAAAAGCTTTTGTTCATTGGAGTTGTATCTATCAATATTTGCCATATTAGAACTTAAAACTGAGACTTTAAAAGACATTTATTTCACTTTAAAATGTTTTAACCTTACGTAATAGCCAAATAACATTTTTAAGAAAAATAACTTTTCTAAAACAAAAGAATTTAGTGAGAAGAGTGTCATTTTTATATATTTTTATGGATCTCTTTAGTATCTGGCTTAATTTTTAAAAACCAAGATTTTCATCTGCTTCTGCATTCAGTCTTTTGCAATTTCAGTGTGGACTCTGAGAGAGAGTGACAGAAAAAGCAAATAACCTCTTAGTGTCATTATGAAAATAGTTTTGACTTCCCAGACCTCTTGGTGTCCCCAGATCACACATTGAGAACACCTGGTATCGATTGTTTCTGAAGGTTTTTGCCATTACAGACACTGATAATGAAATCTTTATTCATATACCTTAGCACCTATGTGAAGGTGTAGGACAATTTCCTAGAAGAATTGTTGGATCAAAGCATAGTATGTGTTTAAAAGTTTGGTAGGTAAAGATAAATGGCCCTCTAAAAAGGTTGTGGTAATTTTCAGTCTTGGTAGTAGTAAATGAGTATTAAGGATCTCCCCCCTTTTTTTGAGGAAATACATATACAAATATCAATTAGTAGACTTATCAGAACTTCTTTGGAATACGGACTCTGACAAGCATTTGCTGTGCAGAAGTACTCTTTAGTTTACCTTTGCTGAGGATTGTTGGTTTGTAGGTGGTCTGAAATGATCCATTCCACAATGACAAATTTAATTACATGTACTGATGCATTCCTTTTAGCTTGATCACTTTCTCTTGATTTTTCTTCATCTCTATATTTCCTTCATAAGATTTCAGGTTGAAGTAGGGAGGCCTTTCTCAAGTCTTGATATTGGAGTTTTCTGTATAGCATTGTCTTTCTCTGGTCTGTGTGACAGAGTGAGTGTCTTTCTCAGATTTGAGGGAGGAGGTGTCTCCAGGGGATAAGGGTATCTATTTCATTGGGGAGGATAGATGTGTTTCTCAAATGAGTCAGAGTGAGAAGAGGGGCTGTCTTGAACGTGTGCTTTAGATTATTAAGTTATACTGGATGTACTCGCAGTCAGAAGCACGTATTACACTTAGTGAGAACCTTCTCTGCCTCTTCTTTTATGTTGCTAAAGTCTCCTAAGGATCATCTTCATTTCTTCCCTATCATCTTTGCTACCATGCTAAATGCTTCCCATCTAAAGTTGAACTCTATAGCCTCATCCATACCTATACATTAATAGGATAGAATTACTAGTCCAGTACTATAGCTATAGCAACCTATACAAATAAACCTGTTGCAGAGAGGAGTGTGTTAGTTCATATTAACACTCAGCTGATCTTTTTCAGTTGACTGGTGAAGCGTTCCTAACTTGGCCCAATAAAAACTAGTAGACAGTGGGGGAGAAACCTTATAGATGGAGGAGGAGTAAGACTAGTAATGTGTCTTTTAGTTATTATCTTACTTAGCCCCCAAATTGATAAGCTGCTTCCCATGTTCCAGCCTATGTAGCCTGCTTTTCTCTTAGGGAATATGGTATCAGGGACCAGAGCTGGATTTTCTAAAATATTAATGGTATCTCAGACCAATGCCACAGGGTATGGCTGAAATGAGTTTCAGGAGAGATACTTCCCCTAACATCCTGAATGACCCAGAGAAAATTTGCTAACACCAGAGGCTTCCAGTGTGTTCTTGTTTTGGCCAGGACTTTGGGAGGGGAGCACTCCAAACTTTAAACTTGTGATTTTTTTTTTTTCCCTTTCTAATTATCCCTACTGGGGGTTTTGAAGTAAATACAAAAAGGACTGGTACTTAAAAAATAAAAAATAATTGCTAATAGGGATTAGGTAACTTACAATGTCATACCACTGAACTGCCGATGTTTTTGTTTTTGCAGCTGCCAAGTCAAGTGTGTGTTTCTTATTTATTTATTTATAGCAGCAAGAATGCTCAGAGAAAGTGTGTTTCTTGAAAGCACAACTTGAAGTGGTGACTTCAATCCCCTGTGCCCATGTGTTGTTGACTTCTCTTAAAGTTAAAAAGAATTGCTTTTTAATGGTAGTATAATACATCAAAAGGGTAAACAAATCTAAGTATTCAACTTGATGAATTTTTCACAAAATAATCAGCACACATATGAAGAAACAGAACTCTAGATACCCACTTCATGTTACTTCCTAATCACTCTTCCCCCAGGGATAACTGCTGGCCAAACCAGAGATTAATTTGGCCGCTTTGTGAACTTTGTATAAATGGAATTATATGGTATATGCCTTTGTCTCAGGTGTCTTTCACTCATGTTTATAAGATTCATATCTGTTGTTGTGTCCACTTATGTTTGGTTCATTCATTAACACTGTTATATTCCATTCTATGAATATTTACACTTTAACTTTTTTAATTGCTTTTACATACTATATAATTCACCCATTCGAAGTGTACAATTTGTTGTTTTTCAGTATATTCACAGGTTTATGCAACCATCACCACAATCTAATTTTAGAACATTTTGTCCCCTCCCAAAAGAATTCATGTGCCCTAAGCAGTCACTATTCATTCACTTCCACTTTTCATCCATCCTTAACCAACCACTGATCTATTAATATTTTCTGTCTCTGAATTTACCTATGCTGGACATTTCATATAAGTGCAGTCATACAGTATGTGGTATTTTGTGACTGGCTTCTTTCACTTAGCATAATGTTTTTCAGGTTCATCCATGTTGTAGCATGTATCAGGATTTCATTACTTTGTATAGCTGAATAGTATTTCATTGTATGGCTATGCCACATGTTATCTATTCATCAGCTGATTGATGAATGTTTGGGTTTCCATTTTTTAATGTTATGAATAATCATACTATGAACATACATGTACATGTTTTTGCGTGGGTGTGTTTTTATTTCCCTGGGTATGTTACTGAGGAGGTGAGTTGCTGGGTAACTCTGCTTTTTGAGGAACTGCAAAACTTTTCCAAAGGGGATGCCTCATGTTATGTTCCCACAAGCAATATACGAGAGTTCCAATTTCTCCACATTATTGCCAACACTTGTTATTGTCTGTCTTTGGTTATAGATATCCTAGTGCATGTGAAATGGTATGTCATTTGTGGGTTTGATTTGCATTTCCCTAATGACATGATGAGCATCTTTTCATATGCTTATTGGCTGTTTGTATATCTTTTTTGGAGAACTGTCCAAGTCCATTGCCCACTTTTTAATTGTGTTTTTTTAGTATTGAGCTGTAAGAGTTCTTTATATATTCTGGATATGAGTCCTTTATCAGATATATGATTTCCAAATATTTTATCCCATTCTTTGGGTTATCTTTTCACTTGATGGTATTGTTTGCAGCACAAACATCCAAAAGTTTTTCATTTTTATGATGTCCAATTTATCATTTATCAAATGATGTCCAAGTTTTTCTTTGGAGTAGCTTGTACTTTTGAGTAGTTTAGCTTTTAAAGAGGCATTACTCAATTTGATTCTATGCCACTAGACCTCTTGCATGCTCTGGAATATGATTTTATAAAGTAATCAATTCTTTCATCAATTCTGTTTTACTTAGTTTTCTAGTGATGGGTTGTTTTTAAGGGCATGAGTTGTATTTCAAAGTAGGTTTGTTCGAATGTGTTTTCTCATAGAAACTGTTAGCAGCCTCCAAGTGGAGGTTTTTTTCAAGTTATTGGTGATCATCAGGAAAGGAATTTCAGGATGCACTATGTAAGCCAAGCAAGTGAAAGATTTTTTTTTTTTTTTTTTTTTTAATTGAAAGCATAAGTACACTCTAAGGGGAGAGCGGGCGGGCTCAAAGAAAAGGAGGAAGTGGGTTTTGGTCTTTCAAAGTCTAAGTGAGGGGAGGAATATTCAAGGCTAAGGGGTTGGCTTTTACTAAGAATTTGCATAGTAATTCCTGGAATTGGGTTCCTTCCCATTTTTATAATTTATATGGTTGTCTCAGAACTGTTGTGGTGATTTCAAGGGTAGAGAAATTTTAAAACAATGTAAATGATACTGTAATTAGCCAAAGTTCATGACAAGCTGGTTCTTGCCTGAGCTTATCAGCGGCCCCCCACACCCCTTAGCTTCTGTTTGAGGGTTGTTTGCTTTAACACCTGCACCTGCTCTGCAAGCCCCTGTATCCGGTCTCAGCCCTGTCTCCTAGCCTCTTACTCTAACAAAACCATGTTTTAAGTATAATTATATACCTTGACTGATCTTTAAAAAGTAAATTTGATCTATAGTGTACCTGACATACTTTAAGATTTCAATAGAAAATAATAGAACACAATTTTTGTTCTAGTGGTAAAAACAGTGGAAAACTACAAAGATAGTTAAAGTCTTTTATACTTTTAAGGGACTCTAGGTATTGAGTTCATTCTGTTAATTCACCTGCTGCTTTTTTTGTTTGTTTTGAATGTATCTCTAGTGCAGCTCTTAATAATCACCAGAATAAAAGCCCAGTAATTGTGCATAAAGAGAATGGAAGGGGAACTGGAAAATTTGTTTTAATTAATCTGGCAAAAGGTTGGAAGAAGTTAGAAGAAGAGGAAGATGATAAAAACAATTTTCTCTAAAATGTGAGAATGCTTATCTGAACCTCAATAAGCCAAAAATAGTTTTTTTTAAAAAAAGAAAAGGCTGAAGGAAATGGACTTGGGGGGCACAGGTGGAAAAAATTACAGAGAATATTTAGTTACCTTAAGTGCAGAAAGCATAAGAAACAGATTTTGAGTTAATCAGGTCATCTGTGCTAGACATAGTATGAGGATTCGTATCAAGTAGGAAGCTGTTCTTGTACACAGAAAGCTCACAAGTTGAGTCATACAACTTGGTAAATGCTGACCTTTTGCTATATTCAGTATCATTTAGCACTGTTGTGAGCACATAGTAAATCACTAATATTGGACAGCATTATAAAACAAACTAATTTTAACATAAAAGCAAACTAAATTTGGAAATAAGAGCACTCTTCACAAACATCTAGCCGCTATTTGGAATGGGTAAAGCAACTGTTAAATGTAATGTGAGAAGAAATGAAAGTTCTGTGAGAGACAGCTGCAGAGAAAACTGCTGCTTCTCAAGCATTTTGGGCCAGAATTTGTCTTTCGGTAGTGCTTCCAGGTGTAATGAGTGCTTCCAGGGTTGATGAGAGGAGAGAGGTATAATTTTAGTCTTTTAAAATTTGCTTTTTCTCACAAAGCAGTAATTATTTTCTAAATATCATGAGTCATAGGATACTGCCAGGGAAAAGACAAATGTGCAGATTAGCTTACTATGAGGAATAAATTGATTATTTGAAGATGGAGAAGCATGGCAATTCCTGTATTAAGAAATAGAAATATGAGACTTTTGGAAAGGCAGAATTTGGGGATGTACTTGGATAGTGGCTTATGCTTTATGGTTTCAAACTTTTTTTTAAATGTTTACTGGTTTATTATAAAGTATACAGATGAACTGCTGGGTGAAGAGATGTAGAGCAAGGTATGGGGGGGGTGCGGAGCCACCCTCCTGACACCTCCATGTGTTCAGCAACCAGAAGATCATCAAATCCTGTGGTTCAATGTTTTTTTTTTTGTTTTGTTTTGTTTTTTTTTGAGATGTGTCTTTGTATGTTGCCCAGGCTGGTCTCGAACTGCTGGTCTCAAGCAATCCTCCTGCTTCAGCGTTAAGAATCTGTTTTCAAACTTTTGCAGACGAATTCTCATTTTATTCTTAGTCTTGAGACATAGCTCAGATTCTATTATAATCCTCATTTGCATATTTCAAAGTATTTCTCTAAGTCACACAGTATATCAAAGATTTAAACCCAGATATCTGGCTTCACACTGTACTGTTTCACTACTTTGTGCTGCCCATAAATTGTTAGATTTCTATTACTGTCCAGTCTTGACTCTTCGTATTATCATGTCTTGTTAAAAGTAAGCATATATAAAATAATAGTTCTTAGGTTATAAGTTACTGTATTTAAACATAAATTGCTTTAAAAATAATATTTTCTTAACCGAAGTTGTATGTGTATCAGATGTTAAAAAAGGAAATGTGTGTGTATGTAAGGGAATATAATTTTGTTGTTTTGCAATAACATAATGGGATGTCTTCTTTTTCTGTTTCCTAGGTTCTCTACTTTTAGAGTCCAAAATAAATCCTAACACTGCATACCAGAAACAACAGGTAAAATATTCAAGATGTGTTTTATCCTTTCATTTGATAATTAAATGGAAGTTGACATCTGACTCCTTACAATGAAAAAAAGATTACAAGTTGCCCTTCTAATTCTAAAATAGGATTTCTGCCAATTTCTGTAGTGCTTAACACAATAATTTTAATTTTTTAAAAAAAGATTACCTCAAGCTGAGTTTGTGTTCCATATATCGTAGCAACTGAGCCCTAAAGTTTCCTGATTTTTGCCTACAGAAGTGACCATTGATGTGATAATTAGTGTTGACTAGCACTATCATCAAATGGTATTTATTCAGTACACACAAGATATATGGAGTGTTCTATACAGCCAGTGAAATCAATATCAGTTCTCTCATTGCCCTGAAGATGCAAATACAGAATAATTAGAAGAAAAAATATTACCAATCTGTTCATAAATAAAGTACTTTGCTTCATCATTGACCATTAAAATACTACTAGGAGGAGGTTTTATTTTGTCCATTAGATGATGCTTAAAGATCATGACTTGCTTGATGGCACACAGAAAGTAGATAAGGAAGCTAGTATTAACTCTTAAATTTAATTAGTGGTGATTTATTTATCCACCAAACATTCATACAGCATAAAATATTTTTACCCGGGTGTGGTGGGTCATGCCTGTAATCCCAGCACTTTGAGAGGCCAAGGCAGGAGGATCACTTGAGGCCAAGAGTTCAAGAGACCAGCCTGGGCAATATAGTGAGACCCCCGTCTCTACAAAATAAATTTTAAAAATTAGCCAGGCATGGTGGCGCATGCCTCTGGTCCTAGCTATTTGAGGGGCTGAGGAAGGAAGAACACTTTGAGCCCAGGAGTTTGAAGCTACAGTGAGCTATAATGTGACCGCTGTACTCCAGCCTTAGGGTGACAGCGAGACCCTATCTCAAATTTTTTTTTTCTTGATAGCATAATTGTCTGTTAAGCACTTTGTTGTAGTTGGTGTTCTTAAGAAAACTTTTAGGTATGATTGAAATAGCTGGAGACTAGAATATTTGGCTTTGATCTTCCATACTTGAATACATTAAATTCATATTTTGAGGTTTTTGTCAGCTGAAGAGTAAAAGCACATCCTGAGAAAAAAGAAAGGGTAAGCCTATTTTGAGAGTAAACAAATTCATATGTCTCAGGCTATAGGTGGTTTGATGATAAACAAGATGACTTGGTGAAAATCAGGCTGTTCAAGGAAGATAAAAGAGCAATTTCTAAAGTTTTTCAAACTTGCTAAATTGTCAAATGGGTAATTAAACTACACCCAGATTTAAACATCAGCATCCAAATGATCTGGATATACATTGTAGCAGAGCAATTGCTTACAGTTGTGTTAAATTTATTTTGTTACTAATGTAGTATTGGCTCTAGACTTATTCCCATGGCCCTTATTGATCTGATATTTATAAATATTTATCAGAATTTTAGGAGTCATCTAATTTGGGCAAGTTGACCCCCCTCCTTCCTCCCCAGATGATGATTATTTTCCTTCAACCTTATTCCCATCACGAACAAATGGTACTTAGATTATCCCTAATTTTCATAACAGTATGTATCGGACCCATTGTAAAGGTAATGAAACAGAGACTCAGTTATTTAACTTTCTAAGCATCACCCACCAAGTAGACAGTGGTATTAGAATTTATACTTTGGCCTCTTTACCTCTTAAATCTTGGTATTTTTATTCTGTACGTTTTTGAGGGAAGGTAACGTAAATTTAATTTTGTCTCACATGGAGCCTTATACATAAGTGCTCAATAAATATCTTCTGAACAAATAACCTTGTGAAGTATTTAGACTGCCAGAATTCCAGGTTAACTGCACATTCTTCTTCTACCAGTTGTTCTGCTTTGGTGAAATACAAGGTACACTAAAAATGAAACCTGACTAATTTGTGTCATATTGATCTTAGAATGTTGATGTGTAAATTATTTTGAGCTTGAATAGCTACTCAGTCACTGTTTTGCCTGCCTGGAATCTGTGATCTCTGGAAGTCCTTGAAGATAGCAAAAACAGTGACTTTGAGCTATTTTCAAAAATTCTTTATAAAAATTATAGATTTGTCCTATTAGTAGTGTTGCATAGCCAAATCAGATTATCAGTTGTTTATTTCTTGCTGGTATCACTTTAGTTCAGTGAGAGACTACTCACCACTGACAGTTACACAATGACAGTTACACAAATGACTGCACAGAGTTAATAGTTTAGTAGATAATTTTTTTTGTTTTTAGGGGCAGGGTCTTGCTATGTTGCCCAGGCTAGGCTCCAGTGGCTATTTACAGATACAGTCACAGCACACTACAGCCTCAAACTCCTGGCCTCAAGCCATCCTCTTGCCTCAGCCTCCTGAGTAGCTAGCACTAAAGACCCACAAAATTGTGCCCAGCTTAGACAGATTTTTAATATGGAACCCATTTGTTTACATTAACAAGTGTCCTTGCTAGTGAAGAGGATTAGACACTGCCACAATAGAATGATAGATCGTTTAAGGTACTTTAAAGATAATCGAGTCATGTTTCATTCTTAATACAGGAACCTTTATCATCCTAGTGGATGCTCAGCCAACCTTTGCATGGCTCCTTTTAGTTACTTATTAGTCAAATTGAATTATTTTTTCTTTATATTATGGTGAAATCCATCTACTTCTGCTCTCCTAACTAATTCTCTTTGAACCAATTTAAACAAAATACTGACTGACAGCCCTTCGGATTTTGCACATAGCTGTTAAACATAACTCTCCCTAGTACCATCAACATTTCTTGTATGAGATGATTCATAGAACTCTCTCACTAAGCGGGTCCTTTTTTGAAATGGTTGATTGCTATAAAACAGTGTATATATTAATATTTATTCACAGCCAGAAAGTTTGAAAGGATATCTTGGACCCTATCAATATTTTTATTATACCATGCATATTGTACAATAGACTCTTTGTACTATGAAGAATATAAAAGATGGTCTCAGTATTGTATGTAGAGTGTCTTGCTGAAATTACATATTAATAAAAACTGTTAAACTGTTTATTAAACTTAACTGTTGTTTAAAAAAATAAACTTTGCCTGAATAGAAGCGAAAGGGTAGGTATTAGAAGTTTGCTGCTTTTTGAACCATAGTACTTTAGTGAAAGTTAAAAAAAAAAATGGCCTCTGTCCAGATAAATGCTCACTTACTACAAGTTTAGCCAGTAATTTCAAGGGCTTCATGGACCTCAGAAGCCCTAGGTGAAAGCACCTGTTGACAATAGAGGGAAGAAAGAAGGTGTTATATTAATCCTATACTTCAGACATGCCTTAGTTATTAATATGCTTTGACTTCCTCTTTTGGTGTTTTAATGAGAGCATAAAATGTAACTCAGTGTTCAAGGATAGGATTGGCATAATGTTTCATTTGTTATCTTTTAGTACATAAGAATTGTGTACTCATTTTGTCTTGCTTTTCATATGTCGGTTAAACTTACCCTTAAGGAAAACATTGCTTTCATTTTATAGATTGGGCAAAGTATAGTGTAAAAAGGCGTTAGTTAAGGCGGAGAGTAGGGGTGGCCACCGGTAATATCAGTACATATTGCAAAAAGCAAAAATGAGTGCTGTTCTCAATTCCTATTGCCGTGTTCATTTGACTTATACTTTGAAGGAGTTTGTGAAAATGTATGTTAATCATTCAGATTCCTTTTTTATCTCTAAAGGATACTCTGATTGTGTGGTCTGAAGCAGAAAACTATGACTTGGCTCTTAGCTTTCAAGAAAAAGCTGGATGTGATGAAATTTGGGAGAAAATATGTCAGGTAATTTTAAAAATAGAAAATGGACACGTTCTTTTTAAGTATTGTGGTTTTCATGCTTTTCAGCTAATGCTTAAGGATTTAAATAAATTTCAAATTGATCTTTTAAATACATTGCTGCCTGTGAAAAGCTTGATTTAAAGGAAGGTATAATTTATTGACACCAAACTATCCAGCCTAGACCTTTGCCAAAGTCAAAAGTTCTGTATCCAACTGTTTTCTTTTTTCTTTTATATTCTCCTTTGTTCCTTCTTTTTATTTACTTTTTTCTTCTGCTAACTTTTCTAAGAACAATTGCCTTCTTGAGAACTCCTCTTTGAGTGTTTGCTAGCATCTTAAACTTAATAGCCCACAACCAAACATAATCTACTTACCTAGATGTATTCATTCTCCCATTTGCCTCACCTCAGTAAATGCTCTCTGGTTGCTGAAACCGGGAACTTTGGATCATGTTTATTCTTCCCTCATCCTTTATATATCCATTCAGTCCCTCAATAATAATTCACTTATTTTCATCTTCACCACTATCATGGTTTTCTAAGCTACCATTATTTCTTGCCTGGTTTATTGGTTTCATCTTGACTGGTCTTCCTAAATCCACATCACTCTTTGTTCAGTATCCTCTTGTGGCTCTTGAAATAAAACCTACCCTTGGCACTAGTCTTGAGCAGTATGGCTCTTGACTATCCAACTTCACCTTGCTTCCAAGCTTGAATGTTCTTTATTTATTCTGGAGTTTCTGTAGTGACTCTGGTACCTTATTCTAGTGACATAATCTCCACAGTCTTGTAAATGTGCATTTTTTAATGTGCTGTAGTGGCTAAAGCTATTGAATCTTGTTGTGGACTTAGTTTAGGCCAATTTTTTCTGGGAAGATTTCTCCATCTCCACATTTATTTTAGCTGAACAATAATCTTCTGCTGATTTTTTAATTCATTGGTTCTTAAAATGTGGTCCTCAAACCAGCATCATGAGCATGACGTGGGAACTGATAGAAATGCAAATTCTGAGACACCCCAACCCCCACACTAAACCTACTGGATCAGAAACTCTGGGTAGGGTCTAGTAATTAATTATGTTTTAAGAAGCTCTCTAGGTCACACTTTCTGTGAAGGGCAAAATAGTAAACATTTAAGATTTTTGGGGCCATACAGTCTCAGAGCTATTCAACCCTGCTGTTCTAGTTTGAAAGTAGCCATAGACAACACATAAATGAGTGGGTGTGGCTGTCTTCTAGTAAAACTTATTAACAAAGACAGGTGGGGGGGCCAAATTTGGCTATAGTTTGTCAGCGTCTGGTTTTGATAATGCACACTAAAGCCTTAATAGAAGCTACAGTGTCCTTGAGGTAACAATTTTCCTTAACTTACAGAATTTATTTCTGCCATATATTCTACTGAGCTGTGTTTTTCATAAAACGAGCTTGCCTGTTAATCTGTTCCTTTCCTTCTCTTAAAACATAAAAAACTTAACATTTACATCTGAATGCCATCTTTCTTTTTACTTTTTCTTTCCTTTCTGTCCTACAGTTTTTTTAGTATATTTTTCTAGGTTTTTATCTTGTAGAGTTCTCCCACAGAAAGAGAGATGACATTAATACATTCAGGCTATGCTAAAGGCATCCATTATTCAGACAAATCTTGTTCTTCATCTTTCTGAGTTGAACGGTCCCACCCTGGATATAGTCTTCTCTTAGGCCAATGTTTCACTCAAACCTGGACTCATTCTGTAACTGTTATGCCCATCTCTCCTTTAATATTGTCTGATCTTTACTTTTCCTTGGTCTTTAAGGCCATAAATTTTTTAGTCATCTTCCCTTGAGGCACGGGTAATAGAGCCTGTGTACTTTCTCTTACCTAGGAGTCACTGGCTGTTTTATGTCATTCTTTCCTGGTATTCACCTTCAACTTTTATGAAGTTTATATTAATATTTGAGGGGTCATTTCTCAATCACTCTTTTTGTGGTTCTATGTTTCTTGATTCCATTCCAGGGAAGTCATTACATTTTGATCTCTGAGATCTCCGTTTCTTGAATCCTATTTACCTTTTTCTGATCTAGAAACAGCTAAAACTCTCCCCTATTTTTCTAGTACCCTCCTTGATAGCAGTTATTATGTCTGAACTGAAGAAGATGGCATTCTCGTTACAATAAGGCTCTCATCCCTTTTCTTTTGATTTACTAATCAAAATCTTACCAGTGAGCCGCGGGTTACGGTGTAGACATGGCCAAGTCCAAGAACCACACCACACACAACCAGTCCCGAAAGTGGCACAGAAATGGCATCAAGAAACCCCGATCACAAAAATATGAATTTCTTAAGGGGGTGACCCCAAGTTCCTGAGGAACATGCACTTTGCCAAGAAGCACAACAAGAAGGGCCTGAAGAAGATGCAGGCCAACAACGCCAAGGCCATGAGTGCATGTGCTGAAGCTATCAAGGCCCTCGTAAAGCCCAAGGAGGTTAAGGCTAAGATCCCAAAGGGCATGAGCCGCAAGCTCAGTCGACTTGCCTACATTGCCCACCCTTAGCTTGGGAAGCGTGCTCGTGCGTGCATTGCCAAGGGTCTCAGGCTCTGCCGGCCAAAGGCCAAGGATCAAACCAAGGCCCAGTCTAAGGCTCAGTCCAAGGTCCAATCTGCGGCTTTGGCTGCAGCACCAACTTCAGTTCCAGCTCCAGCTCAGGCTCCCAAAGGTGCCAGGCCTCTGCAAAGGCTCCAGAGTAGAGGCCTCTGTCTGCCAACATGAGGACAGAAGGTCTGGTGTGACCCCTGGGCTGCTGTCTGCATGGGGCTGGGGTCCTCCTGTACTATTTGTATGAATAAATCTGAGGCAGGATCTGTTAAAAAAAAAAAAAAAAAATCTTACCATTTTTTTTGTAGGTAAAGTCATAGTCTGGGTATTAGGGACTTAAAGCTATAAGGAGAACTTACATAATTAACAAATCTAGAGCCAAGTTGAGACCCTGCCAGGTACAAGCTGTGAATGTGCCTTGCCTCCTTTTAGTAGTGCTGTGTAAATACACCTTGCAACATATTTCAAGACATATTCCAGGCCATCTTCCCTTTTAGTATCCATCAATAGTATCTCTTCATTATGATAAGCAGTTTCAGCTTCTTGGTTATTTCATGTAGGCCTAATTTTTCAGTGTCCTGAATTTTAGGGCCAAGATAGCAACACTTGTTTCTTTTCAAAATCTATCCTGACCTTTTGTTTTTTTGTTTTTTTAAATGTTTACTTTTATAATTAGAGCCCCTATAATGATAGAAAGTTGGGCTTTATGACAGATTTTAGGGCATATGGGGGATCATGAAGACTATAGGTTTGGGTGTATAGAAAAGAAAGGTTTTCCATGGTTTGGTTTCTTAACTTTCAGAAAATATTCCTGGGGCATAGCTCTACTACATGTAGGTTGCACTTTATATATGGCTTCATTTTTGTGTAGGTGCACTTATAATCTACTTAGTTTTTCTAAATCATATTTTTTGGCTAACATCCAGCATTTATAGCAAATTGGTCCAAAGCTGGTCTGTTCATGCTCTTTGGCCATTGGTCTCTAGAATCAGTTGACATTAAATATTTTTATTGCTTATAATAATATATTTTCTATGATAACAGCATTAGGATATTTGATATTTATTTGAACCTCTTTTAAAGTTTAATATTGAAGAGCTTGGTGGTGGCTGTCCTATAGCACCGTCCGTAGCACAAGCTGTCCTGTAGCACAGTCCTAAGACTGCTTCTGTGCTGTAGGTCTGCAGGGGACTCTTTCATCACAGTGTCATTTTAGCCTGTCTTAGAAAGTTGCTTTTCCCAGCAAACCTTGTACATTATGAGGAAGCTCATTCCATCTTTGAACTTGGAACTAACTTCCTTAAAATTGGAAGTGTTATGTTATTTGGAGAAATATAGCTTTAAAAAGTAGACAGTTTTTGTCAAGTTTGAAAAAGATTCTTAAACTTGGAAATTATCATTATAATTTGCTTGTACTATCTTGTATTCATCTTAGAATATCATTTAAGTTTGCTGGTTTACATTTTGTCAGCTATTACAAATTATTTTTCATAGGTTCAAGGGAAGGACCCTTCAGTGGACATCACTCAGGATCTTGTGGATGAATCTGAAGAGGAACGCTTTGATGATATGTCATCGCCAGGTTTAGAATTGCCATCTTGTGAATTAAGTCGCCTCGAGGAAATTGCAGAACTTGTGGCATCATCTTTACCTTCCCCCCTTCGTCGTGAAAAACTTGCACTGGCACTGGAAAATGAGGGTTATATTAAAAAGCTCTTAGAGCTTTTTCATGTGTGTGAGGATTTGGAAAATATTGAAGGACTGCACCACTTGTATGAAATTATCAAAGGCATCTTCCTCTTGAATCGAACTGCTCTTTTTGAAGTTATGTTCTCTGAGGAATGTATAATGGACGTCATTGGATGTTTAGAATATGATCCTGCTTTGTCTCAACCACGAAAACACAGGGAATTTCTAACAAAAACAGCCAAGTTTAAAGAAGTGATTCCCATATCAGATCCTGAGCTGAAACAAAAAATTCATCAAACATACAGAGTTCAGTATATACAAGATATGGTTCTACCTACCCCTTCAGTCTTTGAAGAAAACATGTTATCAACACTTCACTCCTTTATCTTTTTCAATAAGGTAGAAATTGTTGGTATGTTACAGGTGAGTTAGATCATTCCTTTTTTGCTACTTCAAAAGATACCCTACTTGATTGATACCATTTAAACTGTTAATTGCCCTCAGCAAAAATAATTTTCTCTTCTTTGTAAATACCTAAATTGAGTTTTGATTTTGTTAAAATCTAAAATTCAGTATTTTGGTTATACTGTAAGAGATTATACTATACAATAAATACTATTGGACCAAAAGGTTGTTGTGTTTGGGGTAGGCAGGTTAAGTGTGTTAAAGAAATTTAGCTTGAAATTATAAGGGGGTGATTTTAATGAAATGATTGAATGTTGAATTTTAGGGTTATTAATCTATGAATTATGCATACAATAGAACAGATTGGAAAAGGAAGGAGAAAAGGATGCCAAGAGAAATGTCTATATTTAATATGTCCTGGTACCAATTTCTATTAAATATAGAATTTATGAAAATCCCAGGTAATGGCATAGTAAAGGCCCATTTTTAAGGTGAAGAGAATATAGCAGAGGAGGCAAATTCTAACTGCACGTATCCCTACGAAAAGGCACGTTTTTGTAATGGGTGAGAGTGTGGGGGAGTTCAAGTGAGTTTGAGTTTCAGCTCCATCTGTCACTTAATAGCTCTCAAAGCTATGTGACTTGGGCAGCCTTCCTAATTTCTTAAAGCTTCAGTTTCCCCATATGAGGGGTGGTGATATTACTGCCTACCCTGTAAAGTTGTCTGAAGATTAAGTGAAATCATGCATGTAAAGTATTTAACATAATGCAGGACTTGTGAAAATTTTTTAAAGTATCTATTGATAATTGCTTATTAAAAATTATTTTTTTTTAGTATGCTCAGTCTCTCGGGTCTGTATTTTAGGATGCCTGCATCACAGTTGACCAGAGTGCAATATCCTGGTTCTGCACAAAATACAGAATCTAAGTCTCTGAGAGCTGGCCAATTTGCATTTGTTGTAACGCCCCCAAAGTTAGAGCACTCACTCTGTCATCCCACGGTGTGTGAATTAATCTATTCTGACTGAAACAGAAGTTTACATGGTGCCAAGAAGGATTTATTTGCATACCCCCCCAGGCTTTTTTTGTTTCTTTGGTGCCCATAATACTGTAAGAATAACAGATAATTGTGATACAGCTTGGAAGATATTATCAGACTTTTACCTCAGGTATACAAGTAAAACACTTACTTAAAACCTATATTTGTTAAATATAGAATAAAGGCCAATAAATGTCAGTAAGTACTGGTTGGTAGCATGTGTTACAAATAAATCAGTATGTTTAGTCTTCATTCCTGTTCCTTTTTAGAAAATGTCTGTATTTCCAGTGTCCTTGCCTTTGTCACCTTTTAAATTAAAGTAGAAAAATAAATTTTACCTGTAACTACTTTCCTAGAGCTAATAATAATTCCAGAACATATTGACTAATTTGACATGTTTTCCATTCATTTAAGACAGACATGTAAATAAATAAGATAGGCGATACTGTCTGGTAAGTACAATAATAATCCTCTATATAGTATATTGTGATTAATTATGGAGGAAATCGTAGGGTTCTGGTACCAATTTCTATTTGTTCTTTGATAAGGAACTAGTTTTTGCTAACTAGTAGCCTTTGTTCTAGTCCAATTTTGATTCCTAGTTTTCTTGTGTAGTCCAGAGTTCTAATCCTTTTCTTTAGCTCCATATGGTTCTATTTTTGTTACATAGAGATTTGTCACTTCTATGTTTTCTTGGTCCTCATACATGTAAAATGCCAGCTTTACTCATTAAGTATGAATGAGTTCAAGTTGTTAAATCTTTGCTTCTCTACAATATGCTCTGTAAAATGCTGGCTGCCAATGCTGTAGTTAATGTGTTTCTCTCGATGCTGGGCACTTCTATCTAAAGTACTTCTGTGAAGGCAGGAGCATTTTACAAATGCTTTGGCAAGGAGTGATTGAGGTACAATTTAAAGCAGGTTCCTAGCCATCTTTTGAAGACAGACACATACACACACACAATATCACAGCATCCCCTTACTATTGACTGCTTCCTCTGTAATACCATTAAACATTCTTAGTCTCTCTACTTCTGTACCCCCAACTGCAACAGTTCAGAGAATCTCTTTTTTAACCATTTGAATTCTAGTTGGTGGAATATATTATATCTTAGATGTATCATGAAATTGGATGTCATTTGGTAACAAACATATGATCAAAATCATATGTAAGGAGAATAACAATGTTATTCTTATATGTAAGAAAAAATAAAGGTGAGAATAACTAAACTAATTTAGTATCACAGGGAAAATGTTTCCTGGGCACCCACAACAGTGGTTATGGATTTTATAATCTAGTAGGAGGTTGCATACACACTTGTGTATACCGGGGTGTGTTTGTGAGTGTGCATGTGTACTTTGACTTAGGCATGTGTAGGGATGCAGTAGTGTTGAATCTACTTCTAGCTCAGGTAGTATGTAATTACTATAAAACAAAGTTTTGATGAAAAAATAGGAATGAGAAAAATGAGACAGGAATCAGGAAGGCTCTGCTACCTGCAGATTGATTGGGCTTCAATAAATTTTTTTATCTGAATCTCGATTATAAAATGAGGTCAGATAAAGTAACATCTGAGGTTCTTTTCAATTGCTGTACTTCTCTGATTTACTCACCTAGGTAAAAATACTATGAGGATATCCCTTGAATCCCTTTAAAAATAATTTAATGTATATTAAACTATTGTGTGTGTGTGTGTATATATATATATATATATATATATATGGATATCTTTAAATAAAAGATTTTTTAAAATTTCTTTATTTCAATAGATTTAGGGGGTACAAGTTGAATTCCATTACATGTATGTATTATATAGTGGTGGAGTTTGGGCTTTTGGTGCATCATCACCTGAATAGTACACGTTGTACCCCATAGGTAATTTTTCATCCCTCATTCCTCCTTCCCTCCTCTGCTTGTGAATCTCCACTGTCCATTATACCACTCTGTATGCCCTTGGGTAGCCATAGTTTAGTTCCCACTTATAAGTGAGAACATGGAACATTTGTTTTTCTGTTCCTGAGTTACATCAGTTAGGATAATGGCCTCTAGTTCAATCCAGTTTCTGCAAGACATTATTTAATTCTCTCTTACTGCTGAGCATTGCTCCATGATGTATGTATACCACATTTTTTAATCCACTCATGTTTGATGGGCACTTAGGTTGATTCCATATCTTTCTTTGCAGTATTGAATAATGCTGTGATAAACATATGAGTAGGTATCTTTTGGATATGATTGATTTTCCTCTGGGTACATACCCAGTAGTGGGATTGGCAGGATCTAATGGTAGATCTCCTTTTAGTTGTTTGAGAAATCTTCATACTGAGCTCCATAGAGGTTGTACTAATTTACATTGCCATGAACAGTATAAATGTTAAGTGTTTCCTTTTCACAGCATCCATGCGAACATCTATTGTTTTTTGACTTTTTAATAGTGGCCATTCTGATTAGAGTGAGCTGGTATCTCATTGTGGGTTTAATTTGTATTTCCTTGATGATTAGTGATGTTGAGTATATTTTTGTATGTTTGGCTATATTTTTGTATGTTTGAATATCTTCTTTTGAAAAATGGTCATGTCATTTGCCCACTTTTTAAGGTTGTTTGGCTTTTTTCTTGCTGAGTCGTTTGAGTTCCTCATAGATTCTGGATATTAGTCCTTTGTTGGACACAGTTTGGGAATATTTTCTCCCATTCTGTAAGGTTGTGTATTTACTGTTTTATTTCTTTTGCTGTGCACAAGCTTTTTTTAGTTTAAGTCCCATTTGTCTATTTTTGTTTTTATTGAATTTGCTTTTGGGGTCTTAGTCATAAATTCTTTGCCTAGGCCAACGTCCAGAAAAGTTTTCCCTAGGTTTTCTTGTAGGATTTTTGTTTAAGACTTTAATCCATCTTGAGTTAATTTTTGTATAAGGTGAGGGATAGGGACCCAGTTTCATTCTTCTGCATATGGCTATCCAAGTTTCCCAGCACCATTTATTGAAGAGTGTCCTTTCCCCAGTGTATTTTCTTATTTGTCAAAGTTCAGCTGCCTATCAGTATGTGGCTTTATTTCTGGGTTCTCTATTCTGTTCCATTGATCTATGTGTATATTTTTATACTAGTACCATGCTGTTTTGGGTTACTCTGTCCTTGGTAGTATAATTTGAAGTCAGACAATGTGACGCCACCCGTTTTGTTCCTTTTGCTTAGGATTGCTGTGGCTATTTGGACTCTTTTTTGATTCCATATGAATCTTAGAATTGTTTTTTCTAATCCTGTGAAAAATGATATTGGTATTTTGATAGGAGTTGCATTGAATCTGTAGATTGCTTTGGACAGTATGGTCATTTTAACAATAATTGATTCTTCTGATCCTTGAGCATGGGGTAATTTTTCACTTGTTTATGTCATCTGTGATTTCTTTCATAAGTGATTTATAGTTCTCCTTATAGCGATCTTTTACCTCCTTGGTAAAATTCACTCATAGGGTTTTTTGTTTGTTTTGCAGTTATTATAAATGGGATTGAGTTCTTGATTTGATTATCAGCTTGGTTTTTGCTGGTGTGTAGAAATGCTATTTATTTTTGTATGTTGATTTTTATAACTTGAGACTGCTGAATTTGTTTATCAAATCTAGAAGTCTATTAGAGCAGTCAAAAAGTATTTTTTAAACTTCAGGTTAGCTAAACACAGTTGCTTATGCCTGTAATCCTAAGCATTTTGGGAGGGTGAGGTGGGAAGCTCACTTGAGGCCAGCAGTTTGAGACCAACTGACCAATGTAGCGAAACCCTGTCTCTACAAAAAATTTTAAAAATTAGCCAGGCATGATGGCATGCACCTGTAGTCCCAGCTATTTGGGAGGCTGAGCCAGGAGAATTGCTTGAGCCCAGGAGTTCAAGGTTGCAGTGAGCTATGATTGTGCCACTGCATTCTCGCCCTGTTTCCAAAAAAGTTAAGGTTATAAAACCCTATAAACATGAGAGAGCAGCAAACTGGCCCATGCCAATTTTTGTAAATAAAGTTTTATTGGACCACAGCCATACTCATTCATTTACATACTGTCTTTGCTTTCATACTGTAAGAGTAGAGTTTAATAGTTGTAGAAGAGACCATATGGGCCCACAAAGCCTAAAATGTTTACTATGTGGCCTTTAAATAGGTCCAGGTATGGTGGCTCACCCCTGTAATCCTAGCACTTTGGGAGTCCAAGGCAGGATTGCTTGAGGCCAGGAGTTGGAGACCAGCCTGGGCAACATAGGCTACCACTACCATCTCTACAACAAAATGAAACAAACAAAAAGAATCAACCAGGTGTGGCAGTGCATGCCTGTAGTCCTAGCTATGTGAGTGGGTGAGACAGGAAGCTTGCTTAAGCCTAGCAGTTAGAGGTTACAGTGAGCTATGATCATAGCACTGCACTCTAGCATGAGCAACAGAGCAGCCCTGTCTCAAAAAAAAAAAAAAAAAAGGCTTAGGAAATAGAGCCTTGCCAAAATTTTTATTAATAGTTTGGTTTTTCCTTCTCTTTTAAAGAACAGCATTGCTAGTGCCATCTTGTCTTTTTCCAGTTATTTATATTATAGCATCCTGAAATGATATTTGAATATGTGCTTACCGTTAACATAATTAAAACTTTTCTTTATTTCATAGGAAGATGAAAAATTTCTGACAGATTTGTTTGCACAACTAACAGATGAAGCAACAGATGAAGAAAAAAGACAGGAATTGGTAAGAAATTAGATGTAAGGAAAGGCATGAAAATAAAATGACAAACTTTATATTTTACTTATCTTTTTTCCTAATTTCAGGTTAACTTTTTAAAAGAATTCTGTGCATTTTCCCAAACGCTACAACCTCAAAACAGAGATGCTTTTTTCAAGACTTTGTCAAACATGGGCATATTACCAGCTTTAGAAGTCATCCTTGTAAGTTTGTTTCTCCTCATTTTTAATTGCTGTTTTTTAAACCATAAAAATTATATTTTTATGTAACATGCACATAGTAGATTATAGCCAATATTTAGTTATGTATTACGTTAAGTTAAAGAAGCTGTGAAATTCCAGTATTAGTTTTCATACAGTATTAAAAGAATGATCAGTCAGAGGAATTTTCCATATTTTTAATAATTCTTAATTTTTTGCAGCATTATTAGATGAAGTGTTAAAATAGAAAGGCCGGCTAGGTGCGGTGGCTCATGCCTGTGATCCCAGCACTTTGGGTGGCCAAAGCGGGAGGATCACTCGAGGCAAAGAGTTAGAGACCAGCAACATAACAAGACCCTGTCTCTACACAAAATAAAAAACGTTCTCTTCAAATTTAAAAATATTAGCCGGGCATGGTGGTGTATACCTGTAGTCCCAGCTACTCAGGAAGCTGAAGCAGCAGGGTCACTTGGGCCTAGGAGTTGGAGGCTGCAGTGAGCTATGATTGCGCCACCACTGCACTCCAGCCTGGACAATAGAGCAAGGCCCTGTCTCAAAAAAAATTTTTTTTAAGGCAAACAGGACTAAATGATTTTGAAAGTATAATTTTACCCGCTGAATAAGTTTTACATGCAATGGAATTTATTTGACCTTTCTTTTACATTGCAATGTTTTCTTATAATTTGGTTTGGATTTTTACATAGCTATAAGTTCCATATTTTTATAATTAGAGCAGAAATAAGTGCTTTTTATCTACAGGGCATGGATGATACACAGGTGCGAAGTGCTGCTACTGATATATTCTCATACTTGGTTGAATATAATCCATCCATGGTGCGAGAGTTTGTCATGCAGGAGGCACAACAGAATGATGATGTAAGTAAGAAGTTAACAGAGCAAAAAATAACCAGCAAGGTAAATATTATTTGCACTAATAGTAAGTATTTATACATAGGAAGCTATAACTGTTTTTATTATTTATTTTTAAGATTTAAATTGTGGCTATGGGAAAAATGTAGCCATAATATCAAATGGCTTATTCTTACCCTAAATTGGCTCCTGTCTCTGTTTATAAATTTATTGTTTTATAGCAATTATTTGTTAATGGTCAATTTAACTTTCCTTTAAAATTTTTGACATCGAGTTCTTATTAATTCTGAAGTTAATTTGCTGTGTTGTCTTATTTAAATCATTTAGTCAGTCGTTCTTCTATCTATGCAATTATGAGTAATTTCCCTAGGAAAGCATTGACTTTACTAGGAGTATGTTCTCAAAATCATCAAAAATGAAGAAATGAAACATAGTCCCTTGGAAAGTGTTTAGAGTACTATTTCTTTACTCCCTGACCGTGGAGAACAGACTGTTGTCTTGTTCACACTATATATACTCTCACACTCTGGTGTCTATGAGATATTATAATAGATATATCAGTTCTCAAGTAATTGAGAAATTATATGCTGGTAAATGTGAAGGGCACTTCCAGGTCATGTGTGGGGAGCCCTAAATGTGTGTGCTCTTCTGCTTTATCTTTGGATAATTGAATGATTCTTATTTTTCATGTTTGGAAGTAACTTTTTAGTTAAGAATAGAGTAAGATATTTGCTCTAAACTCCTTAAGGGAGAAGGGGGAAAAAAGAAATCCACTTAGAAAAAAATCTATGTGGAATTCTAGCCTATGGTATTTTTACAAAATGAGAAAATAGACTTTGTTACTTTTTGAAAAGATCCTAATTAACCTGTTCTGGTGACAAAATGAAGTAGAATATTTAAGTTTTTCTTTTTAAATTATAGTGCCAGGGTAGGTGCAGAAAAATACCAGTTTGGACTATTGAATGTTATGTCATGCTTTTCTTTTATAAAATCACCCTGTCTTGAAAACAAAAATATCTGTATTATTGAAAATAAAGGCTACTCTTGTTGGCTTTGACAACCCACTAGTGGAACATACATTGATACACCTCAAAATACTTTATCCACATGCAGTACGGCTCTTGATTCCCACTCTGGATCATCTCCATACACCGTCTGCATTTTCTCTGTCCTTGTCCATTGTACCATTGCATAATGTTAGGTTATTAAGTATGAAATGTCCGATTGTTTTTGACAGTTGATATCGCTGACATTTCACTTTGGCACTTTTATTTTTATTGTGAAGGTACATCTTCATCCTTTCAAATGCATGGTTTGGCTTGTGATTATCTTTCAGATTTTTTTTAGAGCAATTTTTGTGAAACCATAAATAAATCAAAAATTTGTGTTATTTTCAAATATTAGTTCTGTCGTGGAACCAGTGCTGCATAGACAGCTTGAAATACCAACAAAGTGTTTGGGAAAGATGTGGCTAATAGACGCACAGTATGTTGATGGTTTGAGAAGTTCCATTCTAGTGATTTTAATCTTGAAAATGAGCCACATGGGTGACCTGAGACAAAGGTGGATAATGATGAGCTGAAAGCTATAGTGGAAGTGAATCCATCTCAACCTACGTGTGAATTAGCAGCAAGGTTTGACGTTACTATTCCAACAATATTGGACCATTTGAAACAAATGGGCAAGGTAAAGAAGCTGGATAGATAGATGGGTTCTGCATGAATTAAATGAGCATCAGAAGAAAAATAGTCTTGAAGCTTGCCTTTCTTTGCTGTCATGACAAAAAGATGAACCATTTTTACACTGTTGTGTCATGTGTGATGAAAAATGGATTCTTTTTGACAATCACAAGTGTTCAGCACAATGGTTGGATAAAGATGAAGTGCCCAAACACAGTCCAAAACCAAATATACATCCAAAAAAGCTAATGGTGTCTGTTTCGGGGTCCAGCGCTGGGACCCTCTAGCTTCATGAAACCTGGTCAATTGATGACCGCGGATGTCTACTGCAACCAATTGGATGAACTGATGAGGATGCTTGCGATTAAGCAGCCAAGATTGGTCAATAGAGACAGGCGAATCCTCTTGCAAGAGAGCACTCGACCACATGTCACACAAATAATGCCACTCAAACTACAGACGCTAGACTTGGAAACTCTTCTGTCATCCACCATATTCACCAGACCATGCACCAACTGACTACCCCTTCTTCCAGGCTTTGAAACACTTCTTGGAAGGAAAAGTATTCAATTCTCAACAAGCTGTGGAAAATACCTTTTGCAATTTCATTGACACTCTCCAGGCTTCTTTGCTGCTGGCATAAACAAGCTACGTTAAGATGGCAAAACTGTGTTGATAGTTTAGGCACATACTTTGACTAATTGTACCACTTCTTGTTTGAGATATAATTAAACTTTTGATTTGAAATCGGACATTTCATATTTAATGACCTAATATATAGTCAAGAGCAGGGAATTTCTCACTGAATCCCTCTGAATTTTTATTTATTCCTTGGGCTAGGAACACCAGTTATAATAGGGCCTCAGGAAAACCAGCAATCTGTGTTTTTTGACATTTGGAATCTATTTAGTCCATTTGTTATTCTGTGTACTCTCTAAATACAGTAGTCTTATTTTTCCCAATTTCAGACGTTCAGGTACTGACTTTCCTGAATTTATTGAGAGGAAACTGTGTATCACTTCCACAAATGGAGAACAGAGTTCATTTGCCATAAATAGAATGAATCTGTAAAAATAAATGCAGGGAAAGTAGAACAATGTTATAATAAATTATAAAAAAAAAATTTACTGTTAAAGCTATGAACCTAAAGCCCGCTAGCTTTCTTCAGAAGGTAGATTATGTTATTAGAGATGTTGAAAGACTGTTAGCACCAAACTGAAGCTTCATTTTTTTTCTTTAATCAGAGGAACTTAAAGATAATAGAAAAGAAATTTGTCATCTTTTCAGTACTATTTAGTGTAATGTCCCTATACCACACTTCAGGAAAAGAAATACTGCCAGATGACCTATTAAAGAAGTGAGTTTATCACTTCATTTTGTTTGCAGTTAACAAGACAGCTAGAGCTATGTGTAATGCTGTAGTATATGTCTTAGTTTGTGCTTTTTCCATTCTTTCTTGTAATAAGTGGTCCTTATTGTGTGTATTTTTCTCATCAGGATATTTTGCTCATCAACCTCATTATAGAACATATGATTTGTGATACAGATCCTGAACTTGGAGGAGCAGTCCAACTTATGGGACTGCTTCGAACTTTAGTTGACCCAGAGAACATGCTAGCCACTGCCAACGTAAGCCATGGGCGTTTTTCCTCTTTTTTATAGCTGGTATATTGTTTATTGCTGATAGGAACCAGTGCAGTTAAAGTTCATGGAGGTGTTTTTGATTCCTTAGAAAACAGAAAAGACTGAATTTCTGGGTTTCTTCTACAAGCACTGTATGCATGTTCTCACTGCTCCCTTACTAGCAAATACAACAGAAGACAAACCTAGCAAAGGTAAGATAATACAGGTTGGTAGTTAAGAGTTCTTTGTTCTTTAATTCTGAAACTCAAAGTTGGTGTTGAGTAACAATCTTTATAGGAGGCAGTCGGGGAGGCAGACTGGGAGGGATGGGGGTTAGGGACGGAGTGTCAGGACGTGCCCTAAGAAAACAACAGTCTTTAAAAGTTCGAACTATTAGATGTCTAATAATGTATTTTGAAAAGAGATCTTCATGGTAAAATTTCTTTAAAGGTGGTATAACCAGATATAACAGAAACAAATTTGAGACAATTGTTGCTTCCAAAATTTTAAACAGTTTTTTTTAATGAAACAACATTTGTGGACTACATCTACACAGGTGAAATAGAAGGAAGAAATTATGAAAAAATTCATTTTACGTTATTTGTCCTCGATGTGTAGACCTAAGCTTTTTGCTCAATATTAAGCTGTTATATTTGCATTAAGGATGTGTTAGGATTATTTGTTAATTTTGTGTTTTATTTCTTAGGGCTTTAGCTTGTGTATGTGTATGTTTAATTTAGGAAGTAGTTTTAGGGTCTTCATTGGGAAATTCCTTATTGAAGCTCCAGGAATGAATACATTATTTTGCCATATGCCTTTTGAGTGTACTATGTGTTTAACTTATAGCATATCACTTACAGAAAATACATGTTAAATTGGCTTTTTTGTGTGACTGTAGAGTGAGGTCAATGTGAATATTCATCTTTTTCCTACCTACTTTATTCATACCGAGTAAAGCTTCTTTCCAAACCTACATGTTCAATTCATTCAGCATTTATTGAAAATTCATTGTGTGGAAGGACTGTGATATATAATCTATAGAGGCTAAATGGGGGGAATGAAAAAAATGGGCCTTTCAGGGGTGGCTGCCTGGTGAGGAATAAAGCCAAGAATCGTAATTCAGTGTGGACTCATTGTATTTAGCAAAGGAGACACGAGGCCAGGCACGGTGGCTCACACCTGTAATCCCTTCCTTGCTTTGGGAAGCCAAGGCAGGAGGATTGCTTGAGGCCTGGATTTTGAGACCAGCCAGGGCAACGTAGTGAGTGCCTTGCTACTACAGACTCTGTCTCTAAAAAAAGGGAAGAAAACACTCTGGAATCAAGGGAACCAGGAGAGAGTTATTATACCTAAGATGAGATAGTGTCTGGCAGAACCTCCTGTGCTTTGTGTACATCAGTGGTGGGTGCCTGTTGAGACACTTGATAGAGGGTTCTTGAACTGTATAATAAAGCAGATCTTCCACATGTGTATCCTAACTTTGCCTGACTAACTTTTCTGACTTGGGTCTAATTAGCTAATAGACTCATAATATTGTGAAGCTGATTCCTCATAGGGTTAAGTTAAATAAGAGGCTTGACCTGGTGGCTTATGCTTGTAATCCCAGCAGTGTGGGAGGGCAGGGCAAGAGGATCACTTGAGGCCAGGAGTTCAAATCCAACCCCAGCAACTTAACAAAAGCCTGGCTCTACACAAAAATAGAAAAATTAGCCAGATGTGGTGGCCTGCACCTGTAGTCCCAGCTACTCAGGAAGCTGAGGCAGGAGGATCACTTGAGCCCTGGAGTTGAGGTTGCAGTGAGCTATGATGACAACACTGCACTCTAACCTGGGCAACAGAGAGAGACTCTGTCTCAAAAAATAAATAAATAAATATTGTAAAGCACAGTTCCTGGCACATGGTAGGCATTCACTTCAAGTATTTAAAGTATTTGGGTAAATAGAAGAAGGGATTTTACTTGATTAGAATTTGAGTTCTTACATTTGGAAGGAAAAGAATGTTAGACAGTAAATATAATTGTGTTTTGTTTCTTTTAGATGATTTTCAAACTGCCCAGCTGTTGGCACTTGTATTGGAATTGTTAACATTTTGTGTAGAGCACCATACCTACCACATAAAGAACTACATTATTAATAAGGATATCCTCCGGAGAGTGCTAGTTCTTATGGCCTCAAAGCATGCTTTCTTGGCGTTATGTAAGTGTTGCTTCTGATAAAATTACTGTCTTTATGTTATCATATTATTGGTATCTTTAGATCTTACTCCCAGAGAAGAAAAGAGCACACTGATTACAGGTCGAGAGACCTAAGTCCTAAAACTAGCTCTGCCATGGATTATATAGTTTTGCCACATTAAGCGGGGTAATTTTCCTGACTCTCCTCTTTCTTAACATACAGCAAAGGGGTCAGAGTGTATCTAGAGTGTTAAATTCCATTATTAAAACAGCAGCTTTGGTCATTTTACTTCAGTTATTTTAAAGCAAGAGTGGCAAATTATAGCTATGGCCAAATCCAGCCCATGGCCTATTTTTATACAACCTGAAAAATTTTTTTGTTTTTAAAAGGTGGCTTTAAAAAGAGAAAAACAAATATGCTACAGAGACCATATGTGACCCACAAAGCCTAAAATATGTACTCTGTGGACCTTTATGGAAATTACATATTCTTTTAGAGCAACAGATAGTCTTCTAAGAAGATCGTTCTTAGTTGTACATAAGTTTTTCAAAAATTGACTTTCACAGTGTTCTTAGGACCCCAGTTTGTTGTAGTAAAACATATTTCTGAGTTGGAATCAGGTTAATCCTGAATGTTCTTGAGCATGCAGCAGCCAGACATCTTAGGTAATGAGTTTCCATATTAAACTCTTCTTACTGGCGAGTTGGCAGACCAAGTGTAGGGATACAAGGCTCAGTAAGAGATGTCTGCTGGTAACTGATTTTGCCTTTTGATTTTTAAAGGTAAGTTTGGGTGTTTTGTTGTTTTTTTTAAGACATTATAGTCACCCACTAATTAGAGACTTGAATATCTCCATTTTTGCTATCTTTAATCTATTTCATTTTAAATTATTTTGCTTAATTGATTTTTTAGATGTCCTTAAATTATAAAGTTATAAACTATAAAAAATTATAAATTAAAAACTTATTAAATTATAAAACATTTTTATAATTTAAGGATGTTTCTGTTTTAGTCTGTCAACATTTTATCTTTAAAACAGTATTGGAAATAAGTTTGTTACATTCACTAAACTTTCTATCAGGTTGATATAGCATATTCATTTTCCTTATACACCTGTCACAGAAAAAGGGAGAGCACCAAGGCCAAATTTAGAAGGGAGTTCATAACTCTTTGAATTGTTCTTCTGTGTCAACATAGAGGGTTTGTTCCAGTGTAGGAAAGGGAGTTTGTGAGCAGATGGAACAGAATGGAAAAACTGAATAAATGAGTTTTTAACAAATATATTAAACACCTACTACCTACTGTGTTTCATTGATTCTAAAATGTGCAGTTTTATACATTTGTCACCCCTGAAATCAAGGTGAGTCTTAAAATTTATGGCATGTCATAATCACTTTGTTTCCTTAGTAATAGAAAAAAATAAAGTTGTAATCAGTGGCATGTTAGATTTAAGTATGATATGTACTTGATATACTAGAAAAATGAAGATGATTAAGACCTGGATTCAGCTTTCAAGGGAATCAGAATTCATTAGGAAGAAAAGGTCATGTGAAAATCAAAATACAACACAATCACTATATTACAGAGGTGTGTTTGGAAACATAGTGGAAATAATTTATTACAATTTAATGAGGCAAGTCAGGAAAATTTTACAAAGTAGGTCATTTGAGTTGTATCTTCATCATTGGAGAGCGTGGTGTTCATTCTTGGTTGAATACAGTTAAGTATAAAAAAAGTGTGATGTGTGGGTTTGCTATAGGTAGGAGCAGTGACTCCAGTGAAGAGTGGCAGGATATACGGCTGAAAGGGAAGGCCTTTTCTTTAGTTAAGTTCCTCATTTTATTTTGCTTGCAGTATTATAAAAAAAATTCTCATAATGTAATGAGAACTATGGAGAGAATCATTACAAGTAAATAAAAGTTTGTATTGTCAGAAACTAAGTACACTAGCAGAATCTTCCGTTACGTTTTCTTATTGTTGATATATTCCTAACTGAATCAGGCTATAGTTAAACCTAACTCTTTCTCAAATGACTTCTCAGTGTACCTCTCTCCCCAGGGTTGTGAACATGAGTATCTTCTTAAAGAAGATGCCAGTCATTAGGAAGAAGTTCTTTAGGACTGGCTTTGTAGTTTACAGCAGGAGTTTTTATGAAGGATTTCTAAAAATTAAATATAGATTTGGGGAAATTTAAGGTATTTGTGGTTCTTCCAAGACAAGTATACACTGAAATAAAATATTAGGTATAGTATTTTTTAAGGAAGGGTTTTATAAAATTTAAGTTTAGGTGCACACATGTAAGTACAAATGATAATGAGCAGTTAAATGTAAACAGTTTGGGGATTTAAGGAACCTTTATTTTTTATATCTGCTGCCACTTAATTGGCATACTTTGTCATATTTAAAGACAACTAATCAAGTTTTGTAGGTGAAGCCAGCAATCCTTTTCTAAATTCAGTCTTTACGGGTTAGATACCGGTTTCATCAGTCTGTCTACTTGGCCTTTTCAAGATTCTTGGATCTTACATTGCAACCCTTTAGCTTGTGCTTTTATGTTGTTTGGTTTTTTTGTTTTTGTTAAACATATGGAAATTTGAAAAAGGAATGAAATGAAAGCTTTATTGTAGAGGCTTTTATTCAGCTGTCAGTAATGACATGGAAGGCAAAAAGTCTCAGACTTAGTACATGAGATTTCATGTCGAGTAAGGTAAAGATGAATAATTTTTTTAAAGAGATATTTGAAAGTAAGTACAAGAGGTTTCTGGCATGTTAAAAAAAAAGCTTGCAGATGTGAGTGGAAGCAGAGTGCACTGTACATAAAAATCCAGTGGTTATGCCAACTTTGTCTATCCCCAAAGCATCCTCTCCTTTTAGTGACTCTCCTTTGAGTGACTTGACTTCATAGAACTCACTGGCAAAATTTTGAAAGTAACTTTTTATTCACCAGCAAACAGTGGTTTGATATTTTTGATGCAAGTTTCTTCTCAGGGATGGGTTTGAGTGGAAATTGTGTCACAGAGTTGATAAAAATAAATGAGGGCAAATGGAAATGGGGACCAAACCAAAAAGACCACTAGAACTGCCTTCTATCTGCATCAGCAGTCTCTGGATAGAAGTGCTCTCAAAGAAGTGTAATGATGCCATCTGCGTACCCTGGACTGGGGAATTCCGGGAAGTTCTTCACTTACCTGGGAACTGCATTCAGACCAGAGGGGACAGTGAGTGCCTGTTATGGTAGGACACAAGTCTCCACAAAGCCTGCGACGTAGGAGTGCTAATTCTTAAAATACTACTACTCTTGCCTTTATTACTAAAAGCTTGAAATTCGGCCTATTAGCATGAGCTCTAAAGTATTGATTTTTATTCCTAACAAATGGAACTGCTTTCACTAAGTTCCTTTGTCAATTAATGTTTAAAAAAAACCCTGAGAATATTGTTTTGGGAAAACAAACCCTTGTTAGGCTTTGACTTACCACACAGAAAGATGCCTCATTGTTTAAAATGTCTTATTTCACCATGCTTATGTTTTTAAAAATATTCAGTAGTTTAAAAATAAAATGCAATTATTATTCTATAAACTATAATATTTTGAAACTCCCTGCCCAGAGTGTTTCTTTAGAAAGATACACTCTTAAATAAGTTGCATTGTTAAGGCAGTTTATAATCAACTGTACCTAATTGGGCATTCACTTGTGGACCTCTTTTCTGCCAACTAAAGAAAAATTGAGCTGCTTTACTCCTCTGCCTTCCCACCCAGAAACCGTGTCAGCATGGTTGCCTGGCTACCTGCTCATGAAGGACTTGATTAATAACAAATTGGCAATTTAACGAGCCACTTCTATGATCTCCAAAGAAACCAAAATACAAACACAATATTTAATCTTGCCAACCGAAGACGATGTGACTGCATGAAGTGAGTATGCTTTTTTGAACTGTTTACAATAACTGGGGCATTAACTTACTGATAATTCCACTTAGGTAAAGAGGGCTTTGTTGAAGTCTAGATGTCTGAGTATATTTGGATCTTGATGAATGGTGACTTCAGTAACTCCCCATACCTCAAGATGTAAATATACCTTTTGATCCGTAAGTTAAAGCCTAATTAATTGTAAAAAGAAAAACTAGGAAAAAAATTAAAAAGCATACTCGCTGCAATATAGAGAACCACGTATTTTTAATATCATCCTCTAAATTTATTTCTAAACTATGGGAAGGCAAATTTGGGGCCATGCAGATTTTTGTGTGTTTATAGCATTTCTATAAGCACATCCACAAATAATGTAAACCCACGAACTCTGATGCAAATAATGAGAGTGTCCATAAATATTGAAGACCAAATTATACAGTGGATTGCCCTAATAAAACAATAGTTTTTAAGGTGTATATAAAAGGATATGTTGAATTTTTTCATCTTAAGTAGTATGATAGGTTCATTCATCTAAACTCTTATTGCTGATATGAATTACATTTTGGTCATTAGTAACTGGTTTACTTCCAGAATTTTCTCTGGCTTTCTAAGACTTGTGTTCTATGATAACATCTACTACTTATAGAATACACTTCTTTGATAACACTTTCATAATCCTTATCTTCAGGTTCACATTTCTGGAAGTGCTAACATCAGTGTGCACGAAGAATTACTGATAGGTGTTAAACAGGTTTTTTGTTTTGTTTTTGTTTGGGGGTTTTTATGTTTTGTTTTTTTGGTAAGACTATGGAAGTGTGGTGTGTGATTTAAACAGCAATGCCTCTGTGTTTCAGGTGCCCTTCGTTTTAAGAGAAAGATTATTGGATTAAAAGATGAGTTTTACAACCGCTACATAATGAAAAGTTTTTTGTTTGAACCAGTAGTGAAAGCATTTCTCAACAATGGATCCCGCTACAATCTGATGAACTCTGCCATAATAGAGATGTTTGAATTTATTAGAGTGGTAGGTTCTGTATTTTTTTAGTCAGAATTTTGGTTTTAATTGTTTGAGAAAATTGAATATGCATTACTTGTATTTTGGCTTCAGAATATTTGGAGAGAATTTTAAAAAGAAAAATCAATATACCAAAAGCCTGTGAGAGATTTGATTCAAAGTAATAAAAACCAAAATAATGTTTCAGCAGCTATCCTTCATAGAATGGTTTGAAAACTGATTTAACACTATCATGGTAATCATTTTAATAAAGTAAAAGTACAGTTGACAGATAAGCATTTGAATGTGTTTTTTGACTTTCACGGGTTTCTGAAGAACAATTTCATAGTAGACTTTTCTTCAGTCTTTAGAACTGTAATAAGCTAGTGGCTCTCAAACATTGGTGCTATGTAAAATTATCTATAGGATGATTTATTTTTGTAAAATATATTTAACATCAAACTTGCCATTTTAATTATTTTTAAATGTATAATTCAATGGCATTCAGCACATTCACATTATTGGGCAACCATCACCATCTATGTCCAGAGCTTTTCTGTGGCATACTTTAAAAAAAAAGAAATACACCCAGATCCCATCCCAGACTTCCGAAGTCAGAATCATGTAGGGTGGAACCTGGGCAAGTACTTTGGAAAGACTCATAGATAAATCTAGGACTACTGTAGTAGCCGATGTATGTTACTCCCATTTTCATTGCTTGATTATCTCTAAGATTGTGTAATAATTTTATGAAATAAAATTATTTTTGGTGAGTTTTATGAATTTGCTAAATTCAGCTTCATCTTGCTAAAATAACATTTTACTACCATTTTTTCATTATAATTCTTTTCTGTAGGAAGATATAAAATCATTAACTGCTCATGTAATTGAAAATTACTGGAAAGCACTGGAAGATGTAGATTATGTACAGACATTTAAAGGATTAAAACTTCGATTTGAACAACAAAGAGAAAGGCAAGATAATCCTAAACTTGACAGGTAAGTTACATATGTTTGAACCTGTTCACTCAACGTTAATTGTGTGGTGGCAGCTTTTTTGTTTATTTGATACTAGGGAAAGGGCACATAGGCAGCTAGTGAACAGAAGTTGTAGTTTTCTGTAAAGGTCAACATAAAAGTTTTCCTGAAGGTTTGGGGGGATATTAGTATGATCTAAAGAAACACTTACGTGGCAGTGAGGCTTCACGTGTTCAAAATAAGATCGAGTATTATCTTCTATGCTTTGAATGTACATTTTATTAAGGTTACAAATTCTAAAAAATCTTGTGCATTTTTCTAAATAACTGAATTTACATTAATAGTACATTTTCAAATCTGAAAATTATTACTTATTAATTCCCAATGTTAGCAGTTGAATAAGTGACCTGTAACAGTACAATTTTTATAATAAGGGGTTTGATTCCACTAATACTAGATAAGGTGGAGTGTGTTTCGTTGATAACATGTTTGGTAAAATCTGATTTCCATCAGTCTTTATGTGTTTATGTCTGTTCATCTCCATTAACCTATTAAGAATGTATCTAATTCTAGAGCAATACTTGAAGACTAGCTAAATAAAAGTCCTTATATATTTACTTTGTTCTCTTTATTCTACTTTGTTTTCTTTACTCATAGTATGCGCTCCATTCTGAGGAATCATAGATACCGAAGGGATGCCAGAACACTAGAAGATGAAGAAGAGATGTGGTTTAACACAGATGAAGATGACATGGAAGATGGAGAAGCTGTAGTATCTCCATCTGACAAAACTAAAAACGATGATGATATTATGGATCCAATAAGTAAATTCATGGAAAGGAAGAAATGTATGTTGAAAAAATGGGCAAGAAAAAAATGAAGGCTTTCTCACTCTGGGTTTATTTTCTATTTCCTGACAAAATGATTAGTATCTACTTGGAATGTGTGGTGACATAGATTTTAAAGACCCCATTGCTTTATAGGATGTGCCTGCATTGATAGCTCTGTTGTAAAGGTATAGACTAAATTTTCTTAATTTGAGTTGAATAAGTAAGGATATAGTATTTCAAGAAGAGTAGGAATACTGAATATGATACTGAAGGTTTCGTTTCTTCTCCAGACTAAAATCCAATGGATATAATGATATTTAGTATTTTCATAAGCTTTGTTCATAAATTGAACTTCGGTGTTTCTCCCCCACAAAGGAGTATGCTGGGTAAATGTGTTTTAGTGTCAGGCCTTTTGGAGGAATTTAAAAAAGAAAGAGTATAGGCAAATAACTATTGACAATGTTCTCGTTTTTAGTAAAAGAAAGTGAAGAAAAGGAGGTGCTTCTGAAAACAAATCTTTCTGGACGGCAGAGCCCAAGTTTCAAGCTTTCCTTGTCCAGCGGAACAAAGACTAACCTCACCAGCCAGTCATCTGCAGCCAACCTGCCTGGTTCTCCAGGCTCTCCCGGGTCCCCAGGGTCTCCAGGCTCTCCTGGATCCGTCCCTAAAAATACATCTCAGACGGCAGCTATTACTACAAAGGTACATTTTTCACTTCCAGGACTCCGATTTTGCTGTTTTTTCCCCTTTAGGCTTTCTCAACAATAACTGTTGTGACTGGGACTCCCTTTGGTTACTGCCTTCTGGAACTGACTTACCATTTGTGAACTATATAATGAGTCCCCCATCATCACACCAGAACTTAACAAAATGTTGAGAAATTTCTGAAAGTTTTTTATGACCAATGCAAAAATCCAAATAAATATATTCCCCCCCCTTTTTTTTGTCAAGCGTGAAATAAAGTTTATTGAGGAAGGAAGGACAAGATAGGTTTACAGAGTAAGAACGAGATATGTTTGTCACAGAACTGTGAACAGACCTCTTGTCGTAACAAAAAAGCCCCCAAATACATTGTAACAAAAAAGCCCCCAAATACATTCTTATTTTGGTATTTTGCATTTTAGAATTACAGGTGCAGATTTTTATATCAAGACAGTCACAGACATTTTAAATTTTCAGTTATTCTTTAGTCTGCTGTCTCAATTAATACCCAGGTAGAGACTTTGTGGGAGAAAGATAACCTAAATATCTGGATACTCCCAACTATACTTTTGTCAAGCAAGGTTTATTTAAAAAAAAAAAAAAAAAAAAACCGTCTATAACATTTCATATAAGAAATGTTTTAATGATAAAAATGTAAAAAAGACATAATCTCAGAGTACAACCAGTTTTTTTGGTTGCTGTATTCTGCAACCAAAAACATACTAATTGTTGGACTATCAGTTAAAAGACTGGCATTTGGGAATCACTCGTCTAAATTAGGAATCTCATGCCCAATCACAGTCTTTTACTGTCCTGTGAGCAGGAGGCTCCTAAAGACTAAGAAGTGAATCTGAGACATGCCGAAATGAGGGGCAGAGCATTGTTTCCCATGGCCAGCTAAGTAGCGAGAGCTGCCGCAGTTTCTGGTGAAGGAGCAGGGCTACAAGGAAGCCTGGATGAAATAATGAGGATGAGACAACGTAGGATTGTTTTCCTAACCTCTGATAGCTTGTCTGTCCTCATTTCTGGTGGTCTGTTTATCTTCTGCAGTTTTCATGTTGATACTATTTTATATTTTAGACTTTCATGCTTTAAAAGGATGCTAATGTGCTGTTAAGTCTTGAAACGTTTTAATTCAGTACTGTTTCTGTCTCCTGGGTGATTTGCTAGAATTTATAAACTAAAGATTTTTGTTTTAATTTTAGGTAACTTAAAAGTTTTTACCTAAAACACAGGTATTTTGAAATGTAGTGTGTTGTTTTCTGTTCTTTAAATAATCCTTATTTCTGAACAGGGAGGCCTCGTGGGTCTGGTAGATTATCCTGATGATGATGATGACGATGACGATGAGGATGAAGACAAGGAAGATGCGCTACCATTGTCAAAGAAAGCAAAATTTGATTCATAATAATAGCAACTGCCTACGATCAGTACCTGTTGAAAAAACTGGTTCTCTACCCCTCCCCCTTACAAAATCCACAACAAAGTGCAGTGGTCTCTTGTGAATGACTGACACAGATCAGCCTTGCACACTTGGCTTCTGCTCATCAAGTGCCAATTGAACGGAGCAGGAGGAGGGGAAATCATACATTTAGGGGAAAGACTTAAGCCTTTGAGCTCTCCAGCTTGGACCACACATTGCCCTTTTCTCAGGGAAGGAAATGGAAACAAAAAGCCAACAGGGCAGGGGTTTTGTAAGTGGAACTCTGGATTGACTGGTCAGTTGCTACAATCAGAATATGCTTTCTTGGACCATGTTTAAGACTCAGAAGAATGGGCCTTTCTGCCATAATTCTTCACTAGTTAAGAATGCCAGCAGTTTCTTTGTATAAAGAGACCTGCCTTTAAAATCGTACATTCTGAACATTTTAGTCAAGCTACAAGTTTGGAAAACCTCTGTGGGGGAGGGGCGAATATAAAGTTTTCCTCTTTTTTATCTGTTCCCTTTGCCCTTCAAACTGCAGATTTTTTTTTTAAGTGGGGATTTGTCCCTGCTTGATTAAAGATTGAGTGGAATTCTAGATGTGGTCAATTGTGTCATAATTTTTTTGTTTCATTTTGTTTTTGACTTTTTTTTCCTCCCCTGAGTGTATGCTTAGTTGTTGAATATATATATTTGGGACCATTAAAACTTTTTTTGATGTAATATAACCTAACGTTGTGCTGGTACCTGTTTTACCATGTGTAATTTTTGTTCTACATCACAGTTCTTAATTTGTTTAGAGTTTTATGAAAGATGGTATAGTTTTTATTGACAAAAGCAAAGTAATCTTACAACTATGTGCATACAAAAGCAATACTATTTTGTGACTAAATATTTTATATTAAAATTTACATCAGCAACTGTCTTGAGAATTCAGGGAAATAGAGTGGAATTTAAAACTTCAACAGTTTTGTTAAACCTAGAAACGTGAAATTAGTATTCCAAAGAGATTCTGAAATTTCATATCTTGGGGAAATGACGGTACATTAAATCAAAATTGAGGATGGATGATTTAAAAATAACATTTGACTTTTGAATAATAAAAAGAAAAGTGAAGAGTAAGAGAAATTGTATTAGTTGTATGTTTCTTGTGGGTTTTTTTTTTTTTTTTTTTTTAACCACTCCCTTTGGAATACCAGTTTGAGTTGTAAGTGGTGGTTCCTAAATAAATAAGGTGGCCAAAGGACCATCAGATATCACCTTATGAAGGCAGTATTTTTTCTTCTTCCGGTCACCTGAGAGCTTGAAGAAAACAAGCTTATTTTTAAACAGGTTCTTTTATTGTCTTAGATGTGATCAAATTCTTTCAAGGAAATAATTCCACATACTCTCACTTTTTTAAGTGAACAATTTAGAACTTACTGAATGTAGTAATATTTGTAAATGTGAATCAAAATTCATATCCAGGAAAGGATACTATTTTAAGGATCATATACTTTAACTGAGTATGTAGCAAGCACTGTGTGCTTCTATTAATATCTTAGCTTTTCTTATTCCTCAGTAAATTCTAATTGTGGTACCCAAAACAAGGCTATACTGAATAGTTAAATAAAAATCGAGAAAGTGACAGCTTGCTACGGTTAGAAAAGAGTTTTATTATTGGCTGACCAATTTTATTAACAAGAGAAACTTTGGATACATCATTAACTTAAGAGATTAAGTATATTTCACTAGAGTATATGGTTCTATTCCGAGTCACAAGTTTTGGCTATTAATAATTGAAGTTAATCAACTTATCTTGCAAATAAAGAGAAGAAAAAATAGGATCTAAGTCAATTATATAATGTCTTCCTTTGTTACCTAGAAAGTCCTATGTCAAGTAATGTGCCTTAAACATACAATTTAAACTGACCTTTCTGACTGATTTTTGAAAAACTTATTTTTCTCGGTATTCTGATGATTCTTGGATAGAGGTAAGAAGCATCACTTGCTTTCATAAATTGTGGCCTATTATATGAAAAATGGGTCTTAATTATTGGGCTTTCCCAGTTGAGATGCCTTTTCACTGTAGACTGTTATATTCCCTTAGCTATTGGTGATTGTGGTTACTGAAACAAAAACTTGACACCTTACAACAACAGAAACGAGGTCCAGAATAGCTTGTCATCTCTTGGAGGAATACTGTTAGCACGAAATTGCTAGAAATATAGCACTTGAATTGACATAGTTCCATCTGCCTCAAAAGTCCATGCTCTTAATGATGGATACTATTCTGGTAACCGATGTGAATACAGGTGTAAACTATTTTCTACTTTAATGATACCAATTAATTCTTTTGCTCACTTTGTAATACTTAAAATGAAAAACAAAACTTTTCACCTCCCAAAGTGATGATTCAACAATCTCTGGCAAAGAGATACACAATTATTGCAGGAAACACCTTGCATCCTGTCTTGTCCAGAGATGCTCACCTGGCGTTTTTCAATAGAATGATGTCTGATGGTTTTCCCCTGCCCGATCGTACTCACATCCTGCATGAAATTTTCCCCAGAACTCAAATTTGCAAGTCAATTTTTGTGAATTTGGAAATGAAGGGGAGGCATGGGTCAGGGAAAATTCCTACTGCTGTTTTTGTTCTCAAATTGATGTAAGCAGTGGTCTTTGTTAAGACTGCAAGATTAGAACAGCAGTAAGTTTGTTTAAGCTGGAATATTTTAAGTGGAAAACTTTTCAGGTCAACACATGTCTAGTGTTTATCGTGAATAACTGTTAAAACAGCATTGTCAAAGTTCCTTTTGGAGGAATATCTAGGACCTTCAAAATTCTTACACACAGGTTATATTAAAACTTCTGTTGCCATAATACCTATTTCAAGCAAGAAGATTATTAAAAACTTTCACGGGATGGATTGTCTACCATTACACTGGGACTTTGAGACAACAAACAAGGAAATGGGGTAGTCATCAGTGTGTTGTGCTTCCTAGTGCTAAATCAGTTTGATTTTTCTCTTTGGCCTTAGTGCCTCATCATGGCTTGTTAAAATGATAAATCTGAAAGAAAATTGTAGAAAGCCTCTTCAAACAGATAACTACTGGAGTAGTCTTGTTTCTTAAAATAGTTGTAGTTGGAGACAAAACTTTCCTTGACTTTTTCGGTCTCCCAGATAAAAAGTTCTTCTATGGACTCATAGGAAATAGTGGTCATGAACATGATGCAACATGGGTTTTTGTCTAACTTCCCCCTGCCCCCCACCATTTCAAACAAACTGTTCTAGTATAGGTCACATTCTACCTGCAAATGCAGTGGACTCATTTCCATTTTTACGTTATTTGACACTCAGGCAGCATTGGCTACCAACCACTGTCTTCTTTTTTTTGTTTTTCTTATAAGTTCATAGACGCTATCAAGAATACTGTCTTCTTGATACCTTTGTCTTGCTTTCAGTATTAGCACGTACTTTATTTAGTATGGTTGATGTCTTTTTTTTTCCGCCCCCACCTCAGCCTCCGGAAGTGCCAGGATTACAGGTGTGAGCCACGATCTGTCTGTTGATGGTCCCCTTCCTTACCCTTTAAATGCCAAGACTCACTAGGGTTCCATCTTGGGTACTCTCCTCTTCCCGAGCTCCAGCCAAAGCAATCCTGAGCAAAAAGGACAAAGTTACAGGCCAGGTGCGGTGGCTCTTGCCTGTAATACCAGCACTGTGGGAGGCTAAAGCTAGAGGATTGCTTGAGCCCAGGAGTTTGAGACCACCCTGGGCAACACAACCAGACTCTATCTCTACAAAAACTTTAAAAACTTAACCTGGTGCGGTGGTGTATGCCTGTAGTCCTAGCTACTTGGGAGGCTGAAGGATGAGGATTGCTTGAGCCCAGGAGTTTGAGGCCACAATGAGCTGCAGTCACATCACTGAACTCCAGCCTGGGTGACAGAATGAGACTTTGTCTCAAGTCTCCAATAAATAAATAAATAAGTAAACAAACGGCTGGAGGAATCACACTACCTGATTTCAAATTATACTATAAAGCTATAGTAACCAAAACATCATGGTACTGGCATAAAAAACAGACAGACCAATGGAATAGAATAGAGAACCTAGAAATAAATCTACGTGTTTACAGCCAACTCACTTTTAATAGAGGTGCCAAGAACATACACTGGGGAAAGGCCAGTCTATTTGATATGTGATGCTGGGAGGACTGGATATCCCTATGCAGAAGAATAAAACTAGACCCTTATCTTTCACCATATACAAGAATCAAATCAAAATGGATCAAAGATTTAAATCTAAGACCTGAAATAATGAAACTACTAGAAGAAAACACTGGGGAAACAAACGCTCCAGGACACTGGTCTGGCCAAAGATTTTTTTTTTTAGTAAGACCTCAAAAGCACAGGCAACAATAGCAGAAAATAGACAAATGGGATTACATCAAGCCAAGAAGCTTCTCCACAGGGAAGGAAGCAATCAAAACAGTGAAAAGGCAACCCACAGAATGGGAGAAAATATTTGCAAACCTATCCATCTGACAAGGGATTAATAACCAGAATATAGAAGTAACTCAACAGCAATAAAACAATCTGATTAAAAAATGGGCAAGTGGCGTGAATAGACATTTCTCAAAAGAAGACATACAAATGGTCAACAGGTATACAAAAAAATGCTCAACACCATTAATCAGAGAAATGCAAATCAAAACCACAATAAACTTTTATCAAAAAGGGATTAACAAATGCTGGCGAGAATGAATGGATGAGTGAACACTCTATTGGTGGGAATGTGAAGTGGTACAGCCACTAAGGAAAAAGTATGGAAGTTCCTTAGGAAACTAAAAACAGAGCTATCATAGGATCCAGCAATCCCTCGCCTAGGTATATATCCAAAATAAAGGAAATCAATATATTGAAGAGAGAACCACACTCCTATGTTTATTGCAGCACTATTCACAATAGCTAAAATATGGAATTAACCTAAGTACCCAAGAATGGATAAAGAAAAGGTGGTATATATACACAATGCAATATTACTCTGCCATAAAAAAGAATGGAATTCTACCATTTATAGCAACATACATGAACTTGGCGGTCATTATGTTAAGTGAAACAAGCCAAGCACAGAAAGACATGTTGCATGTTCTCACTCATCTGTGGGAGCTAAGACAGGATGATTGGTGGTTACGAGAGGCCAAAAAGGGGAGGAGGGAGAGGGGGAGGAAGAGAGGTTGATTAATTGGTACAAGAATACAGTTATAGATAGATGAAATAACACCAACTGTTCAATAAGTCAGTAGAGCGACTATAGTAAACAATAATCTATTCTATATTTCAAAATAGCTAGGAGAGAATAATTGAAATGTTCCCAGCATAAAGAAAAGATAAAATATTTAAGGTGATGGATATTCCAAATACACTGATTTGATTAGTACACATTATATGAATGTATCAAAATATCACGTGTACCTTGAAAACATGTAAATTATTATATATCAGTAAAAGATGGCAAAAGATCTGAATAGACATTTCTCTAAGGAAGCTATACACATGTCCCATAAGCATTTGAAAAGATGCCATATGTCATCAGCGATCAGGCAAATGCAGGTCAAAACCACAATGAGATTATACTTCATACCTACTAGGACGGCTGGAATAAAAAAGTCAGACAACACGTATTAGCAAGGATGCAGAGAAATCGGAACCCCCACATGTAGGCGGTGGGAACGTAAGATGTTGCAGCCACTTCAGCAGATAGCCTGGCAGCTCTTAAAATGGTACAAGACAGAGTTGCCATATGACCCAGCGATGCTACTCCTAGGTATACACCCAAGAGAAATGAAAACACGTACACACAAAACTTGTACATGAACGTTTACAGCGGCATTATTCATAAGAGCCAAAAAGTGGGAACAACCCAAATGTCCTGCAATGACAAATGCCTAAACGAAACGCGGTATGTGCACAAAATGGAGTATTTACCCACAACAAGGAATGAAGTCCTAATACGTGCCACCACAGGGAGGAACTTTAAAAACATCTAAGTGAAAGACACAGGTCACAAAGGACCCCAATCTCACATGCCTATAATCGTATTACACGATTCCATTTATATGAAATGTCCACAAGAGGCAAATCTATAGCGACAGAAAGTAGATTGGTGGTTGCTGAGAGGAATGGGGGAGTAAGGAGGAAATAGCTAAAGGATATGAAGTTTCTTTTTGAGGCGATAAAAATATTCTAAAATTGATGATTGTTACATGTATCTTTAAATACATTGAGGTGTACACTTTAAATGGGTGAACTGTATGATATGTGAATTATATTTCAGTAAAACTGGGGCTTTTATATATATATATATATTTTTTAGAGACAAGGTCTCACTCTGTCAGCTAGGCTGGAGTGCAGTGGCATGATCACAGATCACTACAAGCTTGAACTCCTAGGTTCAACTGATCCTCCTGCCTCAGCCTCCCGAGTAGCTGGGACTACAGGGACAGGCCGCCATGCTTAGCTAATTTTAAAATTTTTTGATGGGGTCTTGCTGTGCTGCCCAGGCTGGTCTTGAACTCCTGGCCTAAAGCAATCCTGCCTTGGCCTCCCACGTGCCAGGATTACAGTTGTGAGCCACTGCACCCAGCCTAAAGCTCTTTTTATGAAAAAGAAAAGAAAGGTTTTAAAATAATAATCTAAGCTTCCACTTTAAGAAACTAGAAAAAGAAGAAGAAATTAAACCCAAATCAAGCAGGAAGAATAAAATAAAGAGCAGAAATCAATGAAATTAAGAATAGAAAATTAACAGAACTTTTTTCTTCGGAAAAAATGATCCATAAAGTTGATAAACATCTCACCAGACTGCACAAGGGGAAAAAGAGAGATGACACAATAACAAAAACGAAAGAGGAAAGGACAGCAATACAGACACTGTAGACATTCAAAAGATATTAAGAGAATAATGTGAATAACTCTATGCCCATAAATTTGAAAATTTAGATGAAATAGAGAAATTCCTTAAAAGATGCAAACTACCAAAGCTTAATCAAGAAGAAACAGACAACCTGATTAGTTTGTATCTATTACAGAAATTGAATTTGGGTGGGTACAATTTGTGCCTTTGTTGAATATGTGCTCGCTCTTATTGTTAAACAATAAACATTAGTCTCACCTATTGATTGTGACACATGAAAATATGCTACAAGTTTGGAGTTTTGAAATGAACCAGCACGGCTGGGGTTCAAAGGAATCACCCTCTTTGTTTCTTCCTGCCATTAATCTACTCCGTGTCACTTGGCCAGCCCTGTGCATGTCAAACCTGTTTCTCTTCCATTACCCATATACTTCTGAGGCCAGACACCACTGAACACGTTTAATATTGCGATATGTCCTTTAACCCTGCTCCTGTACAGCAATCCCACCTCTACCCAATTGAGGCTCATGCTAGAGGCCAGCTAGCAATGAAAGGGTGAATGGAAGCAACGCCCCCCCCGCTTTTTTATTTTTTTGAGATAGGGTCTCACTCTGTTGCCCAGGCTGGAGTGCAGTGGCATGATGACAGCTCTTTGCAGCCTCGAACTCCTGGGCTCAAGCCATCCTCCTGCCTCAGCCTCCCAAGTAGCTGAGACTACAAGGAGTGTGCCACCACACCCAGCTAATTTAAAAAAAATTTTTTTAGAGATGGAGTCTGGCTATGTTGCCCAGGCTGACCTCAAACGATCCTCCTGCCCTGACCTCCCAAAGGGCTGGGATCATATTATAGGTGTGAGCTACCATGCCTGGCCTGGAAGCAATGCTTTCTAGAGCTCTATGTCTTCAACCTGAAGGTGCCCAGGATCAACTAGAGAACTTTTTAAAATGCAGATTCTGATTCAAGTAGCTATTGGGAAAGTTCCAAGATTCTGCATTTGCACCAAGCTTGTGGCTAGTGCACAGATGAGGCTTTGTGAAGCAAGAGGCCACGAAAGAAGTTTGGGTCGGCTCCCTGGGGTTCCTTCCCCCGTCGCATCCCTACACCTTCAAACAATCACCAACCCTCCTCTCTACCTTCCCTGCTCTAGTTTGGACCCTAATTACCCCTCAAAGGGGTTATTGCAAAAGTGCCCCGATTTATCTCCTTGCCTTTTTCCGTCTTTACTCCATTATTCAAGGTTGCACAGAGATGATCTTTCTAAAGTGCAAACTTAATCAAGTCCCAGCCAGCTTCATCCCTTTTGATGACTCCTCTCTTTCCTTAAAAGTCCAAATTCCTTGACTGGTCCCACGAGGCCCCTCATAAACCGGCACCAGTATCACCTCCCTCTAATGTCAGCAATGTGGGGCTACTTGCAGTTCCCCCCATGCCTTTGCACATGGTGCGCCCTCCGTCTGGAATACCCTTCCCACCGCTCTGCAAGACAAACTCTTATTCACCCTTAAAACTCTGCTCAAATATCACCTCCTCAGCAAAGCCTTCCGTGATTCCCCAGAAGCAGCAAAGGTGTAAATACACTCTCCTTTGTACTATTTCTGTAACTTATACACACGGAGATGCTCTTTTCAAATAATTTATTTGCATGCTGTCCCTCCTATGCGCCACAAAGCTCTTAAAGTCAGGGCCATGTCCCAGCCTCCACTATGTTCTCACTGAACACATAGTGCCAAGCTGACACATGGCTTTACAATACAACATGTGTCTTTGGTACGTGTAACTAGGAAGAGACTCGTTCAGGACTCATTCAGGTTGCCTGGCTCTTAGTCCCAGATCTAAATTTGCTCAGCCAATTTAGGCACATCATGTTAATTAACCTAGCTCTTCCATTAAAGTGCTAAGCTAAATGACACTATAAGGGAGTCTGCTTTGAAAAATACCAAGTGCTATAATAATTGTAACAATTTAATAATTTTAACAAGCGAAAAAGCCACTTTTCATGGAACCCTTGGGCTGTGCCAGGCACTCTCCACAGGTTGTTCCCAATCCTCACAACTTCCCCGGGAGGGAGGTAGTAGGCGCCACGCCGTGCAGACAAGCAAACCACAGCTAAGAGATGTTAAGAAATGAGTTTCAAGTCACAATGCTAGTAGGTGGCAGAACCAGGACTCAAACTCATATCTCTGTTGGCTCCAAATTTATGCATTTTCAAGTCATGCATATGAAGTTTTCCCATTACATAAAACTATATTGTTCAAATGAGATTTTCTCATTACATAAAACTATATTGCATCCATCAGCCAGCTTCAAATGCATCAGCTTCATAATAAATGATTTAAATTTTATTTTTATTGGTCTGCCTATAGCTTTTAAAATGCTAACGATTTAACTTTATCTGTAATCATTTCTTACTCGTCGAGAAAGGGCTCATATCTTGTTCAAATTGCTTATCATGGCGTTTAGCACTTAGCAGATACTCGGTAATGTTTATGAAATGCTTCCACTCCTGTAAAACAGGAATATCGACAGTACCTATCTCCTGGGGTTGTTGTAAGGATTATATTAGTAATGAAAGTGCTTAGAACACTGGCTATTAGAGTAAGTACTCAGTAAGTATTCATTATAAATTATTGTTAGTCTTTAGGTTGAACCATATGAAATTGCCATTTTTGTAGGCCAAAAATTGACAAATATCAGCAATTTTATGTGGTTTAACCTATTCCCTTAAGAGAAAGTTACAGGAAAAATAAATTGGTTGAAAATATGTTTACTGGAACATCCTGGTTTTCAACATTACATCTACACTTCAGCATTTCCACGGTTTAGTGTATTACTTCCTATTCTCTGAAAAAAACTTCTTTGAAATAGTTTGTTGAAATTTTACCCAAAGTATCAGTCCCAGACTACCGTGGAGTAGGTTGGAACACACCCTTAAGCACTGCATCTGAAAGGACCTCGAATCCTTAATTTGGTTACTGAATTTGTCAATAACATGAACTTCTTTCAATATCTTAAGAATGTTCCAAAATGTCAGATCTGTGACAGAATATAAAACTATCACAGAATATAATCTTTTGCTATATGTTTGTTTCATTTATTTATTTATTTTATACCAATTTATGCAGAAATATATTCTTAAAGAGTTGTATTTAGGCTAAGTGCAGTGGCTCATGTCTGTAATCCCAGCACTTTGGGAGGCCAAAGTGGGAGGATCACTTGAGGCCAAGAGTTTGAAACCAGCCTGGGCAACAAAGTGAGACCCCATCTCTAAAAAAAAAAAATTTTTTTTTAAGTTGTATTTACATCAAACCTTTAAATGCCAAAGTTAAGTGAAGTCACCATTTAAAGGTGACTGAGAACTAACCATTTAAAGGATATTTGTGACAAATTCTGCAGACACAAATATCCACTGAACTTACATTTTTAAGATCAAGTTTTCTTATGTGTGTTTGACTTTAAAAACAAATTTAGATCACAAAAGTAACATAAGCTCATTTTAACAAAAATCAAATGCAGAGACACCTTAAAAAATAGCCAACTCTCCCCTGCCCCAAGTTGTACAAACAATTTAGGCTCCTGGCAGGTAATGTAGAAATGCCATTAGCTAACACTGTGGAGTCGGTATTTTCGGGGGTGGGGGTGGGGGTGGAGGGAGGATTCTTTTATCAGAATGCAGAACATAATTAAAACAGTGCTTCTGTCCAGGAAGCAACGCAAAATGCAATATATGAATTTATATCCAGAGATGAACAAGAAAAATTTTAAAAATGAAGAGTTAAAGCTTAGACAGATGGAGTGAGAGCCATGGGGTGTTCTGGAAGGACGGAGGGCGGACGGTCTGTGTGTTCGCTTCCTGACGTTTATGCCCCAGCCAGATGGAGACTTAGGGAAACGATTCAGCAGAGGAGAAGAATGGGGCAGAAGATTCGGAAGAGACAGTTGTTATCTATCTTTATAAAGCTTTTGGTTTCCACAACTCTTTTTCATGCACCACCTTTAACTTCAAAATTATCTTGCAAAGTCATATGCAAGAAAATATTCTTACTCTGATTCTACAGTTTAAGAGACTTGTAGTTAGTAACTTGTCCCAGCCACCCAGCCCTTGGAAGCCTTGTCACCCTGTAACCTGGCACTCTAAGGGACACGGGAGCTGGGATGGATCCTTTCAACCCCGGTGGTCCGGACAAGGAATGGTGGCAGATACATCAGTGATCACGAACCAACACAGCTGCTAACTGACCCCGAACAGAAATTCCTGACGTGGCTGCGGCCCAGGGACTGTCAACATCCCCGGGGGAAAATTCTCTCATGACGATGGGAAACGTCTCACAACTGTCAGAAAGCATTTATCCAGTGTATTTCTTAGTGTGAGAGAGTAGGCTTATTTTTTTTTTTTTTATTTCATCTTGTTATGGGGGATACAGAATTGCAGGTTACATAACGTTGCTCCTGTACCGCCTTTCCCCCCAAGTCAGAGCTCCACGCGTGTCTGTTCCCCAGGTCGTGCACATTGCACCCATCATGAGGTATATATCCCTCCCTTCCCCACCCCCCCTTCCCGAGTCAGCACCTTCAAGTGTTGCCACTCCCCAAACGGTGCGCAATGCACTCATTGTGTAGGCATACACCCATCCCCTCCCCCACCCCCCACCTCAGTCTGATATCCAATTGGTGTCGTTCCCAGATTTGTATTTAGGTGATGATCAGGGAAACCAATTTTCTGGTGAGTACATGTGATGCTTGTTTTTCCATTCTTGGGATACTTCACTTAATATAATGGGTTCCAACTCTCTCCAGGAGAACCATAGAGATGTCGTATCTTCATCATTCCTTATAGCTGAGTAATATGCCATGGTATACATATACCACAGTTTACTAATCCAATCATGTATTGATGGGCATTTGGGTTGTTTCCACATCTTTGCTATTGTGAATTGTGCTGCTATAAACATTCGGGTACATGTGTCTTTGTTAAAGAATGACCTTTTTTCCTTTGGGTATATGCCCAGTAATGGGATTGCTGGGTCAAATGGCAGGTCTACTTGAATCTGTTTAAGATACCTCCATAATGCTTTCCACAGGGGTTGCACTAGTTTGCAGTCCCACCAGCAGTGTATTAGTGTTCCTGTCTCTCCACACCCACGCCAACATGTGTTGTTTTGGGTTTTTTTGATAAAGGCCATTTTCATTGGAGTTAAGTGCTATCTCATTGTGGTTTTGATTTGCATTTCTCTGATGATTAGGGATGTTGAGCATTTTTTCATATGTTTGTTAGCCATTCTTATATCTTCTTTCGAGAAGTTTCTATTCATGTCATTTGCCCACTTTTTGATAGGGTTGCTTGATTTTTTCTTGCTGATTTTCCTGAGTTCTAAATAGATTCTTGTTATCAGTCCTTTATCTGATGTGTAGTATGCAAAAATTTTTTCCCATTCTGTAGGTGGTCTGTTTATTCTCTGGACTGTTTCTTTGGCTGTGCAGAAGCTTTTTAATTTAATCATGTCCCATTCATTTATTTTTGTTGCTGCTGTGATTGCCTTGGGGGTCTTCTTCATAAATTCTTTGCCTAGGCCAATGTCTGTAAGAGTCTTTCCTAGAGTAGGCTTATTAAATGGATAACTGTAAAGAGCCCTCCTCCCCGTCTTTCCAAAAAAAAAAAAAAAATTGGGTCAGTGTGAAAAACTCTCCGGCCACGTGGGCACCCCTTACTTTTCAGCGCCCAGATGGAATTGAATATGCATCATGCCCATTTTCGAACTGCAGCTAAGGAACTCTCCTGTTGAATTTCTGGTGTAAAACAAAGCCACGTCGCCTCGGAACTTTACTTCCTCGGCGGGAACTGTCTCGTGTGTCACCGACTGCCACCCTCCCCGCGCCCTGGTCTCACGCCCTCGCCGCCCCACCAGGGCCGCCAGAACCGCGCTGTAATGCCGCCCGTCACCAGCAGATGTCGCAGCCCCAACGCTTGACAGAGCCAACTTTCAAAATTACTAGCGAACAGCCATTTAGTGCCTGCTGTATGCTTTGCCGAGCATGCGCTAGGCGCTTCAGGTCAACCCTGCACCAGTTGGCTCATCCGGGAAATGCGTTTCTGTTAGGATTAAATTAGTTAAATCGTATAAAGTGCTTTAACGACGACTGGATCGTGGCCCGAAATTATCACCAGGCCGAGGTCTGGTGGCAGAGACCCGCGTGGATCTCAGCCTTGGCTGGCCTCGGCTCCCGCATCGTCCGGTGTCGCAGCTGTCTCAGCAGGGAGGTGTGGCCCCAGGGCTGGCCTTCCACCCAGTTGGGGTCCTTGCCCCTTTTCCTGTCGCCCGCCACCAGGCTGCTGCCACCGGCCGCAGCCTGAAGTTTGGCTCCCTCCGGCAAAGCGCTGGTGGTTCGGGGGTTAGGCCCAGTTCGGTGCGGCCACATCGCGGGCTTCCTGCAGGAACCTCTGGAAGGCAGGCAGCCCGGAAGGTGGCACGGGTGGGGCGCAAAGGTGGCGCTCCTACGGTCTAAACTCAGAAGAAAGTTTCCTCCTTTGCCCTCCGGGCGGAGCTCGGCACCCTCGGGCCGGGCACACCTTAAGGGGCGTGGGCTTGGCTCTCCCGCCACGAGCCCGGGCCGGGCCTCTCAGTGGCACCTAGGAGGCGGCGGCTGCGTGCGCACGGCGGGCTGCACCTGCTTGGGGCCCGCCAAGTCGCAGGGTTGCGCCCCCCAGTCCCGGGGGCGACCTCAGAGCGCAGGGCGTCCCACCGCCCGGCGCGCTCTGGCCCGCACGTGGCGCCCGGGCCCCGCCGCAGGCGCACACGCGCAAGGAGGCGCCACGTGCTGGGGCCCCACGCGCGGGCAGGCTGCTCTCGGCGTGGGCGCGTGGCGGCGGCCCCACGTGCGGAGACCCGGCAGCCTCCCCGGCCCGCAGGTCGCCGCTCCCTCCCCCGCCGGGCACCCGCGCAGCTGCGCCCCGCGCTCCCGGGCTCCCGGGCTGGCACCGCGAGGCGGCGCGCGGGTCGCCCAGGGCCGCCGAGGGGCGGGGCCGCCCGCATTGTTCCTCCCCGAGCGGCGGGCCCTCCCCTTCCCCAAGCCCCGGGCGGGGCGCGGGGCCGCCGAAGCCGCGGAACGTGGGCTCGGGCGCCCCGCCTTTGTCTCCCGGGCGCGAGCCGCCGCAGCCCCGCGCCCGCAGCTTGCTGCTGGAGCCGCTTTGTGCCGCGGCGCGGGGGACGGGGACGCGGGGCGCGGAGCCGGTGGGTGCAGCCTCAGCATGGACGTGACCGTCTCGGAGCTCCTGGAGCTCTTCTTGCAGAGCCCGCTGGTGACCTGGGTGAGTGCGCCCTGCTCCCCCGCCCCTTTGTTGTTGCACCGGCTCCTCTCCCGCCGGGCTGGGGGCGCCGCGGGCCCGACCCGGCCGTGTCCCCGGGGCGGGGTGGGGGGGGGGGCGGCGGACGCAGCAAGTGGCTCCCGGCCGGGGTTGGGGCAGCGTCCTGGAGTCCGGAGCCTTTCCAGCTCTGCAGCCGGCGCAGGACACCGCCGCGCTTTCGGCTGGGCCGGGAGCCGAGCGGGTACACCTGTTCCCACCGGGGCGCTGGGCTTGGCGGCCCCGGGGTGGACGGGGTGCGAGTGATCGAACTTAACCACTCCCGAAAAGGACCCTGCTCGCCCAAAACATCCTAGTGTGGTTTCTGATCCCTGAGACCAGCCAGTGGATGGCGGTGACGGTTGGGGAATGGGGGGCGCCGAGTGGGAACGTGAACAGACTAGGGTGGGCTCGCTGATTTACAATGGATTTGAGACGTGAGGAATTTATTGAAAAGTCCCTTTTATTTTTTTTCCTCTCTGGGACGCTGGAGAGAAGTGGCGAGCAAGTTTGCTGCCTCCTGTCTCGCGTCTGTTGCCTGTGCGAGGAGGGGCGAGGGGCTCTGGGATAAGGGTGGGCTTGCTGCTTGCTGACGGGTGGGGTGGGCGTGGGTGACCCCCTTCGGCTCACAGGGGGCCCGCCTTTGCTCGGGAGAATCTCAGACCGTTGGTGCACATGGGGTGACTTCCTGTTTTCTCTCCTCACCCACCTCCCGGCAGGTGAAAACTTTTGGCCCGTTTGGAAGCAGCAACCAGGACAACCTGACTATGTACATGGATTTAGTGGACGGCATCTTTTTGAACCAAATCATGTTGCAAATGTAAGTTACCTTCTTCAGAGAGGAAGAAAAGACTGATGCTTTAGAAAGTTTAAGAGTGTAGAAATGGAGTGTAAGGTTGCAAGGGAGGGACATTGAAGAACTCTTAAGAGGGTGGCTTGGCAGTCTGATGAAGGAAATTTGGAATCCAATAATTGTCATCCGCATGGTGTAGATGGGGCAGTTGACTTCAAACTCCAGGACTTCGTTGTGGTTTGAGCAGTGACATCAAAAAGCCCCTTTTCTTTTTGGGGGCACGGAACTGTGACAGAGTGTCTGGTTACAGGAAGTGTCAGGGGTGGGCCCTGGCATCCGAGAGTGACTGTGAAGTTTCATTCTAGGTTAGGATGCCTGTGTTTCTGAACTCTCCTACATTTTGTCTTCCTTTTACAGTTGCCCCAGAGCAAGTGCAGTTGATTAAGTGCCATTACGTGAACTGTGTTTCAAGTCACTGGGTGAGGAGGCGCACAGGGAGTCAGATGGGGGATACTGTTAGTTTGGAAGCATGGGGCTTAAACAGGGTCTGGGTGGAAGTTCGCTTGCTAGGAGTACCTCTGACCACATCCTTTCCTGTTGCTGGGTTCTGCAGAGCCTGTCTGCTGTCTGATTGACAGCTTGCCACTAGGTAGGTGTTGGCTCCTACCCTGCATTCTGTTTTTAGCTCAGAAACTGCGGGGAACATGTTGGAACTGAGTGTCAGTATGATTCACAGGCCCTTGAAACAAAATTAAACATCGTAATGTTCTCTGGATCAGCCCCTGGTGCTGACCTACTCGCTGACGACTGAGCAAGTTGTCATACTTGAGCATAAATCCACTCGCTAATGAGACTCAGCTTTGTTTGTGGCCCACAAAGGAGGAGAAGCAGTTTGCTTTGGCACATCCAGAAAGTGGCTTAAATAGATTCTACCTAAAAGGTCTGCTTTTAAAAAATTTCCTGAGAACATTGCTCCTTTTGTTTTACTAAGTCATTTGGTGTCGTGCTGTAGGAGTGACGCTGCAGTCTTAATGTTTTAAAAAAAAAAATAAAAGACATTACCAGTCTTACCAATTTCAGTGTTTGATTAGGTTCTAAAAACAAATCTGTTGTCAGTTTTGGCAGCACTTCGCAGAGAACACTGATGAAAATGAATTTTCCTGGGGCTGTCTAGTGGCATATTTGAGCTCCGGCAACTCTCCCCCCCATTCTGTTAGACTTCGAAAATTGCTGGATTCCGTTGGTGCAATGACCAGTGAAACTTCGACCTGTCCTTACTCAAGCCCAAGACTGTTTAATTAAAAAAAGCAGCAGTAACCCCAGCCTTTTCATTCAGCTTTTACACCCAGGCTGAGGGGAGAACAAAAGCCCTGGGACTGTTTCTCTTTCTTCCCTGACCTTTGGAATTCCTGCAGCAGTTACCACTTGGTTGTAAATCAGGAAAGCCTGTTGGGCCATTCCTTTGAGAAATGCCAGCTCATCACTTGTTCGCATTTGGCCCATGGCTAAATTCAGTGGAAGGGCTTCTCCCCTTCCCTGGGCAATTTGAAATGCCTTCTCCTCTGTGGTATGCCAGGGCAGTCATTCTGGAAGTGGGAACTGTACCCCTGCAGCTGCTAAGGCCTCAAGCAGGGCTCCTGGGTCCCTCCGACCAGGTGGGGCACAGAGACAGGAACCCTGGGGAAGCCAGATGGGTGGCTTTCCAGGACGAGGACAGAGTGGGCAGGGCAGAGTGCCAGCAGCTTAGGTGATCAGAATACCCCAGTGATGGAAGTGGGTGGGGATTGCCTGGAAAGGAGGCATGGGGGGACCTTTGGGGGTCATTGGAATGTTCTATGTATTGACTGGAGTAAGTTTCTTTTTCTAAAACTCCTCAAGCTGTAACTTTGACTGTATGTAAAATTACCTCAATTAAAAAATAAATAAAAGAACCCTGGCCCCGGCGTTGGACAGCCTTCACAGCCAGCCTGGGTTTGAACCTTAGATCTCCCTCATGCCAGCAGTGTGATACTGGGTGGGTCACCAAGTGCCTCAGTTTCCCCTTCTGTAAAATGGGACATAAAAGGCCTCCTCCCTTAAGAGATGGTTGTGAGAATTAAATGAAATGATGTGTTAACATTTAGCTCAGTGCTTGATGCGTAGTGGGTAATCGCGTCAGTTATTCACTTAGATAGGTGCCATCTTAATCCAGAAGTGATTTGAGGCACCCCAGAAGAGTCTTATTTTCCCCAGCCTACCTATTCCCCCGCATTCTTAGTCCTTTAGATCACCATGGAATTCTCAGCCGTGGCCCTCTCCCAACGAGGTCCGCGGCACAACCGGACTCTGAGGCCCAGGTCCAGCCCTCCATCTAGACTACGCTTCATTCCCGCTTCCGTCTTCACTTCTGCCAAATGGCAAAACGTCAGGCCAACCAGATAAGCGATAAGGCTGTTCCTCCTAATCTCCCATGCTGGTGGCTCCCAGACCCGTGCTGCTTGCCTGTTTGATAAATTCTCCCCAAGTTTGCAGGACCCGGGCAAATTGTGGGGCGCAGCCTTGCTAACCCAACGGGGCTGCTGGAGCTCAGATAAGAGGTGTGTCACCTAACACTTCAGAGCCATATGGAGGCTGGCTGGGATCACATGACTAGACCTGGCCATTGTCTCTGGCAACTGTAGAAGGCTGTGGTAGTAATCCCTTGGCCCTGTCCTCCCGGTGACATCAGCACCTGGAAGCAGGAAAGCCCCGTGGGCTCAGCTTTCACGGGAGGCCCAGGGCTAGGAGAATTCGTGAATGAAGATGAGGCGTTGAGTGGCCTGGCTGGGGCTGCGTGGGACAGCCTGCCCGCAGCTCCCCTGTAAGCGCAGTGCCTGCCCGTGCCCGAGGGAGAACAAGGTTTCTCCGATTGACTTCCGATGCGTTTTTTACTCTCTTTTGGGTAAATTATTTAAGAGCCTTGACCCTAGCATCAGGCAGACACATTTAACTCCCCACTCTGCCACGTTCTAGTTCTGCTATATTGGACAAATTATTTAAACTCTCTAAGCCTTGATTTTCTGATCTGTGGTAAGGGGGGTGGTATCTTACAGAGTTTTGGGAGGATTAAATAAGATACGTGTGGACAATGACCAAGAAATGTCAATCATTGTTGTGTGAGTGAGGCCCGAGCTGGGTTTGTGCAGCTGTGTGTGTGTGTGTGTGTGTGTGTCTGTGCACATCTGTGCTGGTTAGAGCAGCTTTGATGCAGTGGCTGACTAGTGCGGTTGGGGACTCGGGGCCAGGGCTGAGAGCTTGGGCCCTTGCAGGGCCTGCAGTAAGTTCAACGCTGTTTGCTTTGTTCAGGCTGCTTTCTGACCCCTGGTGCTAGCTGCAAAATTTAGGAGAATATGCTAGTTATTCAGAGGTTGGAAATGTCCTCAGGCCAGTGGGAGAGTTTTTTCAGCTTCTAAAAAAGCGTTTGAAAAGGATAATATTTCCCCCAGTGTGCCCCAAGAGGCGTGTATGTTCCCATCTTGCAGATGCAGAAGCTGAGGATAAAAGGGCAAATGCTTGGCTGAATGTGTATGTGTTGGTACAAAAATGTTGGAAAAGAGATTTTTACTTGTGAACTTAAGTAACTTCCTCTTTCGGCTGCAGCACTCTTCATGGGGCTTCTAGTTCTTAAAAATTACACAAAAAACGTACTTAGGGAAGAGGAACATGTAGATGAATAAAAGTCGCCTATCATTTTACCACGTTGAGGCAATAATGTTAATATTATGGTACCTCCCCATGTTGTTTCTGGTATGTATTAATATATGTCTTTAATGTATTTTTATACAAACATGGATGCTTCTGTCCTTAACATCTTTTCTTAACCTGTGTTATATTATGGACATTTCTCTGTGTCAAAACATGGTTTCTTGATTCAGCTTTAAATTTAGGATGTCTTTGGAATATGACCAAAAGTTGGAGATTGGCTTTCCCAAAGGGGAGGTGACAAGATTGCTATAAACCTAGATTATAACTCTCTTTAAAATTCTGGCCAGAGTTGATGTCCTTTCTTCTAGTTAGATGCTTTTATGGAAAGGAAACCCTGAGAGCCCCACACTTTGGACTTGGAACTCTCCAAATTCAGACCAGCCCCCAGGCACGTCCCTGTCTCTCCTGTCCTCTGACTTCCTGATGCAAGACTGTTGGGGCTTTTTGGTTTTAGGGCTATCGTGTAAAGCAGATTATTGTTCTAAATGACAGCTTTCAGGAAAATGCAGTTGTGTAATGGTTATAATAATGTCTTCCTGCGATACACAGCCAAGTACAGTCCAAGTTTGCTAATGCAGGCCCGGGCTTCGTAGAACATAGCCTTGAGGGCTGGGAGGGTCGTGAGCCACTTTGCAGATGTGCACACTGAGCCCCAGAGAACTTTGGGCAGTCCTGGGACCTGAACTGAAATCCGTGCCTCCTGCTGCATGGAGCGGTGGGAGTTTTGGGGGTGCTGAGCGAGTGAAGACGGAGATACGCCTTCCTTAACCATAGTTGAGACTTTCGATTTATGTCCTAATGACCTCTGTTTACCCAGAGACCCTTAGTTAAAGGCAAGAGTACTGAAGATCACAATATTTAGTCTCATTACCTATACGGTAAATAAATGTCATGGTTCTTTTAGAGAATTGTTTCCGTTAGCTATTTTTTCCCCAAACTGGGAATACTAGTGGCAGGGATGGTCAGAGGCTTTCGTGCTGTGATGTGTGGACACCCGGGTGTGTGCTGCACCTTTGCATGTGCTGTGGACGTCCACAGTGTATACCGAGGCTTCCAGCTCCTGGCACTCCTGGGGTGGTCCGTCTGACTTACGTGAAAGCTCGGACCGCAATAACAAAACAAAACAAAACAAGAAATCCAGAAAAAGGCCCTGCATGTTCTCTAAGTTCTGCTATTTTAAGAAGCTCATTTGTCACTATGAAACTGATTCTCATCTCTTAAAGTATCTGTACAGTAAAGAGAGAAGAATTGCACCTTTAAGATAAATTATTTCTTAATGCTAGGAACACTTCTATAGCTAAAGATGCCTTTGCAGTTTAAATTATGAATGCCTCCTCTTTTCCTAAATTAATTCCCACGCAACTGTTAACCTTTATTTTCTCAGTCAGTGATGAATGGCTCTAAGTGAAACATGTGACGTGTAAAAGGCTTGGCCGTACTCCATTACTGTACGGTGACAATAAGAAATGTTGTCATCTGACAGTTGAAAAGAGGTCCTCCGGTTGCGCCCCAGTTACCCGTGTGACTACTTTAGGGGCTGCAGGATGCCTGGATGAACGGCAGGCCTGCTGGTCGCGTGTAGTGGGTGAAAGGGTTTGCAGACGCATGACACCGTGGAAGGCCTCAGAGTGTGTATGTCTAATGTTTACTTCATGGTTGAACTTTAAACAGCTTGTATTACCGAAAAAATTATGCTTCCAGAGGCATTTAAAGTGATTTTGATTTGTAGGATTTTTTTTTTTTCTATTTGTCAATTTTCTATTAATTAGCGGCTTTGCATGAACTGAGTGGCACTGAGATTGATTTCCTCTTAATTCCCCACACCAGCCCCCAGGAGGCTCGACACCTTTTCCGCAGGGCTGGGATGACAGATGAAGCCATGAAGACAGGCCCTCCTTTGAATTAGACGTCCTTTGCGGTGTCTTGGGACAGGCAGATGGAAGGAGGCCTTTGTTATGAAAAGCAGCGTGCAGTCTGTGGGGTGCCCCCCCCCCCCAAGGTCTGCGGAGCCCGCTCTCCCGATAGGAAACATCTTCCGACCCTGAGAATTTTGAGAAATGTCCTGTGTGTAGATGAGTGAAATTGTAAATCACTTGATGCAGATTTCTAGTTTTATCACTACCAGACCTGGCTTTTGCCTGAGGTTGGAAAATAAATGACACGTTGGGGGTTTCCCACCTGAATTGTTTGTGTCTCTTAGCATTTCTCATAAGGGTGTGTTGTAGACCATGTAGTGTCATAGGCTGATAATGTCAGTTTTTCAAGGTAGAATTGTGTCCCGGGAATGTAAATCACAGGCAGGACCAGCCCAAGACCAATTGCTTTGTTCAGCTTTTAATTGTTTTTGATCTTGAAATATATTTTGGTTAGGTTGGTTTTTTTGTTTGTTTTTATTTTGTTTTTTTGAGACAGGGTCCAGCCCTGTTGCCCAGGCTAGAGTGCAGTGGTGCTCAAACTCCTGGGCTCAAGCAATCCTTCTGCCTCAGCCTCTCACGCAGTAGGCCTACAGGCACGTGCTACCACACCTGGCTAATTTTCCTATTTAGGTTCTTGCTGTGGCTGGTCTCAAAGCCCTGGCCTCGAGTGATCCTTCTGCCTCAGCTTCCTAGCTCAGTGTTAGGATCATAGGCGTGAGCCACCACTCTGAGCCTGATTGTTATATAATGTAAAAATATAATATGATTAATATAATTGACACTCACTTGTCCTTTATGGGTGCTATGAACTATGGGAACAGAAACAGCATTAATTAAGGGCCGGTGCTCGGGTTGGGGAGCAGAAAGGTGGTGGGGCTTCCCTAAAGTCCCAGCTTGGCAGTGGCAGAATTAGGATTTGACTTGAACCACACTGCCAAAGCCTTATCACCTAGGGACTATGGGGTGCAATGCCCCATCGAGCTGGGAGAGGAAGTGTGACAAGTGCTGGGAGGTACGATTTCCATTCTCGTGTTTCTGCCCCTAGAGACCCCAGACCAACAAATCAGCGCATCAACAAGCACGTCAACAACGACGTGAACCTTCGCATTCAGAACCTGACCATCTTGGTGAGAAACATCAAGACCTACTACCAGGTAAGGGCAGTTCTGTCTCCGGGAGTTCCGATGTGTGTTCCGCGGTGTCGCCACTGGAGCAGTTTCCCCACAGGAAGCCGAGAGGAAACGGTGTTCAAGTTCAGGCAGCTGCTTGCTGATACTGTGTGTGCTTTCACGTGAACCCTTTCTTGGGGCATCGTGTGGGGGTGAGATATTGCCACACTTTACTCTGTTCAGCAAACGTTCCTTGAGCTGAGTATCGCTTTATGCTGTGACAGTCCCAGGGAGGAGCCTTGGTTTGCAGCCCCTGCCCCAAGCACGCGGCCAAATGGGGGCTCGCGGGCAGTGGCTCCGCGAGGGGCACCCTGGTGTCATCATTGTCCGTAGCCCCGGCTTGGTGGCTGTTTGTACAGGAGCCGTTCAAGGGTTGAGAGAAAGAGGGGACCACAGACGGGATATATAGGGGCCGAGAACGTAATCATCCCGCCTCTAGGTTGCAAGCAGGTGCGCCGGGCTCAGGGTGCGGAGTGTCCACCTTTCTGGTACTTGCTGCATCTGGTCATTGTGTGGCCGATGGGTCACGGCGGGAGGAGGGGCGAGGGGGAAGGGCTGTTTAAAAACCCCATCCCGGCCGTGGGAAGGGCAGATTTGAATCTTTGATGGTATTTATGATTTCTGATGGGAAATGGCAGCTGTGCACCTCAGAGCCCCGGCTTTCAAGCCTTTCCTCAGCAGTGAAGCTTTCCCCCTGCCCCGTATGATTTTTCTTGAGACCCCAGGTGAAGCCCTGGTTACTCTGACTCAGGGACTGGGGGGCCCGAGTGTGCTCTGCTCAGCTGCGTCCTCTCCCTCCAGGGCATCTCTCTGGGTGCCCAGGACCCTGGGGAACCCAATTTGAGAACTGCTGCTCAAGAACAAGTGCCTTCCAGATTCGTGCCAGGGTTTCATGAAACCCCTCACCAGACTCTGCCTCTGAAACCTTGTTCCTCGCACTCGGCTTTTTGGGCTGTAACTTAGTCTTGGTTCTAAAACTCGGGAGTATCTGCAGACGTTGCAAAGTCTCTGCTGGCATGAGGAAGCCCTCGCGCGGGTTCTGGGCTCAGCTGGGGGACTGCTGGGCAGTTTGTGCCGTGGCATCGGGCTGTGTGCTGCGCCCGGGTCTCACGAGGGCTGTGGCTGCTTCTGCTTCAACATGGATTTGAAACAGGATGGGGGAGGGAGGGGACAGTGTCCTGGATTTTCTGAGGTGGTTGTTTCCATCCTCCTCCCGTTGGAGTTGGGGTGCTGGGGTGGTTTGCCCGCGTGGGCCGGCTCAGAGATCCGCCTGTGCTCAGTCCGCAGACCGTGGGAGCGTGGCACCGTGGGCCCCCTGAGCGTCACCTCTGGAGGCTTAGAACTGGCCTTCCCTTTAGTTACAGATGTCTGAGGAGGGGGCTGGGGGTCAGGGGGAGGCCTGGGAGGGCGTGTCTGGGAGCCCTGTGGGAGTCGGCTGTGGGGGGACAGAGCAGGTTCGCTTCCTCGTCTAAGAGGAACCACACTTGGGGTGGGCATGCGGTAGGCAGGGGCTTCTCAGCTGGTGCCTCTCTATGACAGCCACATGCAGGGGACGTGGGCAGAGGTCGTGGTGCTGCTGGGGAGCTGGGCGTCTGTGGTGAGGGGTCTGGGGCTGTGCTGGCTGCTCAGTGGGTGCTCAGGGTATGGTCCCATCTGCAAGTGCCATTTGTGCTGAGCAGGTGCTCTCAGGACTGTGCTGAGTTCCAGGGAAGCAGATGGTGCTGAAGGTTCGAGAAACAAGACCCTCTAACGCAGTCTGCATGGGGGGAGTGGGAAGACTGCTTGGAGGAGGTGATGCCTGAGTGGGGTTTTGGTGGGTGACTGAGTTTCCAGTTTGGAGGGTCGTGGGTTAGAACAGGCTTGCAAGGCTGGCCAGAGCCAGTGGCATAACACTAGACAGGTGTGTCCCCTGCCCCAGCTGTGGCTGGGTGGTGATAACCTCTCTCCAGTGGCAGGGATGAAAGTCTCAGAAGAAGGTAAGTTTTCGCAGCTCTCTGTGAGCAGGGTCTCACTGCAAGCTGTCGGGCCATGAAGATGCCGTCTTCCCACCCAGTAGCACCCCTGCTGTTGGTGAACAGCACCTCTGAGGGTCCAGTTCTGGGCCGGGCTGAAGGGGCTTCACACCCTCTTGAGACTATGTCTCAAGGCAGTTTGCAGATGGGGTACCGTGTAGGGTTCCAGAAGAAGAGAAATGGTCACACAAGACAGAGCGTGGTGGCTCACACCTGTAATCCTAGCACTTTGGGAGGCCGAGGTGGCAGGATCGCTTGAAGCCAGGAGTTCAAGACCAGCCTGAGCAAGAGCGAGACCCCATCTCTAATTATAAAAAAGAAAGAAAGAAATGGTCACACAAAGTAAAAGATGGCTAGTTCACACTCAGGGCCCAAGAGGACTTATGGATGGGAGAGAGGACCCAGCACTCTTGTTCTCCTCCTCCTCCTGCGTTCATAGCTCTTTGGGGACTGGCTGGTGTGTGTTGGCAGCCTCGGCCGCTCAGCGCAACTGGTCACTAAACATTTATTGACAGCACTTGGCTGCCAGCCACGGCCTGGTCACCGCCCCTCCGCCCCGCCTGCCTGGAGAAATCCGGCAAGATGTTTGCATTCAGGGCTGGCACGTCCCGTGTGGACAGTGTTCTGCGTGTTTTTTCCTTCTGATTTAAGGTAAATCAAATTCTTGACATATAAGTAATACTGTACGTGCTCTTTGTAAACAGCTTGGAAAACAAACAAGTAGCAAGAAAAAGGAACTGGTAAAGCCCACCCCGCAGAGACAATCACCGTTAACATTGTTAGTGTTTCCTTTCAGCTCTCAAGTGAATAGTTTTTGTTTTTTGCCATTGTGGTCGTGCCGTACATACAATTGCATATCCGGCCTTTTTCTCTCCCACTTAACATCATAGCACAAACGTAATTGGTTATTATTGTAAAGGGGTGTTCGAGAACATTCCCCAAAAGAACCACTGCCCAACTTGCCTTTTGGAAAATAGCCCTGCCAGTTGGGAGGGCTTGGAAGGAAGTGGACAAATGTCGTTCCTTACTCTGATGGGGTGGCCGGGCTCCCTCCTGCCTGTGCCTTTCCCAGAGACACCTCAAGGCCTCGAGGTCTAGCCCTGGGTCTTGTCTGCCAGGAGATCATTCTGCTCCCCCGACTGTCCCCTCTTCTCTGCAGCACAGTGGGGCAGTGGCGGTTTGGTAGGACGGGGCCTCTCCTGAGAAGCATGAGTTGTTTTCACTCTGAAGCTCACGTCTGGCTCTGAAAACCTATAGAGACAAAGGGTCCTTGACCTTTTCCCAGGGGAACATAGACGAGAAGGTGGGTGAAAACTGGGGTCCTGGCTGGCCACCAGCATCTAAGCCAGAGTCTCAGTCCTTTCCTGACCTGCTGTGTTGGACTCTTCTGGGGTTGGGGCCCTGGAATCTGCATTTTCAAAAGTTCCCCAGCTGCCTGAGTCACCGTCCGGCAGGATTGAGGATCAGTGGGCGAGAGCGCTGGTTCTCAGAGTGTGGTCCCAGGTCAGCAGCAGCAGCATCCATGGGAAATGGGTAGAAATGCAGTGGTCAGGCCCCTCCTCAGACCTGCTGTGTAAGTGGAGGGTCTGTAATCTGATTCCGAGGCACCTCCCGTGGGAACCCACTGGATTAGAGCATTCCTGGTGATTTCTACAAGCGTCCCCTCCAGCCAGATCTCCTGGGACCGGGGAGCTCACTGCTCACCAGGTGACCCTTCTCCATCACATGCGCTGTCAGAGGAGGGGAAGGAGAGGATGCTGTGAGGGGGAGGTGACCAGAGGGGGCAGGGTTGTCATCGCGGGAGTCACAGGAAAGGCAGAGAAAGCCAGAGGAGGATAGGGCCTTGGAGAGAGCGCCCACCCAAGCCAGTCTCTGCATTTTGGGGAAGAAAAAGCTGATCAGTCTGAAGGTGGGGGGGACACCAGCCCCAGGACAAGCCCCTAAACGGGCCATATGTGACGGGGCTTGGAGGAAAGGCGGGCTGGGCCCAAACCCACCGGTCGGGCTTGGACCCTGCGTCACAGGACACATGTTTACTCACCAAATTTAAATTTTGAGTGTATATGATGGTTTATTTTCCCGTTTGGAACCTTGAATGTTTACATTAAACGTGGACAGTGGAGCGCGTCTGAGAGTCAGGCTGATACAGCAGACGTCCGCCTGGTGCAGCACATGCTGCCACTCCGCGTCCTGGACACCTTTGGTCTTGCTCCCTCTCCCGACAGGCCCCAGTTGTCAAAGGAGGTTCCTGAGGTTTCTTTGGCTTGGTGCTGGTGGAAAGCTCATCAGACAGTGGCCTGGGTGGATTCAGTGTGTGCCGATTGACCTCTCCGTCGAGTCCACGTGTGGCTTCCTCCCTGGGGAAACGAGGGCCCTCAGGTGCATGCAGGGACCTACCCCGAGGGCTTACTCTGAAACAGGGAATTTGCCCAGTTTCTGCGAGCCTCTCCTCGCTGGCCGTGCGTGACTGCGAGGCCGCCTCTCGCCACCCGTCTGGGCAGGCTGCTCTCCCTGCGCCTCCTGGGCACTCTCCGTCCAGGGAAGGGGCTGGGCTGAAGTTCCACAGTCTCATCGTGACCAGGGACGGCCAAGATTGAGAGTTCAAGATCACCTCGAAGTTGTGTGGGTCCGTGGAACTCAGCTCTCTGACTTCCGGGCTCTTGCTGTGTGGTCACCAGGTCAGAATGGACCCAGAAGGTTATTATTTGTCACAAATGAAACAGCGGAATAAATATAGCCCCAGGGGTGCCTTATCCTCCGAAAGCTCTTTTCTTTTTCCTTTATTGCTTTGAAAAATTGAAAATAAAACAGTGCAGATGGTTACCATGAGCACTCATGTACTTTTCATTCAAAACAAATATGAACATGTAAATATTTTGCATATTTGCTTTGGACCTTTTCTCCCCTTTTTTTTAAGAAATAAAATTTTTCTGAGGTAGAAGTCCCCAGCATGTCACTCAGTCCAGTTATCCCTCTGTCCCTTCTGAGAGTAGCACCTGTCATTAGCTTGGTGGTATCCAGCTATCATTTCTGTATTCTTTGTGTGTGTGTGTGTGTGTGTGTGTGTAGGTCCCTTTGGAAAGCGGCCCTGAAGATATTTCTACCAGTGATGTCAAGTGTACATTTCCTTCTGTTCCTACTTTTGACAGAAACTTACAGGTGGTGTGCTGTAATACCATTCATGGAAGTTTAGTCTAAAGATCACACAAAGCTCTGTGTGTGTGTGTGTGTGTGTGTGTACTCTTGCCATATGTGTACATGGGCTGTTTCCTAAAAATTAGAATTATCTTCAGAAATGTGTACACTTAGTTTGAAGAGTGAAAACCTTTTGTCAGAAGTAAGAATAGGAGGAAATGTACATTTGGCATCATTGGGAATAACGTATTAAACTCTCATCTGTCTAGTTGGTGGTCCCCAGCCATTTTGGCACCAGGGACCGGTTTCATGGAAGACAATTTTTCCACAGACCAGGGAGGGGTGGGGTGGGGTGGGGGATGGTCTCAGGATGATTCAAGCACATTACATTTATTGTGCAGTCAGACCTCTCTGCTTATGATAATCTGTATTTGCAGCTGCTCCCCAGCGCTAGCATCACTGCCTCAGCTCCACCTCAGATCATCAGGCGTTGGATTCTCATAAGGAGCCACAACCTAGATCCCTCGCGTGTGCAGTTTACAGCAGGGTTTGTGCTCCTGTGAGAATCTAATGCCCCAGCTGATCTGACAGGAGATGGAGCTTGTGCGATGATGTGAGCAATGGGGAGCAGCTGTAAATAGATCCACTTTCTGGCCCACCGCTTGCCTCCTGCTGTGTGGCCTGGTTCCTAACAGGCCACCACCAGTAGAGGTGCACAGCCTCGGGGTTGGGGACCGCAGGTCTAGGGGGTTTAGTTAAAGTTATGTCTGCTTAACTGCTTTGATGGACAGGGACGGTGTTCAAGGGAACTTATGATCCACCCAGGCCATACCTGTAGGTACAAGAGGAATTTGCTTTAGGAATAACACATTGTATTGAATTTGCTCTGGAGAAATTACTTTCTCTACCTTTGACTTCAAAGGTTAAATAGGAGGGCTGCATTGTTGGTTTTGTAGCTTACATACATGTCCTGAGGAAATTAAAAATAACATATTTGATTATGAAAATATGTTCTTACTCCAGATTAGGAGATAGAAAATTAAATTTGCTCATTTTCTCACCATCTAGGGACGTCATTATTAACATTTTGGTACTTAATGCTTGCTATGTGTGTGTGTGTATGTTTCAAAGTGTGGATCATACTCTTCACAGTTTGTAACCTTTTTATTTTTCCATTCACCATGTAGTGAGCATTTTCCCATGCCATTAAATACTTACTTATTTTTGAGACAAGGTCTCACTCTGTCGTCCAGGCTGGAGTACAGTGGTATGATTGCAGCTCACTGCAACCTTGAACTCCTGGGTTCAAGCTATCCTCCTGCCTCACCCTCCTGGGTAGCTAGGACTACAGGCACGTGCCACCACGTCCAGGCAACTTTTTGTTTTTTGTTTTTGTAGAGATGGGGTCTCTGTAAGTTGCCCGGGATGGTCTTGAACTCCCAGGCTCAAGTGATCCTCCTGCCTTGGCCTCCCAAAGTGCTGGGATTACTGGTGTAAGCCACCATGCCCGGCCCACTAAGCGTTGTTCTATAATATGAATTTTAGTGTCTATGTGATATTTCGTCCCGTGGCTGTACTACTATCATTGATACTGAGTTCTTTCTATCTCAGAATTATAAACAATACCACCATGAACATACTTGGTATGTAAATCTTTCAGCAAATGTTTTTATTTCCTTAGGGTAAATTCCTATCAGGGAGTTCCTGGGTCAAAGGGCATGAATACTTTGAGGACTTCTGCCGGCTTATTGCCAGAATTGCCTTATTTAATGGTTTTTTTCTTTCTCTTTGGTAAATTGCCCATTGTTGACAGTATTTGTGCAGTGTTCTCTGTTGCGGTTGAATGTTTTTGCCGTGTGCCGGGGTGGACTTCCCTTGTGCAGAGGATCATTGCGTGCTGAGCTGGGATCTCTCCAAAGACTGCCTGAGGGGTCATGGAGTGGTTAGAGAACAAGACCTCCGTGTTGTGGGACACAGCTTGGCTGGGGCGGGGGGTCCGGCCCCAGGACTGGGCTCCGTCCCCATATGGGCAGTGGGAGCCTTTGCCGGTGGACTCGGCAAACACAGCAGCTTACAGGGCTTCCATGTGAACGTTTGCAGTCAGTCTAAGGTTCAGGAGAGAACCCTCCAGGCTGCACTGGGAAGTGAGGCTGGGGAGGGCAGTGGTCTACGTGGGCCCCCCCTTTCCTCTTCTTGTCTCCCTGTTCTCTCGCTAGTTGTCTGTGGAGTGTCGAAATGCAGGATGTGGAAGCTCTGGAGGCCCAGAGTGGGTGTCACTCAGCAGGTCACCCGGTTCTTTTCCCTTTGTTTCTCTTCCTTGTCCTTTGGGCACTATGTCCTCCACGTCTCGTGGGGTGGGGGAGAGGCTGGGTAAATGACCCGCTGCGACCCGTGTGTGTGCACCTCTGTGTGTGCACAGGATGGGGTGTCTCGGGATGCAGGCAGGGATCCTGGAGAGCTTTCTTCGGGGGGAGGGGACACTGAGGATGTGCTTGGCCTGTCTCTGGAGGGGTTGGGGGAACCAGACTGGCAGGAAGGGGGTGTCCTAGGGGATGGAGACAGAAAGCAGCCTGGAGGCTGGGGCTTTTGCAGGGCAGGGTAGGGGGGAGGCTCCAGGTGGTTAAACACCTTGGTGTTAACGAATGTGCGCTTCATCCTGAAGGATTCGGGTATCTTTGCGGGGGTGATTCTTAAGAAGGAAAGTTTGAGAAAGAAACATTGGCACCCATGTAGCCCTGGCAGGAAGCGGGGAGCAGGCCGAGCTCCCGGAGACTCCTGCGGTGGGTCCAGCCTGGGCGTGGGGCTGCAGGGGTGAGGGTGCCTGGGTTCCCGATTTGACTTGTGGGTGGGTGGTGAGGCCAAGGCTGTGGATGAGGAGGACTGGGCTCGGCAGGGTGCAGGCCTGCTTGGTGTCGGTCGGCCTTGTGGGCAGGTGGGTCTGGGGGACAGGCTGGGGTTGCAGACCCTAGGAGTCGTCGTTGGGGGCTTGGCTCGAGATCACATAACCAGGTAAGGATGTCGGTGTGGCTCCCAGGATTAGGGTGGGCAGAGCACAGGGGGCTCCCCCCGGAGACAGTGAGGAGCCCCCAGGTGGGAGGACGGTGGTGGGGCGAGGTTGGCAGTGACGGCTCCGGACACCCTGCACGCCACTCAGTAGCTCAGTGCCCACCTGGAGCGAGCGCTGAGGCTGGGAAAGCTGCGCTGCAGCAGCTTCCCAGCAGGCAGAAGGGGCCTGAGAGGGGCTACAGCTTCAGGGCCCCCAGAATTCCCTTTTCCGAACTCACCAAAAGGCATCCACTCCCAGCCTGTGCTGCTGCTGCCCTGCTGGCTCCTGGTGCTTGTGTTTTGAGCTCAGTGGCCCCGACGTGGGCCAGGGAGCACACGACCGAGGATGCCTGATGCTGTTCTGAGCCCCACACCTCTTGGGAGGCAGGTTTTTTTTTTCTGCCAGATGTTAGATCGCCAGTTGGACTTGGTTTCCTTTCTTTTCTCTCTTTTTGTTGTCAGAAGAAATGCTGCCTAGGCCGGGCGCGGTGGCTCAAGCCTGTAATCCTAGCACTTTGGGAGGCCGAGGCAGGAGGATCGCTTGAGCCCAGGAGTTTGAGGCTGTAGTGAGCTATGACGAAACCACCACACTCTAGCCCAGGCAAAAGAGAGAGATCCCATCTCAAAAAAATGTTGAGTAGCAACCAGAAACTTTGGGACTCAAATCTGTGCCCGAACCAGAAGGCTGAGAGGGAGAGTAGTCTTTGCTGGGCGCCTGTGCTGGGAGCCTTAGAGCCTGGTCCCTTCCCACTGTTACATCTGCATCCTGAGGAAGAAACTGCTGGCCCCATTTTACAGATGAGGAAACAGCCCCAGAAAGCTGCAAGTTTTCTTGATCATTGGCTGCTTGGAGAAGCTTTTTTCTAAACATGAAGCTTCCCAGAATCGTGTGGGGGATAACCGCTGTGGGTGGGACCGACTGTTCTGAGGAGCTGCAGGCACAGTAGGGTGGGAGCCTCGGGCGTGCCAGGCTGGGAGCGCCGCCTCCTTGGGGCCCCCCCTTGTCACTCAGGCTTCACACCAGCCTGGAGCCCCAGAGGAGGGGACTGGGTTGCTTCAGGCACCTCTGAAATTTCTGGGGCTGGGCAGAGGGTGGGAAGGAGGGAGCAGCTGGCCGCAGACTTCACCCCTCACCCCCTAGAGGGGCAGGAAGCGGAGATTCAGGGCTAATTTCAGGGGGTGTGGAAGGTGAAAAGTGGGTCTGATGCAATTAGCAGAGTTGGAGTTTGGCCAGGATGAAGAGATTGGGGGTGGGAGAGAGAGACACACAGAGAGAGAGAGAGACAAAGAGTGTGTGTGTGTGTGTGTGTGTGTGCACACGTGTGTATAGACAAGGTTTTTCTGGTGTCTGAGGGCTCCCCCTCCAGACCTTGAATGGCTAGGGGTTTCCCTTCCATCCGGGAGCACCACACTTTTCTTTGCCTTAAGGGGAGGGAGGGAGCTGTTGGCTCAGGAGTGTCACCTTTAGCTCCCGGGTGTTGAGGGTGCCACCCAGACCCCTGTGGCTGCCGCCCAGTATTTGGTCTGCTCACTCAGCACAGCACCGAGCTGAGGGCTCAGAACGCACAGTCCCCCAAAGCCCTGCTCACGCCCCGGCTCCTCGCCTTCCTCTGTTCTCTCACCGTGTCAAGGATTGACTTTTCCACCTTTTGCTCGGTTTTCTCTTATTTCATAGCCCTTTGTTTAAACAGAATTGTGTTTGGAGCCTGTCCTGGGACGCGCGGGGCTCGCAAGTGGGCAGCCAGGCGGTCGGGGGTGGGAGCTGGGTGGTCGCCCCGATCACAGGGCAGGAGGCCTGAGTTTGTGCGTCCAGAGGGGTTACAGTGAAACCGTGCCTGTTACGCGCACGAGGGCCGACAGTGAGCTGTGCTTTCTGGTCGTGGGTCCTCATGGGCGTCACTTCTAGTTAGGCCTCGCTCGGCTCCTGTTGCAAACCGTGCTCCGAGTGTCCGGCGTCGTGAGCCGCAAGCAAAGCTGGAATGGCTGCAGGTTAGACACACGGCTGGTCTCACGGCAGCGTCCTAAACACCAGAGAGCCAGGGCGTGCTGAGAGTGCAGGTCCTTTTGTGACAAAAAGGAGGGACATGGATTTCTCAAGTTTTTAAAAAGAGAGAGAGAAAAAAAAAAAAAGATTCCCTTCTACGCCTTGGGTTTTGGTGTTAAATGCCAAGATCAGCATGTTTGATGTTATAGCTGGTTTGTCAGAAGGAGTCTCTGGAGAGCGTGCCCAGGCAGGCTTCGCCTCTCCATAAAAGCCGGCTGCATGGCTCCCATCCAGGGCTAGTAACAGTTTTTGTTATTCAACTGTTCTTTTTGGAAAGGCAGAGATTTTTCTGCTGCTTTGCCATGGCATTCGGGGCCTTGGTCCTTCACGATACAGTTTTAGTCTCCCTTTTCCAGTAATGAGAGGATGAGGAAGTGCTTAGCTGAGATTGGTGGGTTCAGCCAAGGACTGTAGAGGGCGAAGAGGCCACACGCTGTATCAGCGGACTCTGACTTTGTTGGAGATATCCTGGGGGGAGGTAGAGGTTTCAGAAGGTAGAGTGGAGGCTGCTGTGTGTGCGCTGCTCGGGTTCTATTGGTTTGGGACTGGGTTTTCAGCAGTTTTAGGGTCCGAGGGTGGTAGTCCAAATGCAGGGGTACTCTCCTTGGGAAGAGATGGGGCGCAGAGCGGCTCCAGAGAGAAGTAGCGTGTGGCTTTGTTAGCTGCAGCTGGGACAGCCCTGCCTGCCAGGCTGGGGATGGAGCGGGCAGGTTTGCTTTCCCAGCTGGGAGTACCAGGAGATTAGCCACTGCCTGGTGGAAGTGGATGAGCTAGCCCTGTGGGGTGGTCTCTTTGGTTACCCAGAGGCCCGGAGGCCGGCAAACAAGGTGGGATGGGAGGTGGGAGGGCAGGAACGAGGGAGAGCTCCACTGCCCTGTCAGCTGAGGTCATTTAACTCTTGCAGGGCTAGAACCGTGTGACCCTGTTCCTGGCAGTGAGACTTAGGGTGCCTCATTTAACCTCACCTGTAAAAATCTGGGTAGTAATTACCGTATAGGTTGTTGTGAGGCTCAAATGAAATAACAGAAAGCTTTTTGAGTCAGTCAACAATAATAACGATGGCTCACATTCCCGGTGGAAACTCTTCTTAGCCTGTATTCTGCAGGCGGAGGGGGCACAGTTACTTGTAGATCGAGGACTTGGGAGACAGGAGACACGAAGAGTCCAAATAAAAATAGGAAGAGAGTAAGAAAAGTAACCACAAACCTCTCCATCTGGAGAGGCACAAGGTCGAGTATAGTGGGTTCCTTTGAGCTCACCCCTCAGACTGTGGCCTTGGGCGAGTTACTTCATCTCTGAGAGTCTTTCTTATCTGCAAAGGAGGGTTATTAATAGCGCCTGCCTGGGAGGATGTAGGGAGGCTTCAGTAAGAGCCGTGTAAGGGCTCAGCGAGGCAGGACAGGGGACAACAGGGTGCCCACCCGTCTGGCAGAGGGGGGTGGGCAGCCTGCCCCCCCCACCCCCACCACGCTGAGTTCATTTGTTACTGAGCGGATTATCACGGGGCCCCTCCAAGAGTAATGCTTTCTGGTTCATTTGGATTAGTGTAATACGTGTGCACATGTGTGCTTGTCCCTTGCCCTGCACGTCGTTCTCCTGTGTGATCTTTGTATGTCAAGCTTACTGTGTGCGTGCGGCGTGCTGAGCGACTTCCTCATGTTATCTCACCGAGGGAGCCTCATGATGTTATTGCCCACCAGTAATGAAATTCCTTAAACGCAGGCGCTGCCTCTTCTTCTGTTTGTCTCGCGCCGCACCGGCATGGAAACGTGTCTCCCGTCAGCGTGGGTTAATAACAAGATACATAACACTATAAGCCACAACTCAGTGGACTAAATAATTCAGAGACTGAGTCGTTACATTCAGGGAACACGGTATTGCACTGGGTATTGCACTGGGTATTGCACCGGGCTGGGGCCGGGAGTCCTGTTTCTAGGCTAAAATGACCCTAGCGAGGCCCCTGACCCGTTGCCCTTTCTAGACTGTTGACTGATTGGAGGTCAGGGGTCTCCCTTCCTTACTGTCCCGGGCACACAGCAGGGACTCGGGCCCTAACTGGGGGTAAGAGGGGGCAAACCGGGATGGAGGTGCAGTGGGGGGCGGCTGGAGCCTTTGAGTCCTGCCTTACTGGGTCGCCTGCTGTCTTCACGCAGACCTGTAGGCTTTTCATGTGGTGTGTGCTTTGTTGATGGAAATGCCATATGTCAGGTACCGGGAGGCTCAGTCCCTGGGGGGTGGAAATTAAATTGATTGTCTTCAACCTCGTCTAGCCAGCTTGGCTCCCCTGAGCTTTCTAAGGTTTAGGTTTAATGACTTTAAAACTTCAAAAATAAAATTTTTGCCTCCTTTCCAAAACTTAGTAACCAAACAAGCTCATCTTCTTGTCTAGTGAGTCAGACTTACATCCTTTTAAAGTGTGCATTTGTGGCTACCTGAGGCTCTGGAGCAGTTCTGGCACTTTCTGTGCTCAGTTGGTCTCCTAGCTCCCCGCTTTTGGGGGGAGAGTTCGTGGCTTTCGGGTTTTGTAGAGTAGAGCTTGCAAAGTTGAATTTTTCAGATGCGAATGGACTAAGTTGCAGAAGTAAATGTCTCCAGGTTAGATGCCAAAAGAAAGAAGAGCTGGTGATTTCTGATAACTCTGGGCTGTTTTGATAACCTTGGGCAGTTAATCCCAAACAGGTTGTCGAGACCTTCAGAGGAAACCAGATAGGGGCTGAGGTGTGGGTCACCTGGCCAGACAGAGGTGCTCAGATCTGTCCCTCCTCTTTCGTCTCCTGCCTTTACCCTTGTTTCTTCCTTGGGAGGAGGTAAAATTCACCCAGGCTGTCTCTTCCTCCTCTGTCCCCCTACCTGTGGGTGTTGGGCGCATGCCCCCAACTTCTTGCAAACAAAACAGCAGGCAGCTGGGTCTGTTGTCCCCTCCCTGCTCAGGAGTCAGTCCCCGCAGGACTCCCAGGCGGCCCTGACACTGGTGTGACCTGGGGCCAAGCTGTTTCCTCCTTTGTCAATTGGGGGTAATAGCTGCACTCACCTCCCTGGGTTGTGACAGTCAGAGAGAGTGCAGGAGCGCGCGTGCGCGTGTGACATGCTCCCCGGCGCCTGTGCACTGTGGCTAATACCAGACCCCTCCAGGCTGCCTCCCGCCTCCACCGCCCATGTCCTGCCTCTGCAGTGTCTCCCGCCCCAACACCTTCCCTTTGTCCGCCTCTGTGGAGCCCACAGACTCTGTGACCCAGGTTTTATTACTTTCCTTATTGCCATCGTCACTCCCCTCCGCTCTGACTTGCTTTCTCTGCGTCCTGCCAGGTGTGCAGAGTTCCTCTGGGCAGGCGCCCTGGTGGCTGTGCCCCTCCTGGGTGGCACACAGGTGTCGGCTGCAGGGCCACTCTGACGCCTGCTGAGCTCTGCTTGGGTCCCTGTGGCGTGGCCCCGGGAGCTGGCACTTTCTGGAAGCAGCAGCAGAACTCTCCCGGGGGCAGGTTTATATGGGATGGGCCAGCGTGAACTCTAAAATGTTCCTCCTTTTATGCTTCGCCTGATTGAAACTCTGGATTGTTATCGACTCTGGAATTCAGAAGACGAGATAAATTGAATTTCTAAGGGCAAAGCCACTTTGACAGGCCTTTTGATCTCGTCTCTTTAAACTCGAACAGCCTTCTTAAACAGAAGGTAATTGGGAATGTGACCAGTGAAGCCTTCCTCCTTCCTGTTTTCCCTTTGAAAGGATTCCCCTCCTCTAGTTCTGACTAATTGAGGTTCCTCTCCTGCTCTGGGAGGCTGATATCAGGAGCTGGGAGCTCCGTGTTCACGGCTGACCCGCACCTCCAGGTGTACTGGGTTGGGGATTTGAGAGGAGGGATGTGGTAGGAAGGGGTGATGGATGCCAAAGTTTATGGGTCACATAATCCTCGGTGTGTCTGGACCCCTCCGAGGCACAGTCTCAGGAGGGGAGAGCTAGAAGCCCTGGAGATGGCTGTGCTGGTGGGACCAGGGTCAGCCGCGAGCAGCTGAAGTGGTGGCCCTGGTGGCTGCCACGCTGCAGGGTCTGGAGCAGCCAAGTGGAGTGAGGAGGTAAACTCACGATGTGACTTTGAAATCCAAGAGTGCGTTCAGATGTGGTTGGAAAGAGTTTAGAAAGCAGGAGGGTAACTAGACTTTCAACTCCAGAGTAGAGCAGAAATTTAAAAAACGAGAAAAAGGAACATAGTACACTCAGGAATATTTAATTTTGAGTCTTTTAGGAAGCTGCCTGATTTTGGAAATCATCCGATTTAAAAAGCCAGGGACACAGGGAGTTATTGTGTAAGGACTAGAGTTTCAGTTTCACGAGGTGAAAATAATTCTAGAAATGGGTGGTGGTGATGGTTGCACAACAGTGTAAATGTACTTAATGCCACAGAACCGTACACTTAAAAAGGGTTAAAATGGCAAGTTTTAGGGTATGAATATTTTATCACAATTGAAGAAAAAAAGCAGGGAGCCCAGCTGGAGCTTTTTTTTAACAGCGAGAGGATTTGCACTGTGAGGATGATGGTGAACGGAAAGACCTGTGTCCAGGGTCTGAGGCCCAACATGCAGGTACCTGATGAACAGGTTAGCTTCTGAGGCTTCCAGAACATTCTGTCTTGTGACTGCTGTTGTGTTAAGTGCTCGGTGTTCAAGGCTGCAGGCCTTGGGCTGCCGCTGGGAGCCCTTACATACCTTCCTCGTTCAGCCTTCACCTTCACAGGATGGCATTTATTCCCGTCTCAACAATGAGGAAGCTCAGAGAAACCGAGGACCTTAGGAGCCTTGTCACAAAGTCCAAGATCTTAAAACAGTGAGTGGCAGAGCCAGAGGACCGAACCCACATCCTTTCTTTCCGGAAGTTCCTGTTCCCTCCACTCTGGTTCTGACAGGTGATGGGAGTTCAGGCTGTGCTACCCCATTCTCTGGGCTTTGGAAATTTCTGGTTTTTTGGTTTTGTTTTATTTCCTTTTTAATTCACTTAGGCCCTGGGAATCCTGAAGTAAAATGAGACCAGCTGTTGGTTTTTTGCATATGGTGCATGGAAGGTGACTTTGGGACCATCACCGAGGGGACACAGCGGGTTGCCTGTGGGCTTTGCCCCCTGCTGTCCAGTAGCGCCGATTTGGAGCGGCCAGTTAGAGAGCCGGGAGGTTGGATGGGGAACACCCCAGGGCAACCTCTGCCTCCCAGCGGTTCCCTGCAGTGGAGGCTTTAAGGATACAGGTGCCGCTGAGATGCCAGCTTGTGTTTCCTTCATTTAGCACAGAGTTACGGGCACACTTCCGGTGTTGCACTGAGTGAGATGGGTCCCTGCCCTCTCTAGTCTGATAATGAGATGGAAATGCCAAAAGCATAAGTTAAGAGGATGGAAGGTTTTTGTGGAACACATGGCTGTGTGCCAGATGCTGTGCTCAGATATGCATCAGAGAGTGAAATGGGCATCTAGTAAGAACGTGTGTGATGTTACTTGCAGCGGGTGTGAAACCTTGGCTCCAGCCTTAAAAGTGGCGTCTCTCTGCCCCGCGTGGGGGACTAAGTAACCATGGCTCTTAAGCAAGATCAGACAGTATATCTCTTTCTTCTCTTCCTTTTTTTCTTTCTTCTTCTTCTTTTTTTTTTTTATATTTGAGACAGGGTCTTGCTCTGTTACCTGGGCTGGAGTACATTGGTACGACCATAGCCCACAGCAACCTCAAACTCCTGGGCTCAAGTGATCCTCTTGCCTCAGCCTCCCAAGTAGCTGGTGTACACCACCACATTCAGCTAATTTTTCTATTTTTTGTAGAGACAAGGTCTCACCAGGTTGCTCAGGCTGGTTTTGAATTCCTGGCCTTAAGCAGTCCTCCTGCCTCAGCCTCCCAAAGTGCTAAGATTATAGGTGTGAGCCACCGTGCACAGCCTTCTGGTTTTTTGTTTTTTTAAAGGAAAAACCTTTTTACTTGGAGTCAGCGTAGGGGTTTTTCTACACTGAAGCAATTTCTCTTAAGCCCCGGCAGCTAAGATACTCCTGTTGATGATGGATAGTCCTAGGATAGGATGACTTTTTAGAAGTCTGTGCTTAAATCAAGCAGGATTAAACTGTCACACACAGAAGCATCCCTTTCTACCTGAAGCATCCCTTTCTACTTGAAGCCTTCTGGCTCTAGGTCAGTGATTTTGGCTTTGAACTTGGAATCACATCTAGAAGAGCAGTTGGTGACTTTCCCCTGGGGGAGCCGGCGAGGGCCAGGAGGAAGGCAGAACAGAGGTCAGGCCACACAACCCTTCCTTCCATTAGCATCTGGACTTGGAGGAAGCGTGGAATGGGTCATTTTTTCTTTCTCACCTTATATCCCCCCATGTGATTTGTAAATACCCCACTGCACTTGGCTGTGAGCTGCTGAGGCCGTAAGGGCCAGTTAGGCCTTGAAACAAATTAATTTGACCCTCGTTCAGGTGGGGGACAGGAGTGTTCCCTGCGTACCTTGGTTTTACTTGGACCTAGTGCTGGGCTGGCATCCAGGCTGATGTCCTGCCTTGGGCTAAGCAGAACCGGGAACCTGGAGGCTTTATTTTCTCCTTTCTATTTTTGTCACATACATGATAGGCATCCGAATAAAACTGTGTGAAAAGAGAGAAGACAGATACTCCCCATCTTGCCACCTCAGCGCTTGTTAAAGTGGCTCATTAGTTCACTGTCCTGCTGGGCCCGGCCCTTCCCTGGGAAGGGAATCTGTGGCTTTCGTGGGGACAGCTGAGGGCTATAATACCCGGGGAAGTCCTTCCACCAGCCCCAGGAAGGAGGAGTACACATCTCTCTCCCCAGGCGTGCCTGAGTCGTGGCCCACTGTCAGAACAGATCCCAGTCTTTATTTGGTCGAAACATCACGTGTTTGAGTGTTTCGGTCCTTTTTTAGACATTTTCTTTGTTGCTGAAGTGGCTGACAGCTCACCACGTGTATTTCTTGTTTACACACGGGTTTGAGGCTTACCATGAGCGTCTGAGTTAAGCCCTGCGTGGCAAACACCATCCTCGTCTGCTCGGGTAGCTCCGCCTGCTGTAGCTCGTGTCTCCCAGGAAAAGCGGGGCCTTCAGCCAGGATCTGGAGTTGCTACGGTGGACACCTTAGCCTGGGATGTTTCCAGAGCAGGTGCTACCTGGTACCTGCCTGGGCCTCAGAGTGCAGGAGGCCCAGCGTTTATAGGGTCGGGGTCAGGGCCTTGGAAAGCTGGGCTAGGGCAGCCCAGAGCTGCAAGGGGCAGCTCTCGTTTTACATGGGGTGGGGTGAGGGGCTTGGCTGAATTAATAACAGGGCTGGAACCCAGCTCCCAGGTGACGGATGACAGAAATCTGGTTGTACATTGGTTAGGGCTCACTCAACACCCCCATTTGCTCCCACTTGCTGGCTGAGGCATGCTGGGGATATCCCTGAGGCTTGACGACTGTTCCTCTGTGTTTTTAAGACTCCAGTGGTGGCTGTAATGGGGGTGGTTTCAGAGCAAGTCCTGAGGGCGTGTGGTTCTGCTGTTTGGCAGCAGAGAAGGTTAAAGCTCGAAGGGACTTGAGTCACCCCCGTGTGATGGCTCGCACTCCCAGCTGCACAGTAGAACCACCGCGGAGCCCTGGAAATGCATTGCCTGAACACCCCCCTAGTGGGAGAGTGCATGGATTGGTTATATTGGACAGCTCTCTTCTGATGAGAGAATTCTGATGTGCAGCCACGGTTAAGACCCACTGATCCTGTCCAGCCTGCTCCTCCTTTAGCAAGCAGGAAAACTGAAACACGGGCCAGTAAGTGGTTTTCGTCCCTCCCTGCAGCCAGAGCTGAGTTCAGGACCTGAGGTCTCAGGGCTTGTCCCTCAGGCTCCCTCCCCTCCTCGCCTTCTCTGTCAGGCGTGAGCCAGGAATCTTCCCGTGGCATCGTAAAGCCCCTGGAGCAGCGACAGCTTGCTTGTGCTCTTCTTGCGTGTTCGAGTCGCCTCCCAGGGCTTTTGTGCAGGGCCTAACCTAGCAGGCACGAGAGTTTGGGTTTTTCCATTTGGATCTGGCTTTGGAAACCTGGGGGAGATGGAAAGGGGGTTCTCATAGCAGCAGCCCTCAGCGCCTTCCCGGGAAGGGTTTTGGCTAGACTGTGTGTGTGGTTCCTACCATGCTTGCTGCACAGGTGGCTGGGCCTTGGAAGAAGACGCAGTGGAGCCATGATTGTCATCTGAGCCAGTTTGCCAGTCCTGCATGGCCTCCTCTGCCTGGTCATCTCGACACAACCTCGAGGAGAGTGTGGTGGCGTGAAAGCAGAAGACACACTCGCACCGCTCCCAGGCACTCACCTTGTTCGCATAGCACCTTTGAACCTGACTGGCCCAAAGCCCCCAGTGACGCTAGAAAATGAGCCCTGAAATTAGTGACCTTGGAAGTTTTTCCTAGGCCTGGGTTTATTGGCCCTGGTTTGGTTGTCATCTGGTAAAATTATCTTATGTTTTAAGCTTCACCCATCCAGAGAGGTTGTTCCAGAGTGTCAGGTGCCTCTGGCCTCTTTGCACCCCTTCTGTGTTGAAAGGCCGTTGCAGAAGCCTGGATGCCCCTGCCCCCATCTCCACTCATCTCCGCTAGCTGTGTCTGAGAAGGTCCTGCCTCCCCTGAGCACCTACTGTGTGCCCGGCATTCTCCATGGCAACCCTGAGAGGTTCTGTGGATGCAGAAACTCAGCCGAGAGCTGCAGGAACATCACTTGGGACACACTTCACCAGCTTCGGAGTTGGAACTCTCTGACTGCAAATTCCACAGAGGAATTAAATTATCTTCAGTGCATTGTCTGAGCTCGCTGTGAGCAAAGCCCGTGGAAACTGTAAAGGCTCTGCAAAGTGTCATTCTTTTTGTGAACATGACACATGTTGTCTCCAGTTTCCATATGCTCAGATCATACTTACTCATCAGTGCAATGTGCTTGGTGCCATCAGAGAAGAGGGCGGACTAGAGGCAGCCCACACATGCCATTCTCAAGGAGAAGATCGAACAGTTGCCCACCTACGCATGGGCCTTCTTGGAAAGAGCATTGTGAATCATCAGAGAAGTGACAGGGGACATTCAGAGTGAAGGAGAGGGAGACAGGGTGATCCACTTGGCAAGACTGGAAAGTACCTGCAGGAGGCGTCCACATGTGGGAAAGGACAGGAGGAGGGAGCCCTGGGCTCCCTACTCCCCGAAGACAATGAGACCTGAGCTGTCAGCCCCCCCCACCCCACCCCATACCATAGACGTCCGGACTCATCAGGGAGCTGCTTGGAGTCTGTGCAGCAAGAGAGTGGGCACAGCACGGACCTGCTGGCTTCCTTTCCTGGGTTGCTGCAGCTGATGCCGTTCTCAGCTGTCAGGTCCATAGTGCCTGGTCTACACAGGGCTCAACTTTGCTGCAGCTGCTTCTGCATTGCCCTGGGCTGGGGAGGGAGCAGGGAGAGCACATGCTCCGGTGACTGGGAGCTAAGCACCCCTCCCCTATATGGAGGATTTGGTGCCAGGGATGCCACCTGAGAAGCCCTGCAGTGACTACCTCCGTAGGAGACTCCCAGTAGCACTGCCCCCACAGCCCCTGTGCTGTCACCTGGCCCTGCGTCTCTGACCCCATGGTACCCATGGTGCCACTGTGGCTCTACTCTTGTGCCTGTGCTGCCCCACGGTTTCCACACTGCTGTCTGACCCTGCGGCCCTGCCCCTGGGGCTCCAACGCTGCCACCGGGCCCTGCGGTCCTGCCCATGAGGTGCCAGTGCTGCTGCTGGGCCTTACAGTTTTACCCCTGAGGTGCCAGTGCTGCCGCCAGAACCCATGGTCTTGCCCCCTTGGCTCCCACTGGCCGCCTGGCAGGAACTGCCCGTGCGATCCAGTGTTCCACCAGGGACCTGCTATTCTCAAGCCCCTATTGCACCTGGACCTGGTTGGAGCAAATGCCTACAGCCCTGACACCCACGATCACTGCCTAGATAGCCTTGCCCAGCTGCCACTGTCACCACCTTGGGGAGACCCAGGCAGAGCAATCTCCCATAGCACCAGCCTCCATAGAGAGGGACTTGCCCAGCCCCCAGCCCGAGCTTCCAACATCAGCTTGGGGAACAACCCACCACTGCACACAAAGACCATCCAGCAGCAGTTTGGACTGTGGCAATCACAGGAGAACCGGATGGCGCAGAACAGCTGCATGACGGGCTCTCGGTGCACCCGCCCTTCCCCTGCCGTGTCAGTCCTCCAGAGTAGGTCACAAAAGCACCGTCTAGGGACCTCACCTTCTGCTTATTAAGTAGGAAAGCTCCCAGCAAAGGAGAACAGATCTGCTGCAAAGCTACCTGCCCTGAGCTGAGAGAAGGGGTTTCAGATGAGGAGAAACCAGCGGAAGAACTCGGGCAACATGGAAAAACAAGCTATTTCGACACCCGCAAGGGATCACAGTGAATCTATAGTAATGGACCCCAACCAAAAGGAAATTGTGGAATTGCAGAAATAGAATTCAGAACATCGATGGGAAACAAGATGAATGGGATTGAAAAAAAGTTGAAAACCAACACAAAGAAGCCAAGTATTTCAGGACGTTAACGAAAAAATGTAAATGAAAAAGTTGCTAAAGAGCTAGACAACATAAGAAAGAATAGTATTAAGTAGAACTTAAGGAAATGAAAGAGTCACTTAGGTAATTTCAAAATGCAGCAGAAAGCTTCAACAACAGGCTAGAAGACCAAGCAGAAGAAGGAATCTCAGAGCTTGAAGACAGGGCTCTCAAATTAACCCAGTCAGTCAGAGATGCAGAAAAAAGAATAAAGAAGAATGTACAATCACTGAAAGAAATAGGAGACTATGTGAAGCGAACCAATATATGAATTATAGGTATCCCAAGGGAGAAGAAAAAGCAAAGAGCATGGAAAACCTATTCGAGGGAATTATTGAGGAAAACTTCCCTGGTATCGCCAGAGATTCAGATATCCAGAAACAAGGCCGGGCGCGGTGGCTCACGCCTGTAATCCTAGCACTCTGGGAGGCCGAGGCGGGTGGATTGCTCAAGGTCAGGAGTTCGAGACCAGCCTGAGCGAGACCCCGTCTCTACTAAAAATAGAAAGACATTATATGGACAACTAAAAATCTATATAGAAAAAATTAGCCGGGCATAGTGGCGCATGCCTGTAGTCCCAGCTACTCGGGAGGCTGAGGCAGTAGGATCGCTTAAGCCGAGGAGTCTGAGGTTGCTGTGAGCTAAGCTGACGCCACGGCACTCACTCTAGCCTGGGCAACAAAGTGAGACCCTGTCTCAACAAAAAAAAAAAAAAAAAAAGATATCCAGAAACAAGATGGTCATTGAATACCAGGAAGATTCATAGCAAATAGGACACCTCCAGGACACGTGGTCATCAACCTGGCCAAAGCCAAAAGGAAGAAGAAAATTCTACAAGCAGCAAGACCAAAGCAGCAACTAACCTACAAAGGAAAACCTATCAGACTAACGGCAAACTTCTCAGCAGAGACCCTATGAGCCAGAAGACATTGGGGTCCCATTTTGAGTCTTCTCAAACAGAACAGCTGCCAGCCAAGAATTTTATATCCCATAAAACTAAATTTCATGAATGATGGAGAAATACTTTTCCAGACAAGCAAACACTAAGGGAATTTGTCACTACTAGACCTACCCTACAGGAAATACTCAGAACTGCATTCTGTTAATATGTGGAACAGCACAGTAGGTACTCACAATGTAAAAATAGTGGAAAGTTAAAGTGCACAGCTCTCATGAAACAATAGCACAAGAGGAAAAACAAAGTATCACGTGAGCACAACATTAGCCCACATAACAATACTAATACTGAATGTGAATGGTCTTAATGCCTCACCTAAAAGACACAGGCTGGATGAACGGATGAAAAAACACCCCCCAAGTATATGCTGTCTCCAAGAAACACACCTAACTCACCAGGACTCACACAGAATCAAGGTAAAGGGATGGAAAAATATATTCCCCACAAATGGAAACCAAAGGCGAGCAGATGTAGCCATTCTTATATCAGGCAAAATAGACTTTAAATCAACAAAGGCAAAAAAAAGACAAAGATGATCATTATATAATGGTAAAGAAAGCAATTCACAAGAAGATATGACAATCCTAAATATGTGTGCACCTAGCACAGGAGTTCCCATAGCATCGTAATTGCTGGGGACTTCAAAACCCCATCAACAGAGCTGGCCAGATCATCGAAGCAGAAAATCATTCAAGAACCACTGGACTTAAATGGAACTCTAGAACAAATGGATCTAACAGACATTTATAGAACATTCTACCCCAAAACTACTGAATATACGTTCTTCTCATCAGCACGTGGGACAGTCTCCAAAATTGATCATATCTTAGACCACAAAGTAAGTTTAAACAAATTAAAAAAATCAAAATCATACCATGTATCATCTCAGACTACAGTGGCATAGAAACTAGAAATCAATTCCAGGAGAAACACTCAAATCTGTACAAAGTCATGGAAATTAACTTGCTGCTGAGTGATCCTTCGGTCAATGATGAAATTAAGATGGGAATCAAAAGATTCCTTCAACTGAAAGACAAAGCATACACAAGCTATCAAAATCTGTGCGATGCAATAAAAGCAGTCCTAAGGGGAAAGTTAAGGCTTTGGCCTTACATGCCTACATCAAAAAGATCACAAATTAACAGTCTAATGTCATGTTTCAAGGAACTAGAAAAAGAAGAGCAAACCAAACCCAAAGCCAGCAAAAGAAAAGAAATAACAAAGCTCAGAGCAGAACTAAATGAACTGGAAACCAAAAAAAACAATATAAAGGACCAATGAAACAAAAAGTTGATTCTTTGAAAAGATAAACAAAATCAATAGACCACTAGCCAGATTGACTAGAAGAGAAATAGAAAAGACTGAAATAAGCTTAATCAGAAATGGAAAAAGGAGACATTACAACTGATACTGCAGAAATATAAAATACCAGCCATGAATATCATTACAAGAACTTCTGTGTATACAAACTAAAAAACATAGAGGAAAGGGATAAATTCCTGAAAACCCATTACCTCCCAAGCCCGAATCAGGAAGAAACAGAAATCTTAAACAGATCAATAATAAGCAGCAAGATTGAAGCAGTAATAAAAAAATCTCCAAACAAAAAAAAAGCCCCGAACCAGATAGATTCACAGCTGAATTCTACCAGACCTACACAGAAGAATTGGTATCTATCCTACAGAAATTATTCTGTAACATCAAGAAGGAGGGAATCCTCCCTAACTCATTCCATGAAGCCAGTATCACCTTGATACCAAAGCCAGGAAGGGAAACAACAAAAACAAAAAAACTACAAACCAATATCCCTTATGAATATAGATGCAAAAATCCTCAAAAAAATACTAGCAAACTGAATTCAGCATATCAAAAAGATAGTTCATGGTCAAGTGGGTTTCATCCCAGGGATGCGATGGTGGTTCAGCATACACAAATTAATAAACGTGGTTCACCACGTAAACAGAAGCAAAAATAATGACCATAATCATCTCAATAGAAACAGAAGAATAATTTGATAAAATCCAGCACCCTTTTGTGATAAAAACCCTGAACAAACTAGGCATAGAAGGAACATAACTCAACATTATAAATGCCATATATAACAAACCCACAGCCAACATCATGCTGAATGGGGAAGAGTTGAAAGCATTCACCCTAAGAACTGGAACAAGAAAAGTGCCCACTGTCACCACTTCTATTCAACATAGTACTGGAAGTCCTATCCGGAGCCATCAGGCAAAAGAAAGAAATAAAGGGTATCCAAATTCAGAAAGACGAGGTCAAACTATTCCTGTTTGCTGATGATAAGATCTCGTATCTAGAAAATCCTAAGACTCCACCAAAGGACTCCTAGAATTGATAAATAAATTCAGCAAAGTGTCAGGTTAAAAAAAAAATCTGTGTACACAAATCAATAGTATTTCTATCCACTAATAACAGTTAAGCTGAGGGTCAATTCAAGGACTCAGTACCATTTACAGTAGCTACAAAGAAAATAAAATACCTAGGAATATACTTAACTGAGGAGGTCAAAGATCTCTACAAGGAGAACTACAAAACACTGAAGAAAGAAATCATAGATGACACAAACAAATGGGAAAACATCCCATGTTCATGGATTGGTAAATCAGCATCATTAAACTGTACTGCCCAAAGTGATTTAAAGATTGAACACAATCTTCATCAAAATGCCAACATCATATTTCACAGATCTAGAAAAAGATAATTCTATGCTTCATTTAGAACTAATAAAGAGCCCAAATAGCCAAAGCAATCTTAAGTAAAAAGAACAAATCTGGAGGCATCACATTACGTGACTTCAAATCATACTGCAAGGCTATAGTAACCAAAATATGAATAGCATGGTACTGGTGTAAGAGTAAAGACATAGACCAATGGAACAGAATAGAGCACCCAGAAATAAAACCATCTACCTACAACCAGCTGATGTTCAACAAAGCAAGTAACAACAGACACTGGGGAAAGGAAGCCTATTCAGTAAATGGTACTGGAAAAAGTGGATGGCCGCATGCAAAAGAATGAAACGGGACCACTGTTTCTCACCATATATAAAAATTAATTCAAGATGGATAAAAGACTTAAATGTAAGGCATGAAACCATAAAAACTCTTGAAGAAAACATAGGAAAAACTCTTTTAGACATCAGCCTAGGCAAAGAATTTATGATTAAGACCCCAAAGGCAAATACAGCAACAACAAAAATAAATAAATGAGACTTAATTAAATTAAAAAGCTTCTGCATAGCAAAGGAAATAATCAACAGAATAAATAAACAACCTACAGAATGGGAGAAAATATTCACAAACTATATACATCCAATAAAGGGCTAATATTCAGAATCTACAAAGAACTCAAATCAGTAAGAAAAAAACACCACCATTAAAAAGTGGACAAAAGACGTGAATGGAAGTTTTTCAAAAGTAGATAGACAAATGACCAGAAAATATGTGAAAAAATGCTCAACATCACTGATCATCAGGAAAATGCAAGTTAAAACCACCACGAGATACCACCTTACCCGTGTCAGAATGGCCATTATTAAAAAGTCAGAAAACAGTAGGTGCTGGCATAGATGTAGAAAGTAAGGAGCATCTATTACACTCTTGGTGGGAGTGCAAGTTATTATTAGTACAGCCACCATAGAAAACAGTGTGGAGATTCCTCAAAGAAATAAATATAGACCTACCATTCAACCCAGCAGTCCCACTACTGGGTATCTACCCACAGGAAAAGAAGAAATTTTATCAAAGACACCCATACTTGAATGTTTGTTGCAGCACAATTCACAATTGCAGAGATGTGGAATCAACCTAAGTGCCCATCAATTCATGAGTGGATTAAGAAAACGTGGCATATACACCAGTACACTGTGGAGTACTCCTCAGCCATAAAAAATTGAACGCATAACGTCTGTTGTAGCAGCTTAGGTGGAACTGGAATCCATTACTCTAAGTGAAGTATCTCAGGAATGGAAAAACAAACACCACACGTACTCTCTAATAATTGGGAGCTAATCGATGGGCACACACGGGTACAAAGAGATATTAAGGTCATTGGAAACCAAGAGCAGGACAGGCAGGAAGGAGATGAGGGGTAAAAACTTACCTCTCAGGTACAGGGAACACTATTCTGGTGATGGGCACATTAAAAGCCCGGACTTAACATTATACAAGTTATCCATGTAACAAAAGCATTTGTGCCCCCTTAATATTTTGAGGTAAAATAAATAAGCAAATATAAATAAATAATCTTTGCATAAAAATTTTGTGTTTAGAACCCTGTGGTTGATTTTTTTTTTTCCCCTAGAACAAGTCCTTGTGTTGGGGGCCGTGCATTTTTGGATGTGAACAGTTGCATCAGAAGCTGGTATCACTTTGGGCTGGTCTCTGCATCTTTGTGCCTCAGTTTGCTCGTCTATAAAATACAAATCACAACAAGGTTGGAATGAGGATAAATAAGTCAATATATTTAAAATACTTAGAATGGTGCCTGGCACTTAGTACATAAATATTAGCAATCACCACCGTTCTTACAGTAATAGTAGCGAATACCCAGACGCGGCTCATTACAGTGGGTTCTGGCCACCTTCTCTGGCAGAGATGCCTTAGTTGGTTCCAGTCCCCCAAGGTGGGGCTAGGCTGGTTCACAGCCCATGATCACAGGGCCCTGGGGTTGTCCTGGTACTGGGCACGAGGAGGAAGTGTGCCGGCCTCTAATGGCATTGGCAGGGCTTCCCTCCCATTTGAACAGCGACGCCCCACGCTGTGCCGTGGGCGTGACGGAATGTCTAACGTGTACCACACAGGCTGCATGGGCAGAAAACAGACTGGCCCTGAGAATGGAGCCCCAGAGCAGGGTCACGAAGCAGGACGGGGGGCGAGCTGTGACCACCTTGAGTGCGTGTGTGTGCACGTATGTGCAAATATGCACAGGTGCTGTCTGGCACGGGTACGCCGTCTGCTTTTTTAATTGTAGGTTCGTCATAGGAGAGAGAGAGAACTGAGTCATCAGAGGATCTATGAAAAGTATGAGGTAGAAGGTTCAGGAATGATTCCCATTTTACAGCTGAGGAAATGAGGCCCGGGGACAGTTAGTGGCTTGCCCAGGGTCACACGCAGCTAGTGGGTGTGAGGCTGACATCAGAGCCCAGGCCCTTCTGCTGCTGGTCCAGCGTTTTCCTTTCTACTGTGTAGAAGTAAAAACGTGCGTGGAGTTCTCCTAGGAGGTGAAGATGTGCCACAGGCAGAGAGCCTGTACCCTGCCCAGGACAAAACCAAGCTTTTAAAACCCTGGAATATCCAGCCCCCTGTTCAGCACACCCTGGACTACCCAGGAGGGGCCCCAGCTCTGGCTTCAACACCTGGCCCTGCCACCCTCTGCTGTGTGACCTGAGTCCCTTCTCCAGGCACAGGATTTCTGTGGGCCAGATGGGCCTGGAAACCCCACCTGCGAGGGCTGGGCACGTTGCAAGACACCTGGCACCGTGTTGATTCCCACCTTTGTGATCTGTGCCTGGGTGCTGTGGCCGGAACTGGTGGTGGTGTGGACCCCAGGCCTGGGTTGGGAGTACAGCCATGGTGGCACTTTTCGTGCGAAAGCCCTCGTTGGCAAGAGAACTCTGGGCGTGGAGGAGAGATGGAAAGCATGTTGGAGCCCTGACTGTGGTCGCCTGGCATTCCTTGGTAGACTTCTTAGGTGAAACCCTTGGCCAGCAGACTGCACTTTCCAGCTGGGCTGCTGATGCTCGGGGTGCTGCAGACCTGTAAGCCTAAACCTCAGAGCAAAACTAACCTAGGGTGCTGTGCTTCTCTGTCTCAGAAAAGGATTGGTATGCTGGGTTTGCCACGTGGGGCATTAGAAAAGGCTCCTGGTGATCTAAAGGATCACATTGCATTGCTGCATAGGGAGAAGTTGCTTTGAGAGAAAACAAGAAAGGAAAAAGTTCATTATCTTTAGAGGATAGTAACTGTATTGTCCTTTGGTGTTGGGTGGGTGGTGCCCTAAGAGCCACCCCCGTGCTCTGGGTTTGAGGGGCAGGGTTTGGGGCATCAGCAGCCACCATATGTCCCGCCCTGGGCTTCTCCGGTGACCGAGGGTACACCAGTGGGCCTGGATCCACCCTCGGGGCTGCCCGTGACCAGGGAGGGAGGGAGGGAAGTGAGGACACAGGGCCCAGAGTCCAGCACCACAGTGGGCTTGTTAGCACCACATTGACAAGCCTAGTTCGTCAGCCGGCCCTGCACTGTGGAGCGGCCACAGGCGTAGGAGAGGCTGGCAGATGGGCGCACAAGGTGTGTGGTGGGGGAATAGGCTGGCCCCCCTCCCCTTCCTGGGCCAGCCTGGGGGTCACAGCACAGCAGTGAAAGTCCCAGTGTTTCCACCTGAGGATTTTTGGATGAACCCTGTGGCTTGGATGCATTGACTCTCACGTCAGTCTCATGGGATGCACCAGTCCTCGTGGTACCTAGGTGCGGTACCCTAGGAACGTCTTCCCAGGATGCACCAGTGTCCTGTGCTATCCAGGTGAGGTGCCCTTGGAGTGTCTTCCCAGGGTGTACCAAGCTCTCTGAACTCAGATGTGGTGTCCTCCAAATGTCTGATCAGGATACACCAGTGTGCTGTGGTACCCAGCTGTGATACCCTGCGGTTGTCTTCTGGGATGCGCCAGTGTGCCGTGGTGCCTGTGTGTGTCACTCCAGAAGGCCACCCCTTCACACCGCGTGCAGAATTGTCTTTGCAGTGGAAATAGAGGGACGCTGCCTTTCTGCAGGTTTCAGGGCGTCCCCCATTACCAGACAGGTTTGCATACAGATAAGTCTGTTTGTGTCTCACGGTGAGAAAAATGGGCCTCGTCTCTTTTGAGGCTATCGCATTACGGCGCTACATCCTCTTCCCGGGAGACCCCGGCTCCCTGTCCCAGCACGCAGCCGACAATAAAACGGTGTGTAACCCACAGGGGCGCTTGTGTCTTCCCCCAGTGCTCCGTTTCCCCAGGAATGGCGTCGTTCCCAGGAGTGTCTGGTTTCGCACCGGCCATTCACCAAGCCCATGCTATTGAGCAGCAAGAACTGGTTTTGCGAAGTAAACTGATACCTCCCTTGAATATCCTCAGTGAGCAAGGACGAGGCGGTTTAATAAGTTACCCCTGGGGAGGCAGATCAGCCCTGTCTCCTCAGCCCCTCCCCCACCGAGCCTTCCTCCTGGCTCCTCCACACTTGGGTGCTCAAGCAGAAGGAGGGAGGCCTTCCCTTTCCTTGGTGTTGGGAGGAGGGCTCGATCAAAGTAGGTTGGTGGAAACAAAGCCAGTCATGCTGTTCATGGCCCTGGAGGTTCCTGGCTGGACCCCCCTACTGAGCATAACCGGCTGGGCTTTGAGCCAAGTCCTTGGGAGAAGAGCCTTTCTACGGAAGGGACTGCTCTGGGCCTGGCAGAGCCAGGGCACGAGGTGACTCATTCGTTCTCCTGCGAGATGCAGCTTCCATGGCTCCAAGTCTGTGGCGGACGGCGGGGAGAACCGGCTCTAGGAGAAGGCTGGAGGCTGCGGTCCGGCAGGGAGGCCCTGGGCCGATGGCTGCTGAGAACCAGCACAGGAATGGAGCCCCGGGGGCCGGCAGTAGGGTCCGGCTCCAAGAGGAGGCTGCCAGGGAGGGAAGAACAACCCCTGCCTTGGAGGGTGGTGGGAGGGACAGTGACAGACAGGCCTCAGCACTTGTGGCCTCCTGGGTGATCAGGATGACAGTCATAGCCCAGGGCTTGACAGATTTCTGGGGCTGGGCCTCTGGTTGTTGAAGAGCACACATGACACCTGGGCCCCGAGTGCGGCTGAAGCAGAGGATTTAAAAAACGGGTGTGTGGACAGGGCCTGCAGGGTGCGTCTGTGTCTGTGCCACGTGTCCAGGAAGGCTGCGGTCTGCCCTTGAACTTTCTGCAGGCGGCCAGAGAGTCCACGGGACCCAGGGAGCATCTCCTGGTGTGTGCACCCACTTCTAGGCTGTGGTCGGATTTTGTTTCATCCCCAACCTTGGTGGTTGTGTATTTTCCCTCCACTGAGTCCTCTCTGCCTTGCCTACTGCATGGCTTCCGGAGGACCCGCTGTGGATCCAGCTTGGCCCTGGGCCCCAAGGAGGGGTGAGAGGTGAACAGACGTCGTCCCTGCTCTGGAGGAGTTCACAGTCAGGATACGTCAGGACGAAGGGAAGCAGAGGCTGGGCTGGAGATGGAACAGCTCTGTGCAGGCCTTGATTTGAAGAACTCTTCGCAGTCTGTTATTCCTAAGGAAGCCGGCCGATTCAGAGCCTAGATAAACTGCAGAGATTGCATTCCCACTTTTTGTTTAATCTTCTCCAACGTGCTGCGATGCAGTAGAAACCATCTAGTCCAGGGAATGGCAATAGGTTTAATCTCGGGTTGACGGGTTTTGGCTGCGCAGAGCGCCCGTGTGGAGAAGGGCCAGGAGCCCCCCGCCCTGGTGTGTGGGAAAGAGAGCTTCACCAGTTAGCAATGTCTGCCGTGGAGGCGGGGGGAGGTCAACAGCAACACGCCAGGTGCAGTGTTTGCAGTCTCCCATTTTACAGATGAAAAAACTGAGCCCCAGAAAAATTGACTTGTCTCTGGGTTTAGTGGTAAGTCTGGAACCAGAAGAAGCTAAGGCTGCTCACTCTCAACCCAGTGCTCTTTCTGCTGCCCTGACATCAAAGCATCATCCTAGCTAGAGAGGCCAGACAGAGCCTGAAGCCGTGAGGACAGAATATCCGACTGGTTGCGATACAATGAGCTGTTCAGAAAATGTGGAGGAACCAGGAGGGAGGCGGGCTTGGACGGGAGAGGAGTGGGCTGGGTCTGCAGGAGAGGCCTGATTTGGACAGAAGACCATTCTGCTGTCCCCTCCAGGGTCTCACAGCCGGGCTGGCCACGTGGGGCAGAAAGTGCAAAAGCTGCCACCCTCAACTGCATGTGTGTCAGCTTTTAAAGCCTTTTCCTTCAGTAGCAAGAAGAATGGTCGGAGAGAATGCAGAGAAGATAAAATCCTAGACCCAAAGGAATCTTCCAGTGTTTCCCAGCTGCTTGGTCACACCTGCCACGGCCACAGTACTCGGTGCACTGCTTGTTAGAGATTTGGAGTTTGTCCCCTGCACGGCCCTATGGTGACATGTGGTGGGTCTGGTGGGTCGTAGTCCCCTTCAGAGGACAATCCGGGGGACAGGAGACTTTGTCCGAGGAAAGCCCCTGCACCTATAGCTCCTGCCCGCCCAGGTCTCCTCTGCATCCCCTGAGTGATGCGGGTGTGACATTTCCCGTGACGGGAGCGGTAGCTCTCAGCGGGTTAGACAGGGCGGACCACGGCGCACACTGCATCACAGCCCGGTTTGTAGCTTTCTGTTTTGTTATGTTTTGTTTTGTTTTGTTTTGCAGGAGGCGGCATCATTTTGGCACTTAAAAGAGTTGGTTGATTTTTTTCCCACCAACAATGCTCCCGTACCCTTGCTGGGATCGGTGGGCAGTTTCACATTGTCCTCGGCTGGTGGTTAGTGGTTACAGTCACGGAAGGGAGAAAACAATCCTACACGGGGCGTGCAAGTCACACCCCAGCCCCTGTGACTGCAGCTCTCACCAACATGCTTCTCCGTCCGTGGTCACCCCCGCCCCCCTCCCTCCACCCATGTCCCACTTCTGGGCAGACCTCCAAGCACATACAGAGGCCTTCATTTTAAGAAGCACATAGGGGGAAAAACACTTTAAAGCATGTCATTGTGGCTATGTAAGAAAACACCAATATTCTTTAGCAGTGTGTTCTGATGGAGGAGTGGAATGACAAGATGCTGGAGTTGGCTTTAAAATTCTTTGTTTTACAGCAGATGTGGGAAAAGATGGATGAAGCAGACAGATCTTGCTTATTGCTGAGTTGGAGGGACGGGCATACAGGGGCTCAGTGTGCCATTGTCTCCTTTCGTTCACATTTGAGATTTTTCACAATAAAAATGTTTTTAAAGTACGTAGGATTCTACTGAAAACTTATTGGTTTGCATATAATATTTTTGGTGCTCCTCCATCAATCTCACTTGCCTGCTTAGGAATGCATGTCTGACTCCTACGCCGGCACTTTGTTCTTGGGTCTTTGCTTCCTCCTCTTCCTCCCCCTCCTCCTCGTTGAATGCTGAGATGCTTTATGTAAGGTTTTTGAGAAGTTGCAGTACATCCCGCCATCCCAGAATGGCTGGAATCTTGGCTTGCACAGTGTTACAAAGGTTATTTGTTTCTTGTATAAATAGTAATGTGAGTTTTGTTTTTATTAGACAAACATGTATTAAGCATCTTTGAAGACCAAAACAAACAGGAGGAAACCCGTGCGGCGGGGAAGGGGCCCTGGCTGTCTCAGGATCCCGCGTGGGAAGCTGGACGGGGAGACCCCGGGAGGAGGGCCCTCGGAGGGTCCCGTCCCGCAGGCTGCAGGTGCTTTCTCGCAGTGGGCTCGTCCAGTCCCTGGCGATTTTGCCCCATTTTGATATCCCGCCACACCTGTATTCCACCCCAAACCCCTTGGCTTTACTAAAATCCTCTCATCCTGTTCTCAGGGTGGACCTGTTTTTCCAGTAACTAAACCTTTTGAGGGCAGAGACAGAGTTCAAGTTCTTTCATGTTGGCTTCAAGCAGACTCTCTGGAAGTGGGCAGTGAACAGGGAACTCCAGTGGGAGGCCCGAGCACCAGCTCTCCGCACCGGGCCTGGCCATGGAAGGCCGTCGCCGCCTGCCATCCTGGGAGCGAAAGGACGCGAGCCTGCCGCCACAGTCCCTTCTCTGCGTGGGCACCGTCACTGTCCTGCCTTGAGGAGGCACATGAATCAGGGGCAGTAAACCTTGCAGTGGCACATCTGTGGGCCCGGTCCCTAGGCGCCCTGGATGACCAAGGCCTAGTCATACACGGACTGGGGTGGGAGTGTCTGTGTTTCAGCCCTTGACCCTGAACTTGACCTGGTGGAGGCGTGGACTTGATGTAATCCTCCGACTGCAGCCTCATCCTTGGCCTCCGCTGCGGCAAGAGCTGCTTGGGGTTTCTGGCCCTGTCGGGTGGGAGGCGTTGGTGGCAGGAGCACAGGGTTTTAGAGTCAGGTTGGCTCCAGGTCGAGACCTGGCTCTTCCACACACTGGTTTATGATGCTGGGTCATAATGGGTCTGTTTGCTCCCTGTGTTGGGGACACTCACATGAGGGGGTGGGGAAGGATCAGAGCGCACAGTGAACTCCAGTGTTGCTCATCCACTGCTGGTGGGAGTGCAAATTGGCGTCTTTGGTTGGGAAAACAGTCTGGCATTAACGCCTAAAGCTCAACATCCATTTACCTCGTAGCCACACTAATTTCATTACGAAGTGTATACCCCGGAGAAACTCCTGCATGGGGACTCTGGGGGACTTGTACAGGAATGTCCAGGGCACTTCCATGCACAATAACAAAAACCTGGAAACAGCCCAGATGCCCATCAGTGGGAGAAGGGATGAATACACTAACGCATGATCACACAATGGAATATTATACAGCTGTCCAAACAAATTAACTACAGCAACATGCAATGATGTAGATGAATTCTGGCAATATCATAAATGTTAGGTTAAAAATAGCTTGCTCCCAGAGATCAAATACACCACTATTCCTCTTTTATAAAGTTAAAAGCAAATAAAATGAATCTACTCTCTAGGAATATTTACAGATACAATAAAGCTGTACAGAAAGGAGCAAGGGAATGTGTACGTCTGATTTGGGTTAAGGTGTCTGGGGTGGGAGGAGGTGGGGGTTGGCTGGGGGCACCATCTGGTTAGTGGTAGGTTGTTGTCAAGGCCCCGGCCTTTGTTCTGGGTGGCGGGTTTGCAGGTGGTTATTACATTGTGCAAGTGACTACATGCAAGTGGGCCCTGTGTGGACCAAAGATGTGTGTCGGAGCGAAGGGCCATGATTAATAATTAACCCAAGTTGGTTTAGCAAAGGCTGTGATGTCCCGGCATTCACTGGGGGGTGGGATGGGGTCTGCTTTTCTAGAGTTACCCTCCCCCCTGCTCTCTCGTCACCGCCTGGCCTTCTCCAGCTCAGGTCTCCCCACAGCAGACACCTGCTGGCTGCGGTGACCTCGGGCAGCTTGGGGCTCTGTTCTTCCTTAACTGCTTGTTTCCTATCTGTGTCACACAATTAGTGCCTTGTTATATATGGCCTCGCCTGCTAATCATTTCCACATGTGCGTGTATCTGTCTAATGAGATGCTAATCTGCATGGGGCCAGAGGTCATGTTTTATCTCCTCTTATGTGGCAGATTACTGCCCAGTTCCGTGCCACTCTCCCGTTCTTCCCTAATTAAAGAACCCGCAGCCTCCCCCCAGCCAGGCCATGTGAGACAGAAGTTGCAGGGTTGCCTGCTGCCTCTGGAAGCCTCCTAGAAACAGGTGGCAGTTTGCCTGCCTCCTCCCTTCCTCTTTCCTGCCTCAGGCAGTGCAGGGTAGTGGCCGAAGTCCCAGCCTCCTTGGAGGGGCAGCCAGACAGAGACTGGTCCCAGACAACCTGGGCAGGGGGCTCTAACGGCAGCGGTGGTCTGCCTGTCTTCCAATAAACTTGAGTCTTGTGTAGGTTGCTGTTTTTCAGGTCTTTGTTAACTCACAGATGAACGTAATTCTCAGCGATGTGCCTCCTTGTAACCCACTCTTGCATGGTTCTTAGCGTTGCTCGGTGTGTGGTGATTGTACCATGAACCCTGTGGGTTAAACATCAGCGGAACCTTGACTTGGTGTCTGGACTTCTTGGGACCATCTGCGTTTAGCACGAGATGCGGGTGCGCAGGAACTGGCGTTGGGTCCCATGCTCCGCTCACCGACCCGGCATGTCACTTACCCCCCTGAGCTCCCCCTGCTCCCCAGTTCAGGGAGGTAGTGACCCTGCCCGCTAACATCGGAGCCCAGTGGCATAGACTGTCAGTGACTCAGTACCACGCACTCCTGCACACATCAGCGTGAGCTGTCATCTTCACAGCGGGCCACGACGTGGGAGCTGCATTACGGGGAAGTAAGCACATCTCGTGGCCTGCCCCGAGCAGTGGCATCGCCTCGCAGGAGTGGAGTTAGGCGCTCCCAGGACACCCCTGCCCCTGCTGACGGCGCCCCATTCTGGCCTGATGCTGACACCCCTCAGGGGCAGCAGGCCGAGGTGGGATGGGTGGGCTTGTCAGGTGAGCGCACTTTATCATGGCTGCTGTTTCTCCTCAGTTTTCCTCCTCTCACGGAGACCACGGTGGGTGCAGGATGAGAGCCACTCCATGGCAGCGCAGGGGCAGTGTAGCGGCGGCCAGCCTGCCTGGAGCAGTCCTGTAAGGGTGCCCTGTGTCCAGCCTGGCTTCCCCGGGGCTGGGTGGCGGGGCCGTGGCAGTCACTTTGGAACACTAACCTCGGGGGCTTGGCAGTGTGACTGTTGGACAGAGGCCCCTAGGCCTGGGGTGTCCGTGAGCACCAGCCCAGGGCCAAGCCACTGTCAGGGCTGCCGCTGTCTTACCTGGGGCACATGGCTCTGGTGGGAGGGACTGCCCAGGGGACCTCCTGGGCCTCCCTGCTGACAGCACAGCCCCCTCTTCTGCATCTGTCTTCTCTGCCCCCCTGCTTGGGAGGTGGGCGACTGGTGCCGGCTTCCCAGCGTTCCTTCTCCGCTTTGCATTCATGCGGGAAACGTTTGTTTAGAGCCTCCCCGTGCCCCACCAAGCCGCATCCCCGACTCCAAGCTCTCCAGTGAGGGGCTTGATAATGCCTCCTCCACGGTGAGCCTGATTCCGGGAGGGCCGGGGTCCCGTCCGCCCCCAGTCACCATCAGACCCCAGACTCCTGGCACACTGCCACCAAGAGCCTGGGGGCGCAGTGCTTGGGGAGTGAGCGAGTGAACACACGAATGGGTATAAAAGTGAGGCAGTTCAAGGGCATAGACAACACAGAGGACCACCGCCAAGGTTGGGGAGGCAGGTGGAGACAGAACCCTCACTGCAAGATGCTCTAAGAGAAGCGCTTAGGTGTTGGGTGGCTCTGCTGGCACAGTGGGGAAGCCTGGCATGTTTTCGTCAGCCCCTCCCTGGGGCGTCGGCTGTGAGCGACCAGGGAGGCCTTTCCTCTCCATCGCAGCCTGCAGGGCCCTCCCCACCTCCCGACTCCGCAGGGCCCCTCTGTGGACACCTTGGGTTGCGGCCTGTTGGCTCGCTGAGGGTTCGTGCCTCTTCTCACCAGCAACACTGTGGACGCCAGGGTTGGAGTCGAGATTTCCAGCCCCAGCCTTGTTACTGGCCATGTGACCCCAAGCTGCATCTCAGTTTATTCCTCTGTATAATGGGCACAGTAAAGCACCTGCCCCACCGGACACAAGAAGACTGACACCACCTGGAAAGCATTAGACCAGAGCGAGGTGTTCATGCTTCCCCCCGCCCCCACCCCTTGGCCTAAAGGAGTCTCGCACGTAGAAGGTGCTCCGTTGCTGTCAGGGTGGAGTCTCCTCTCATCTTTTGGCTTGGGTGGAAGAGTCCCCTTGCCGCCCAGGCAGGGGTGGCGCAGACTGCCCTGCCGCTTGGCCTGGGCACGGGAACAGCTGGCGAGGGTGCCTTCATTTGCCTGAAGTGTGGGCTCTCGGCTGGGCCTGTGGGGGAACCGGAGCAGCTGGTCTGCCTCGTGACCAGGTGCCGGGGCGGGTCTGTGTGCCTTGATTTTCCTACCTCTTCGACAATGTTCTTTGATTGTGGTGCCCTTCCCTCATGCCCACCTTAGCCATGTCTGAAGAAATTTGTCCCTACTTTAATGAAAAAGAAAGGAAGGAAAAAAGGCCTTTGTTGTGTTTTTTTTTTTTTTTTTTTTTTTTGGTCCTGAGATCAGAGCCTCACACAGTAGGGGCCCAGTTGGGCTAATTGAAGGGCATGGTTTCTGTCCCTGTCCTTTAGAATACACAGGCGCATGCACACAGGCACACCCCTGCCTCTGAGCCCAGAGCTGGCCTCAGAATCCTTCTCAACACGGCACTCCAGGGAGCCACTATCAGTCGTCTGTGCTGGTCATCTGCTTTTGCTCACCTGTCACTTCATCAAGGGCCCTCTTTTGACACCTGTGTGTAATAGCTTTGTTTTCACTCTCGATGGGCCTGCTCTCCTTTGTTTCTCTCTTTAGCGCATACCTGTGGCATGTTTATTTGCCTTTCCCTCTCTGGCTTTCCTGCAGTGTCCAGAGCAGTGGGAAAATCTGCGGGTGAAATGGGTCTTGTGTTGGCCGCTGGCTGGGGGACCTGACTCCAGGCCCACCTTCCCGAGTTAGGGTTTAAACGAGCCCAGCTTCTGCTTTCTTAGGCACTCTGATCCCTGCTCAAAATAAAGTTTTCTTTGCAGTATAGACGGGGGAGGGTGTGTTTGGTTGAAGGTCCCGGGGCCTCTGTTCTCACCAGACACCTGTTCCCCGCAGCCAGTTCCGCTTGGCCAGCACTTGGTGGCCGTCCACTGTGGGCCGGGACACACAGAGCCCTGGGGGGATTCCAAGGTGAGCACGTTGCAGCACCTGCCCTGGAGACGCTGAGGTTCCCACTCACCTGGAGTACAGGTGCACCGTGCCGGGACTCCGGTGGGAGAGGAGGGAGAGAGGGGCTGGGGCACAGGTGCAGAGGTGACTCTTGTCAATGAAGGGGCTGAGGAAGGCTCTGGGTAGGGGAAGGCGTTGGAGGGAAGTGTTGCAGGACAGGAGGATGCGTCAGGTGGGCGGGGGGGGGGCGAGGACAGGCTGGGCTGTGTAGCCACCACCGACCCCTGCCCACCTCCCAACCTAGACAGCTGCCCCGATGTTGGTAACATCTGTTGAGATTTTCACTTCCTGCTGAGATATTAGTCACTACAAACTTGTCATTTCTCAACCTTCCTCCTCTCCAGCTTTTAAACTGTGTCTCGAGTTGCCCTCCCCCAGTTTCCTGCTATAGAACAAATTCTTGGTAATAGAGTTTCTTGCTCTAGGTGAAGTCTGACCCTTGGCTGCAGACTCCTGTAACTAGAGGTGACCGGTTTGCACGATACGGCTACTCGACTGTTGTTTTTGTAGGTTGGTTTCTTGTAGAACTTTTTTGGAATGGCAAGTGGGGTCTCAGGAGGCGGTAATACAGCCCTACCCACCTACCCACTCTGGAGATTCGCACTTCCCATCCTCTGTGTTCCTGGAGAACTTCTCCAGCCTTTGCCGTTCACCCACGCACAGATTCTGCCACTCCGCCCGAGGCAGGCATGAGAATCAGCCAAGGAGGGCAAAGGCCATGGGGCCAGACTTGCCCCTGAAGGTCTAAGCGTGGTGTCTCCACCCGCCCTCGGGAGTCCAGACCACCCGAGACAGTTGGGGCAGCTATGTGTGTTTTTAGAGAAAAGAAGTTATGCACCGATGTTCCTGTTAAGTTCTTCCTCCTTCCGGGTCTTGAACCCCGAGTGGTGGAGAAGGGAAGGGGGTGTGGGGTGAGCCCAGGGGTGCGTAGGGTCTCTGTGTTCTTGGGGATCTCTAGGATGGGCCCCCTCATGCACACACAGGCAGCTGTGGCCTGTCTTCCTCTGTGGTCCACTTTCAGGTGGCCGTAGGCCTCCTCTGTTGCCCCCTGCAGAGCTGCCCTGGGAAGCAGGAGGGAGGGGTGCTGTCCCTCAGCCCGTGGACAGCAGTGTCCAGCACCACCGAGAGTATAGGGAAGGCCTCAGGTTCAGCCACCCCTCCTGGAGCCTGATGGCAGGTGCCATGTGTAGTGCTTGGTCGCCTGTAGGTGAGGTGTGACGCCTGCCCACCTGCCCACCCTGGCAGGGGTCGAAGCCGAGGCCCAGCCGCATCGGGCTGGCAGTGGAGCTGCCGAGGGGACTCCAAAGCCACTTCTGCCGCCGTCTAGATAAGTGCAGGCTGGGCCCAGACTGCCGGAGCAGCGGTTCCGTGCACATCTGGCTCTCAGTTGTCCTTCGTGCTGGGACTGCGGTGGGGGTGTCGCTCCTGCCCTTGCATGGCAGGCACAAGGTGGGGGCACCTCCTGCGGTTCCCTGTGCCTGTATTCCCAGCGCCCCCTGCACCAGCATGCCCGCCCCACACACACACACCTACCTGCACGGCATGTGCTCCTCGTCCTTTCCCATTTCAGCTCCCGGCCACCTCTTCCTTGGAGGCTTCCTGGATCATCCCCCAGCTCAGATACCTCCCAGCCGTCTGCTCGGGTGCCGGACTTGCCGGTGGGACTGTCCCCTCCCCGGCTGTGAGCTCCCCAGGGCAGGGACTGGCCCCACAGTGCACACCCTGAGCACCCTCACTGGCCCCTCGGGCTTTGTCCTCCTTGTCTGTCTCCATGTCCTGGATTTCAGGGCAGAGGTCTTGTCTCCCCACTCTCCGCCTCCCACCCAGCGCAGCATCACACAGCCAGCAGGTGCCCAGGAATGCGGTGGCATAAGGGAAAGAGTGAGCAGTTGTCCTGTGAGGAGCTCTCCCTGCCCTGCAGGCGCCTGCCCTGGGGACAGGGACTCGGAGGCCTGGCTGACTCTGGCCGTTGGTATCCCTTGTCCTGTGGGGCTCACGTCCCGAGGTTGGGTTAGGGTTGGGGAGCGGGGCGGTGGGCTGGCTAGGGCCACCCCCCCCGCCTTTCCTGCCCTCATAGGCCCCGGCCGCAGTGGTCTGGGCTGCCACCTGCCACAGGCGGCCCCCAGGCACCCTCTGTCGCTCCTGCACTGACGTGTGCCTGGGAGTGCAGGAACTGACAGCGGCACTGTCAGGCAGCCAGGCGAGGGCTGCGGGGTGTGGTGTGGCCCCAGCCCTGCCCTGGGCAGGTGTCTACAGGCCCTGGGTGGGTGAGTGGTGGGGGGACACCGGGTGGACAGGCACGGTGTTCCCCTGGCCTGGCACTTCCTGGGATGGGGAAGGCCGAGCCTCTCCCCCTGAGTTCAGTGGGCACTCGGGGTGGAAGGTGCCCGCCCAGGAAATCGGCTAGGGCCACCCCTGGCTGGAGGGCACGTGAGGCAGCCTTACTCCCGTGGAGCTGGTGCTGTGCTGTGCTCCTGCCACCACTGGTGAGGTCCTCCCATTGGACCCCCAGACCCACTGGCTAGCCGGTGCTGTTCCCATCCCAGCCACCCCGCAAGCTGCCGTCGTCTCTGGGCACACTTTCTCTGCCCCTTTCTTGCTTATCCGTCAGCAAAAATATTGACTTTTCCAGGAAGCTCAAAGAAACGGGCTTGATGGCCACTGGTTCACGGTAGCAAGATCCCTCACGGCCGTAAGTTGTGGCCCTTGTGCCAGCCCCGGGTGCCCATGCTGTCCTAGCCAGCAGGGGTGGGCTGGAGGGGCACAGAGGACAGGCAGCCCAGAACCACTCCGAGTGCTGAAGTGTGGTCAGGGTCCCCCCACCAGTCCTCGAAGTTCTTCTTCTCCACCCCTGGAACCCACACCTAGAGTGTGGTCCTGGTGGTAGCAGGCCCTCACGGGCACTGTTGAGTAGACACGAGCCCCTCCGTGTGGCATTAAGGGCCTTAGGGCAGAGTCCCAGGAGACCTGGCTTTCCAGCCCTGAATGTGGAGCTGCGCCCCATTGTTTTCCACCCCGGGCCTCAGTTTCCCTGCTCTGTAGGCAACCTGTGAGGCTCTTCCACTTTTAAAATGTGGATTCCCCCTGCCCCCCTGCTGTTGGCCTGGGTCTGTGTGCGAGGATGTGGGCCTGGCCCCTGCCCCGGCACCTGTGTTGTGAGCGGCCTCACTGCAGAAGTTCGTCCCCAAAACCCAGCTCTGGCTGCCGCTGGCCAGGCCCACATTCGCCGTGCAGAACAGCTCCTGAGGCTCCGTGTACGGACGGAAGTGCTTGCCCGGGGGGACGCCCTGCCCGTGCCACCGGGGCTCAGAACAGGCGCTTCCTGACGGTAAGACAGCTCTGCCCACAGGGCAGCCCGGGCCTCACACAGCCCTAAAGGGAAGGTGGCGGGCGCTCCTGGAGGACTTGGACTGTCCTCCATCCTGTGCCTGTCGGGTTCCCTGAGTTCCTCCCGCCGGACGCGTGTGCACTTGCCTGCCTGTCGGAGCTGGCAGCCCTGAGTGCGTGCGAGAGGCTGTGCTGTGCGCCTCTTGCCAGCACGCGTCTCCCCTTCCAGCCACTCCTCCCTCTTCTGAAGGAGCCAGAAGTCCCTAAGAGACTGTTACAGGTGAGGGTGTGGTCAGAGAGGGACGGCGACTTGCCTGAGGTCACACAGCAAGTTACAAGCACAGGCAGGGTTAGTGGCTGTGCCCTCACGTGGTGGTGTTTGAGTTTCCAGGTGTTCCTTCTCGACAGTCCTCCTCCTCCTGGGTCAGCTCAGGGGAAATATTTGTTTTCCTTTCTGTGAACAAAGAACGGGCTTATGCTTGTTTCCATGAACACAGCCATGAGGACAGGCAGTTAGGAAGTCTTCCGTGGGAGGGGGTTTCTGATGACGTGGTAACCTCAGATGGGCCGAGTTGGTGGCCTTAAGTCACTGGGGACTCAGACACAGTGTGGCCTAATTAGGGGAGCCGGTGCCCCTGGGCTTGTGAAGATTGGAGCTGATTTCAGGCCCCAGGGACCCCAGGATTAATTGAAATGAGGTGGAACAGATGGATTGAAGCCATCGGCGGCTTTATGTGACAGCTCCTTAACATGAAAGCACTTCATGGCCCACTCATGTCACCAGGGCTCCCTGCCCCCATCCAGGAAGGAAGGTGGCAGAGACGGGGAGCCCCTTGTCTGCTGGAATTACAAGCACGTGGGCCTGGGGGGGCGGTGAGGCTAAATCATTGCTCGCTTTTCCTCTCGGCGGCTAAATTGGAAAATTGTGCTCTGGCTGTAGGATCCTAGAAAGTGTGTGTGGCGCTTGGTTTGGGGGCCAGGCTCCTGTTGCCCTACCTGGGGTGACTGACACTGTGGAGGGGCGTGAATGCCTGGGGTGGGCGGCAGGCTGTGAGCATCATCAGTTAGTATTGAAGGGATGGGGTGGGCATCTGCTGTGACAAGCACCCTGGTTTGGGGCATCGGGGAGATGGTGTGGTACAGGGTGGGTGGGGAAGCTACCCAGACCCGAGGTTCCAGCCCTGGCCCCAGGTCCCTCGCTCTGGACCCTGCTACTAGGCTCCATTAACAACATAGTGCTACGGTCCCCTCAGACTGCAAATGCTAATAATTCTCGTCCTGGACGTCCCATGTGAATGTTGGAGGATAAAGGGGACGGGAACCTCTCTGTGGTTGGGTGTTTCTAGTAACAGAGCACAAGGTCAGTTGGTTGCTGATGCCAGGTTGTCAGGCAGTTTTTGGTTTGGCCAACGAGTTACTGAGGTGCATTCAGGGACCCTCGTGGCTGAATCCAGGGGAGAGGTTTTGAGATGTGTCACATGGAGGGTGGGGATTGAGGGCATCAGCGTTGTGACATGTGCAAAGGAGATCTGTGGGCTATTCCTCCTGACTGTAGGGGTGTCTCTGTGGGTTCCCCGGGAGCATCTCGCTTGCCTGAACCACAGCTAGTGCCATGCAGTTTCTGGAAATGCTACCGCCGTGGGGTTTAGACGTCTCTCCTCTCGTAGAGCACTGGAGTAGACACTGGGAACATTGGGATACGTGTGGGACCTTTCCTGTCTGAAGTCACTTCTGTAGTTTAGGAATTTTAAGTGAACTTTGTTTTGCTTCCTTTGCTCATAAAACTTTCACATTTGGGATTTTACAGTTGGAAAGCATGATATATTCAAACCAACGTTACAAATTTACTTTGGAATGTTTTTTAAAATTTGTATTCAATATTCCACTTATACACGTTTTAATGGAACATTCTAAAACAGATTTCAGATTTTTTCTTCTTGCTTTGAAATGTCTTTAACTTTTGTTAACAGCTACAAGCTGTGACTCTTAAGCAATATGGTGTCAGATTTTGCCAGGTTTCAAGGCATAGGAATGAACTCCGCCTGTTTCATAGGACGTCCGTCCGTCCGTCCATTTCATAGGACGAAACCACCGGCCTGGGGGAGCAGAGCAGCTGGTTTTCAGAAGTTGGTTCCCTGTTGGTATGGAAGAGGTAGAGAAAACGCCTCCTCCACAAGAGAGATTTTTTAAAATCTTACTCAATATACATTTTGAGGAATATTTTCTGATCTGTCTTATTTTCCCACCTGTCACTGTTAGCAGCTTTTAGCCACCCTGAGTGGGGAGTTGACTGACAAGGCACGTTGTAGAAAGGGCCACGGGAGGGGCAGATGCAGCATTAGGAGTTCGGGGGAGAGAAAAATCACACGTGATTACAGGCATTAGGTGACTGCATGGAGGAGGCGGTGTTTTAGCTGAGCGTTGGAGGACAGGCAGAGTCTGGCAGGTGGTGGGATGTGCAAGGAAGGGCCCCCCAGTGGGAAATGCAGAGTGTGGATAGTTCACTTCAATGCTCAGTGTAACCAAAGGCTTTCCCTACAGCCCACACATGGCAGTTATATTTCCCAGCTCTGTCCTTGACCTATTTAGACTGCTAAATATTCTCCACGGCCCAGCTCAGAAGCTGCCACCTCCGAGAAGCCCTCCCAGACCTCCCTGTGCTGGGTTGCGACTGTCTGCCTCCCTGCCTTCTCCGCCAGGCAGAGTTCTCAGCTCACTGCAGAGTACACAGTGTGTGTCTTGTGAATGCCTGAACCCCAGACCAGACCTAAGGGTGTGCTGGGGCTCCCACAACGCCAACTTTGAGAGTGTAGGTAGGTCAACAGCGGCATTCTTGGTGGCCTTATTTTGGCTCTGTGGAAGGCTCACTTTGCTGTCTGGACCATCTCGGTCACCTTGGCAACCGGGAGCATCCCTGTCCTCCTGGATACCTGGAAGCCTCCGCAGGGTGTTTGTCTTAAACTTTTCTGGGGTTTCCCCTCTCATTTCTCTGCATCAGCCACTGCCATTCAAAGCCCGTGGAGGTCATTCTGTGGACGCCTGGGTTTTGGTAGCATTTATTTTTCCTTCCTGGCAAAATATTGAACCGTGAGATTCAGTTTCATTTGGGGGGAGAAAAATAATTCTTCCCTTTTCTTCATGGAATCATTGTTTGTGATCCAGCAATCCCGGTGTTTCTGGTGGGAACCGAAGCTAACCCCTCCCACACACGCACAATAAGAGTATTTCCACCCTGAATCTTTTCCAGAACCTTAACGTTTCTCCATCTGCAGAGAAAATTACCTTTCTGTCTGGGCAGGCTCAGGGGGTGAGACGGGCCCTGGCAGGATATTCAGCCTTTTCAGTGACGCCCTTACTTTGCCTAGTGGTGGGTGGACCTTTTCTGGGACCCCTGAACCTCTGTCTTCAGGGGCTTGTGCCTGGGAGTCACCTCTCCCCCCAGGGCCTCTGCCCTGCCCTGCTGCCATCCTGGTTCTCCCGACAGCGTCTGTTCTTTCCTGATGAGGGGATGCTGGAGGTGTGGTTTGCTTTTGTGTGGGTACAAATAAAAATAAAAAAAAAAACAGTAATCCATTTCACTTTTCATCTGAGAGACTTGGTGAATTGTCTCAGAGGAAAGAAGGGATAACTTTTTTATTTTAAAGTAGGTCTGTCATGTTCACAGCAGAAATACTTGGTAAATAGATGCCTCTGGCTACACATTCTCTATGCCACAGGGTTAAATTGCTCTAATTCATATTATAGAATATTTAGAAAATGCTGGGTAAACTTGCTCTTGTCCTAGTCACTCTGATAAACACAATTCTGTCATTTTGGTGTACTGTATTTCCTTTGAGGTTTTTTCTGTTCTCAACGTACATTTAATGCTGTGCATACAATTAAGTGTCCATTTACACATTCGAGTATTTTTTGCTGTCCCCCCAACTGGGATGAGAGGCCACATCTTTCATTGCCACTCCCCGCGCTGGTTTGCAGCTAGACTGTAAACAGTGTAAGAGAACTTACCACTCACCCCCATCAGCTTTGTTTGTATTTTGAGGTTGGGGGCAGGTAAGAGCCTCAAGTCGTTCATTTAATATCCTGTGGTTGACAGTTTTGCTGCATCATGGACAGTCTACTAAGAGTTGGGTGCACGTCCTTGTTCTCAGAGGGGAGTTAAGGCAGTCGTTTCAAGGGGCTTGAGCTGAGTCCTCCTGTTGCCAGACCAGGGGAGGAGGTCCTGGGAGAAATCTCCGATTCGGTTTAGGGCTTCCAGGACATTCGGCTGCAGTGGTTGAGTGGATACGAGTCCTGGATGGAGACTGGCTGAAAAGGAGTTAGGAGGCTTGTCCCCCCCAGGGACCTGACAGCTTACTGGACCAAGCACAGAGAATGAGCTTCCTCTGCAAGCCCTGGCGCAGGTGGAGCAGGGAGGCGCCCAGGCCTCTGCCTGCCCCTCACTCGGTCCTTCTGCCTCGGGTGGGGGCAGGATGCCCCTCCGACACCAGCAAGGTGCAGACACTCAGTAAACTGTGAACCCGGCTTGGGAGGAGGGAGGTGTGAGGGAGTTTGGGGAGGGGAGGAACATTTAGACTGGAGGCCCAGCAAGTGGGAAGGCTCACTTGGTGACAGGAGGGGACCAGGGGGCGCAGTGTGATCTCCCTGCAGCCAGGTCCTGTATCGGGTTCTGAGAAGCAGTGAGCAGTGTCAGTGGTGACGAGTGTTTGGTGTCCTGGGCTCTGGGTCCTGTTTGCTGTACTTTGGGTGGCTCAGAGGCCCCACCGCCCAGCACGGTCACTCACCCTCCTGACCAGGCCCCTCTGGGATCCAACATCACTGGCCCATCACCCCTCACTGCAGAGCTCGCCCACCCGTGAAGCCTGGCATGGGACACCTCTGTGTCAGCTGCAGCCACCACAGCGGCTTTCTGTTCCAAGTGCCAGGCGGAGGGTCCCCTTGTCAGCAGCCTCCTCACGTCCCGGATAAGCTAAGGGCTGGGCCTGTCGCCCTGGAGGCCTTGTCACCACCACCGCGTTTGCTCGGTTTCCTTAGGGAGGGCGGAGGGACAGTGGCGGGGTCCCTTGGGGACCTGGTAGCCACTAGCCACACGTGGCTGTCAGGACCTAGAGACACACTAGTGTGACTGAGGAAGTGAATTTTTCATTTTAATTAGTTTAGACTTAAAAACCTATGCTCCATTCAGTTGTAGGAAAACTTTCAGGTGTGTTTGGAACAACCTGGGAATGCACTTCTACTTTTTCAACTCCACATTTCATGAAATATGAATGCAGATCAAGTATTTCTGGTGCAGATTTATCTGAATTGAGATGTGCTATGAGTGTAACATACATACTGATTTCTAAGACTTAGTATGAAAAAATATGTAAAATATCTTAATAATTTTTGGTACCTATTATGTGTTGAAATGATGATAAATGTATATTGGCTTAATTAAAGTGTATTAGAATATTTTCACCTGTTTCTTTTTACTTTTGTAAAGGAGATTACTAGAAAATTTGAAATTATTATATATCTCGATTATATTACTGGACAGTCCTGGCATCTGAACCTGTTTTTGCTGGAAATGTGATGGATGGTCCTTTAGGGACCAGTTAATGGCTTGGGAGCAGCTTTGGCCATAGGATTAGGTTTTAGGAGACCCATGGTGTTTTGAAAGGAATAACTTTAAAAAAAATTATTCATAAAACTTTTTTTTTAAAGAGACAAGGTCTGTGTTGCCCAGCTGGAGTGCAGTGGCACAATCATAGCTCACTGCAGCCTCAAACTTCTGGGCTCAAGCAATCCTTCCACTTTAGGCTCCCAAGTATTAATAGCTAGGACCATGGGCACACGCCACCACACCCAGCTAATTTTTAAACATTTTTTGGTAGAAACGAGGTCTCAATATGTTGCCCAGGCTGGTATCAAACTCCTGGCCTCAAACAATGCCCCCACCTCAGCCTCCCCAAGTGCTGGGATTATAGGTATGAGCCACCATGCCCAGCCAACATTATTTTTTAATTGCACCAATGACATGTCTCTTGTGGAAAAATTAGTACTTATTAGACAAAATTAAACATCCTATTTTACAGGAGAATATGTAAGTTTTCTGGCAATATTTCCAGCAATATTTTGCTTAGATTAACGTTGGGATGAAAATACCACTTTGCATTTTTGCAGTGGCCTTCAGATTATTTCAGAAACCAAACTAGATGATTTCACATACCGTATCTCATTTGTAAACTTGTGCGTCCTGATAATAGGGCCGAGTGGTCCAGAAACTCAAGACAATGGCAGGAGGACATCAGCCAGGAACTTGAACGGGACTGTGTGATGACTTAGTTCCTTCCCACGCTGGTCTGAGCACTGAGTTCAGTGTTGCGGCAGGGGAGGGAGCTACGAGACAGGCGAGGCGAACGTGTTGGTGACCCTCCTTTTACTGCATGAGTTAGCTGCAAAGTGGATTCTGCTGGTCTTACCTGTGGTGCGCATTTTGCTCTGGGGCAGGGTTTGGTGGGGCTTGTGGGGAGACCAAGGGATCCTTTGGTGAGCTCATGCAGTTGAGAGACAGTTTTTTCATGTTGACTTTTTCCAAGCCCTAAAGGAGGGCTGAGGCTGTTGCACAACTCACTTTGTCCAGCACTGAAGGGTGTTTACCAACTGAGACATGCTTGAGAGAGCATGAGCTGTCTCTGACACGGCGGCATGTGACCCTGGGTGATGGAGAAGGGTGGTCCCCGGCACTGAGTGGAGGGGGGCTCGTGTGTTCCGGATCCTCATGGTTTAGCATCCCCTCCCCCCGATTTGCAGTGTGGACAGGAGCCGTAGAAAGGTAACGAGGAGGAAAGAGAAAATCATTTTATACATTCTTAGCAGGTGTTGGCCCCTGCCCAGGCTTGCCGAGGCTCCTGTTCTAACCTCGTGATTCAGAGATGGCTCTGAGATGCTCACCCCAGCCATGCGGGATTAGCTGGTTGTGTAATTATCCCCCTTCTCTTCGTGAGTGCTGGTCGGCAGTGTGCTGGGCACAGAGATCCTGCACGTTACGCAGTAGAGCGACTCCCTGAACAAGTGTCTCAGTGGAAATGCATCTAAAATGGCCAGAGGAGCTTTCGTGGTGAAGAATTTCTATAGTGACTACTTTTAGGATCCCCTTCTTTGTCTTCCGTAAAATTGGTTTTTTTTTTTATCATCTCGTTTGTGAACAAGACACATTTGGACAGGGAAGACCCACCTGCCCTGGGAGATGCTCTGGGAGGTGTCTGCGGTGGGCCGGCCTGCAGGGCTGGTGGAAGGCGTGCAGAGGGGCGTGTGTGACTGGCGGCTGGTGCCGGGGCCTTCTCTCAAAGCCCCTCAGTGTGAGGGCCACGAGACAGCTGGTTGCCCGTGCGCCACCCTGACTGTGCAGGCGGCTCTGACTTACCCCTCTCCCAGGAAGTCTCCTCATCGAGAACCCGTAGCAAAGCCCTGCTTAACGCCTGCATCCCAGATCGTCGGGTTACACAGGCTCGGTAGCATCTCTTTCATCTTTATTCCCTATTCTTTTTTAATTGCACAAGCCATACAATGAAATAGTTGAGGATATCTTTAAAAAGGCAGCTCTTGTATTCTTGCTCTCCTGGCCTGTCGTGTATCTCCTTTATTCCAGGGTCTCTACCGATGCGGACATAATTCTTATTTGATAACAATTAAGGCAGAAGTACAATTAGTACTTGTCATGTATATTTGTATCTTAAATATTCTTTCCTATTATATAGTATCTTCATAGTTACCATTTAATGGCTACCCACTCATCCACTGACTGGATTAACTGTGATTTACTTAGTTACTCTTTTTTTTTTCATGTTCTAACTGGTATCTTTTCCCTTTTGTTTCTGTAGGAAGTTCTCCAGCAGCTGATTGTAATGAATTTGCCCAATGTCTTGATGATTGGCAGAGACCCGCTGTCTGGTGAGTGGGCGCGCCCCCGCCCCCATGCCTGGGCAGTGCCACGGGCTTTGGGCAGCTGTCGGCCGAGAGCACCGGCTGCCAGCTTGGGGCCAGCACGGTGACGACACGTGATCGTTCGGTGAGATTTGAAAGAGTGGCTTCATTACCCTGAGGCTTCACGCCAAGAGCACATTTCTTCCTTAAGAACGAACCCTCCCTGAGCCTCAGATGTGTGTGCGGAGGCAGATCCGGCCACAGCCTGGTTCCTCCTAAAACGACAGGTCTGGGTTCAGGTGCCTGGGTTGTGTGGTCAGCTCTCACCTCCTCAGTGAATGTGGAATCAGATGACAAGAAAGTAAGATCCCTTCAGGGAACTAACGTCTGTCTTCACTGGGATCCCAGGAGGCTTCACTCATGTTCGGTGACAGAGCTTCCCCAGGGTGTGTTGTCATTTATGTGTCTCCCCGCTGGACTCTGAGCTCCTGGCAGGCGAGGAGCTGGCTCCTCCTGGTCTCTGATGCTCTGTGTGAGTTTGAAAGACCGGATGAAATGTCCCCCTGGCATCTTCCAGAAAGCCAGAGCTTAGTTCATACCCGTCAGGTAACTCCCTGGGTGCGTTAAACAGAGTTGAGGGGTGGGGGTCACAAGTGTGTGCATTTGCTTGCACCCATGGCTTACGGACTTCCGCTCACGGGCCCCGGGACAGACTTACTCGACGGCCAGGACTTCCCTTGCTCCGGTGGAGACCTCGAGATCATTTTGGACCCCTAGGGCTAGGACCTCCTGGAATAGGCGAGGGGTCAAGGGAGGCAGGGAGACTCACACCTCTAGGATGGGAACAGACTGGGGGTCCCAAACATTAGCTGCTTCTGCAGAAGGGACTTGGGCTTCCCTCTGTTGACATCTCCTCGCCCCAGTCTCACTGCAGTCTGGCCGTCCTTTCTCCAGTAGGTGTGACAGTAGCTAAAGTTGCCTTGAGACCTGCCGAGGACGTGACTCGCAGCGGAGTAGTTCTGTTTTAGTGCCATGGCCCTGAGAGCGTCGGCAGCAGCTTGTCTGTGCAGTGGGGGGAGGGCCCTCTTTCTGGGCTCCAGCTGGCTGATGTGTTCGCCTTTTCTCTGCGTGAGCCAAAGGGGAGAGGTTTCCTTGACCTCCTGTTGGTTTCCAGCAGGCTGGGCCATGAGCTCTCACCGCCTTGCACGGTGGCTCTGCAGAGTCCACCCAGGCCCGCCTGGTGGCTCCGAGCATTAGTGGCAGGGAGCCTTCGGTTCTGCTCACCCCCCAGCTCTGAGTTTGGGCCGTGCGTGTTCTGGCTCTGTTCCCCGGCTCCCCCAGAGAAAGGCAGAGGGTGCCAGATGCGGCCCAGCCTGGCCACAGTGCTGGGCTCCAGGGAAGCTGGGACTCCTGTGATTTCTGGTTACTTCAGGCAAGCGGGGTCAGTTTCTCTGTGCGAACTGTGCCATCTTTCCGATTCATTTGGGGGCTGCTGTTCAAGGGGGAGATGAGAGCGATGCCTGGAGAGGCTGGTGGTTCAAGGTCAGGTCTGCGGCTCTGTCCCCTCTGGAGGTGGCGGACGAGCGGGAGAGAAGGACATGTGCTCCTTGAGCCCGTGACGAGCCCACCGTGAGCTAGGCATTGCACGTATGTTAAAAAATGGAAATAAAAATGTGCTTCTGATGTGTGGCTGTGCCATCCCCATTTACAGATGAGAAAACTGAGGGTTTTTAGGTAACACGCCCTTGTTCACTCTGCCCGGAAGCAGAGGGGCGGTTGGAAGCCTGAGCTCCTGTCTGTGTCGCATGCAGACATTAAGTGTTAGGCCGAACTGCGGGCGGTTGCAACATTCAGCCTTTTTGACCTACACAAATGGCAGAGGTATATGGTCCAACCTCGTATTAAGCACATTCTTCCCCCGACCCCCACCTTCAGCTACCGTGTCAGCTGCATAACTTGCCCACCTTCCCGCCCCCTCTCTGCCTGTCCCAGTAGATGTCCCCCTCCCCACTGCCGTCCGGAAGCCCTCCCTCCCTGTGCCCCTGCTCCGCTGGGTGCCCCTTCCGTGGCAGAGAGTTTGTCCACAGGCAGAGAACACAGGTCCCCACCTTGGGGCTGGCACCAGACAGGAACATCTGTTGAGATGTGGACGGTGATTTTTTTTTTTTTTTTTAAACAGCCTTATTGAGGTATAATTTGCATATTATAAAATTCACCCATTTTAAGTGTATAATTCAGGGTTTTTTTTCATATAGGTATAGAGAGTTATGCAACCCTCACACAATCTAGTTTTAGAACATTATGGGGAAGCTGATTTTAAACTGTTGACCGGTAAATTAAATGTCCCTGGGACCCAGCATAGAATATAATCAGTACACATTGATCCAAGAGGTTCCTGTCCCACCTCCAAAGAAGAAGTTGGAGAGACGAGAGGTGAGCTTTGGGAAAGTTGAGGATGAGAACAACACCTGTTGCAGCCAGCTCAGGGGGTCCCCAGGCAGGGCTGATTGACGTGCCAGACAGTGGCCTCAGCAGGCTGCACACAGAGGGCAGAATGTCAGGTGGGGGAATGTGAGCCGGGTGCACGGATGGGCAGGTTTGACGGAGGTCCCCGGGGCTCCGAGAGCAGAGGAGGTCGGCAGGGGACATCCACCAGCCGGAAGACCCAGACACAAGTGCCAGAGGCAGAGAGACGTATTTATGAAATAGTGCTTTCAGTTTTAAATTTTAAAAATAGATGTGTGAAGCTTTTTGTGTTCCTTTTTAAACAAAGTTGGGGTTTTTGTTTTTTTTTTTATTTGTGTGGTTGCCAGGGTGCCTAGGGTGGTATGCCTTTTAACTAAATCCGTCACACGCGAGTATGAGGGGCATACTTGTGCTCTTTTTGGTGGATGCTGACAACATGCTGTTATTTATAACATTTTACAGTTTTGGGTCATTTTTCTGTTTGGGGCAAATATATCTCAGTGGAACCAGGTCCCAGATTGCAGATCCCAACAGAGCATCTGGTTCATCTTCTTCCCCACAACACAATGACACCAAAGATCCTGAGAGGCCAAGCATTTGTTCCCCTTTCTGTGACCTAAAAGAGAGATGTCACAACTTGCACTACGACGAGATTTTTCTGTGTGTCTGACTTGCCTCCTGCACTCGTCAGACGGAAGAATGTTCTCGCATTTCCCACGCTGGGTGGAATTCAAGGACGGTGCAGTGGATGTGAAACGGCACTTCGTATACTTTATTTTCTATTTTTTTGGACAGTGTGGCCAGAAGGGGTATATACACACACACACTTTAAATTGCTTTTGAAGTCTCTCCCCAGTGTCTGCCCCTCCTGGCCAGAACTCCTCATCCTCTTATGCTGTGACGTGTGCCTTAGACGTCCAGGATTTCCTCTCTGATCGTGCTGTGGTTTTGCTGCTGTCTCTCAGCTGCACCCACGTCCCCGGGCAGGCTCTGTCTGGTGCCTTATTGTAGACCCTACTCCTCGGGGCACAGCCTGGGCTCTGGCGGGAGCCCACCGGAGCCCCTCCCTCACTTTGCTGTGACAGCACTGAGCAGAAAAGGCTTCCCCCGTAGCTGGGCAGTGGGCGGGCTTCTCAGGGCCGAGTGTCATCGGGTCCTTTGTTTTCTTCATTGTCGGCCAGATCTTACCCTGGGCTCTGCCTTCAGCACACCCCAGAAGCTGAGCTCTCCTCTCCTCCTCCATGCAGCCCCCCGAGTCCAGCCACCAGGGCCCCCTCCCCACTTCCGGCCCCTGCAGTCTGCTCCAGCATGGCAGCCCGAGCGCCCTCTCTAAAGTCAGCTGATGATGTCACTGTGTGGCCCCTTCCTGCACCGTGGCCTGTGCACTGGCGGGTGCCACCACCTGTGGTGCTCTTTCCTCGGGTACCTGCTTGCACAGCTCCTGCAATTGCCTGCTCGGATGCTGCCCTGTCGGGGTGCCCCCCCCCCACCTCCCTCTCCCGCAGCAAGCCCCATCCTCTCTCCGCCACTCTGTTCTCCTGTTTTCCAAAGCTTTTCTCACCTGCAACTATACTCTATAATTTACTTATTTTTTCCTGTCTATGGCCTTGCTTACTTTCCCCCAGGGTGGACTTTCTGTTGAGTGCTGGAGTCTTTTGTTGCTGTTGCCAATGTATTGTGAGTGTCTAGAGCCTGTGCGCAGTAAACAGCAGGCAGGATGGGGGAGGCCTGCCTTTATCTCTTCCTCCTCCTCTCCCCGGTGTTAGCCACATGATCTTGTGGATAAAAAGGTCAAGTGTCAGTGATCAAGGTCAAATGAGATTCAGTCCCTGGCCAGCACCACGGACGTGTCTCCCTTGGGCTGGAGATGACCCCCTGAAAACCGCCTTTCACCCAGCCATCTTGCTGGGTGCTCATTAGTTAAACATGTTTCTGCGGTTTTCTGATGAGTGTGTTCTACAAGAAGCCTTATGAAAACCAAGAGCTCACATCTGCCCCATCTGTAGAAGGAGGGGGTGTTGGAGAGCTGGGCCGGCCCCGGTTCCCTCCAGCTCTGGCTTCTCGGCAGTCAGGCCTGTCGCGGTGCCACACACACAAATAAAGACTAGATTTGTCAGACAGGAAGCCAGGGTGTTAACAAATTAATTTCTGTGATGAATCATAGGACAGTCATGCTGGAAGAGAGCATTGTTTTTTCGTCCAAGGTTTATATCCAAGTGCACTAGTGGTTTCCAGGTTAATAAATTGCCGATCCCCTAAGCCGTTCAGAATGGAAGGGCATGAGCCGTATAAGTGCAGAAACCCAGCCCAGAGAGGGGAGGAGCTCATTCAGAGACACACAGCATGGCATCCTAGTGTAGAAGATGGATTCAACACCATAAACTGTGCAGACGGTTGTATTGGTGGACAGTTAGCCACTGGTCCCAAGCAGGAGGATTGGCCGCTGTCACTGTACTGCTCCAACGTGTCTCACATAAATGCCAAGCAAGATTCCTGGGAGCCCATCCGCACACCCTGCAGGGCCTGATCTGGCCCTTGGTCCTAAGTTTCCTCCCTCTCAGGGTGATTACAGAGAGGCTTCTAGCAGCAGAGAAAGCACTTTGGGGAGTCAGAATTCTGTGCACAGGAAATGCTGTGGATGTCCTTCCCTCCCAGCTACATGCAGGACACTGTTACGCCTGCCACTGTGACTGAGGAAGGTCCGCTGTCTGCCCTCCCCAGACAGCAGACTGGAATGCCCTCGCATCCTTCCTCAGCTCTGCTGGGCGCCTCTCGGCCAGAGGCTCGTGGAAGGAGCTCAGCCTGGCCTCTGCTCCAGCTCTCCTTGTCCACACGCCCACCGCGCTGCTGAGATGAACAGGCCGCCTCTGCTCAGGAAGCCCCCAGCCTGCATTCGGGCAGGGGGGGCAGGAAGACAGTTGTGTGTGAGGCTGATGGCTATTCCAGGATGGAAGGTGGCAAGAGCGTGCTTCACACACAGTGCACAGGGGCTCACGAGTTCTGCCTGGGCAGGTCAGGAAGGCTGCCTGGAGGAGGTGGTGTCTGTACATGGCCTCAAGGAATGCTCGACAGAGAAGGCGAAGGAAGCTGGCCTAGGTGGAACGAGCTGGGGGGAGTGGAAATGTGCTGGGAGTCCCACGAGTAGCAGCGGGGTGGGGGTGGGCAGGGAGGAAGTCTCCTGTGACAGCTCAAGTTCAGGTTTCAAAGGCTGGGGGGGGGGAGGGGGGACAGAACTCTTGAAACTCCTTGGAATTTAATATTTAACCTTCTCAGTATTTACTTGCTCTCCTGCCAAGGGCGTCCTTGCGGTGTGTTTCCCGTGGAAACCTCCCCTCTGGCAGCCCACGCTGCGCAGCTCTGCCTTTGGGTGGCCACCGGGGCTCGTGGGGAGCAGTCCCTGCTGCTGAGGCTGTGTTTTCCCAGGTCAGGGGGCCCTTCCCCTCCCGCCCCGAGCCCTGCTTGCTGTGTGACATGCAGAGTCTGGGGTCTACCATTCAGGCTTAATGAGCCATCGTGTGCCTTTTTCCCCAGCCCTTTCTTGTTTTTATTTTATTTCTCCTGGCCCTAATTCTCTAATCCTGTTTATGTATACATATTTTTTATTAATTTTGTATTTGTAAAAACCTTGGGGCCTTTGAATGGGAGGGAAGAAATAAGTCAGTTTCTTTTTCCTTTGAAAACCAATCTTGTATTTTGATTGTTCTATTTCCTGTTTCGTCCTTGAGAGAGCAGGTCCTGAAAAGCAACCAAACGCTGCCTGCTCCTTTGCCCTGCGCTGCTTGTCGGATTCAAGGATGAGTTCTTCAGTCCTGCTGCAGGGCTGGGGTTACGGGCACTGGAGCCAAAGGCCAGGGCTTCCTTTTCTAGGAACGTGCAAGGCTTGGCTAACACCAAGTCCAGGCGAGCGGCACAGCACGGCCGCCAGGCCGGCCCCTGGGCAGCCCTCGGGATCTGCCTGGATACCAGACTTTGTTTGGTAAACTTCTTAGCGATGGTCTGGGCGCAGAGAAACACTCCGCTGGCTGCGGCAGCCACGCCATGGCTTCCAGCAGGACTGCTCTCTGCGGCCGCGGCCGTCCGAGGAGGAGGGAAGAGATGTTGTTTGTCAAAGGTCTTTATGTTTGGAGTTTTCCACCTGGGGTTGGGGGTGGCCATTTCTCAGATGTCTCCTGTCTGCCCTGGCACCTCACCTCCTCCCAGGGCAAACTCTGGGTTGCAGGCTGAAGCCTTGTGGTTGATTCTACTTTTCTGGTTGTCTTGAGTTGTTCGGTGCTGGGAAGTGAATAAGCTCTCAACCTCTGCAGCCTCAGCAGGCAGGTGGGGTAGGAGTCATTTTTGGGGTGACGGTGCTCTGAGGGGCTCAAGGTGGTGGTTTTAAATTGTTCTACACGCCCTGGGGACAGCTGTCTTCTGTCAGGCACGACGGTGATGGTGCCGGGGGATCTGCGGGGGTGGGGCCAACTTGATACAGGCCGTAGAAAGACACTGGGACGTGAGGGACACTGGTCAGGGTGCCCTTGGGAGGCCCCTGCACCATTTCACACAGACTCCATGGTTGATAAATGTTTGCTGAATGACTAAAGGAGCGAATGGGGAAATGCCTAGTTATGTTAATGCCTGGTAGGGGGCCACATGTGGTAACATGAGAGTTTCGTGGGGGTTGCTCCCTAGATGTGAGCCAGAGTATAGAGACACCTGCCTTCTACCCCATGGGTGGGGACACGTAGAATGGAGGGTCCCCGTGGCCCCAGCCATTCCTGGGCGGTGCCTTGTGGAATGTGACTCTTCCTGTTAAAATAATAATAAACAGCTGCTCTTGCTGTAGGTAGAGCCCCCTGGAGGGCCCTGGAGCTGTGCCCACGTGGGTGAGTCTTGGGATGTGCCTGCACATCGAGGAGAGACCAGGACACTTTCAGTGCACTGTCCTTCCAATCAGTGGGACAGCCCCATGATCATCCTGATGACATGACTCATTTCAAAATAGAAAACCAGAGAAAGCACAGTTAGTGTTTCACGTTAGCTTATAAGTCAGAAGAGAGGAGAATGTAGCATTGTTATTATTTTGAGACAGGGTCTTGCTCTGTCGCCCTGGCTAGAGTGCAGTGGTGTCATCATAGCTCACTGCAGCCTCAGCTCCTGGGCTCGAGCCATCCTCCACCTCGGCCTCCCAAAGTGCTAAGATTACAGGCGTCAGCCACTGCACCCAGCCCAGAATATAGAATTATTAAGAAAAACACATACATATATGCTAACAAGAGAGGAAACTGAAGCTGTTCTCTTTGTTGTTCTACCCAGGTACTTGATGCTAACAGTTACCATCAATCAGTCAGTCAGCAAACACTGGTTAAATACCTGCACGGTAACACTGGGGTCAGAAGCTAAATCTCATAGATCTCTGTGTTAGAAGGAAATGTAAATAAGCCATGACAGTCTGGGGATGGTAGGAGTTAGGAGACGGTAGGTGATGGTGACTCGGGACCAGACCTGAGTTCTGTGACAGCCCCCCAAGCCTTGTTCTTCTTGTGTGTAAGATGGAGCTAATAAAGCTGTCCTTTGGGGATTGTTTTGGGGGTTAAATCAAATGATAGCACATTATATGTTACTGTGCAGTAAGGATGGTCTGTAGGCGGGAAGGGCACATGGGGAGGGCAGAATCAGCTCTGCCAAACTGGGTCAGTCCTTCCAGGTTGTGAGGCCCAGTGTGGCTGGTGATTTGTGGGTTCCGGGTCTCTGTTTTTGTGGGGAGCTGAGTTAGCAAGACAGAGAAATCACTGTGCCTTCCACCTCAGCAAGGCAGAAGGTGTGCAGGTGGGGGCAGGAAGGGCTCTTGGAAAGGGATGCCTGCCTGCCTTTGCCTAAGTCCCCCTCTTCATGCCTCTGTAGTCACTTATAAATGACAGCATTTATTTTCTGCATCCAGAAAGTGTGATCTGAACATGCACCTGGCTGTATCTTCAAGAACCAAAGAGTAGAGTCAAAGGGACCCCAGAGATTATATGCCAGAAGATATTAATAGGTTTTGCTTCATGTACCAACTTCCATGGATTGGTAGTCAGTAGAGTGCTGGGTTCACAAGGATTCGGAGGCCTCGTTCCAGGCCGAGTAAAAAATGGGTGTGATGGACCGGGCCTGCCACGGACTCAGGGTTAGAAAGTCAGGGAATTTTCCAACCTGCACATTTTAGAGGGTTATGTATTTTAATTGCCCAGCCACATCTCTGTCCCCAGGTCTCCCCTTACAGCATGTGTGAGATAGTTTCCCTTCTGCTTTCTGTAAACATCGGTGGCTTTAGAGACAGCTCAGACGAGCTTATCTGCATTCCCTTTCTGTTCAGAAAGGCTGAGATGAGTACTAGTTTCTTTGCATCAAGACTCCAGGAAATGGCAGTGAAGGAAGGTTTGTCTTAGACTCGGCCGTTGGCTCAGGCTGTTGTGGGATCCCCGTGGTGTTCCCCTGCGTGCAGCAGGTGCAGCTGTGGGTGGGTGTGGAGGGTGGCTGGTGTTTCTCCGCCACCGCCCCCAAGGTTGCGTGTGACTCACTTGGTGTGGAAATCCACATGGTTTCATCACCCCCCTCCCCATTTCTCTCTCTGGACACCAACTTGAGGAAGCTTAACCACAAAACATTTGTAATCCGGCAGACACCAGGCTCTCTTTCCTCCGGGCCTTTGCACGTGCTGTTCCCTGTACCTGCAGCACCCTCACTTGCCTGCCCCCTACCCCCGAGTCTGTCTCCTCTTCATCCGTGGGGGTCAGCTCAGCTCCCTTTGGAAGCCTTGCCTGATCCTTGGCCGCTTTCCAGGTTCCCATAGCATTTATCAGCTTTTAAATCGCTGGTTTACTTGTCAGTCTCCGCGTTGGTCTGAGCTGGGTGCACTGCGCTGCCTCCCGGCACACAGTAGGTGCTCGGCAAGGAGTTGTCTGCAAGTTTGTTTGCTCTTGGCCTGCTTGACTCTGTCGCTGAGCCAGTCTTGCTGGCAGGGACCCAGGAGAGAGTCCTCTGGTATGTTTTAAAACTATTCAAAACCTACAATCTGGTAGATTTATGAAAATAGCCGTTCTTACTACTGAAATCCTTAAAGAAATTGGGCATCAGCGTCTCATGAGAAATGAAGGAACTTCTGCTACACGCCCCCCCACACACACACTTTTTTATCTTTTGTGGAAATCTGTAGGGGTGGAGATCACAGGATGCGTTTGTTATAAGCAAATGTTTTTATTCACTCAGCCTGGTGAGAAGGAGCACAGCTCTGCTTCCTTGGAATGAGGGCGGGCGTGAATTTCTTAGTAACCTGTTCGTCACTGAAGAGTTTATTTATTTTTTTCCATGAAATTTTTTCTAAGCTTCATTCTCTACCTTTAAAACCATTTTTTTCTTCTGTTAACAAAACTTAGCGAACAGCAATCCATGCTTTCCTCACAGTGCTCTGTGTCAGATTTAGTTTTTTCTTGATGTCTGGTGGGGGTTGGAATGGATGAAGAAGTCAATGAATGAATGACCCAGGGCTGTCCCTGTGTGTCATTGCAGGGTGCCGAGCGGGTAGAACCTCCGCGCTGTCACTGAGCCCTCTCGTGCGCAGGGCTCCCATGGCACGGCGTGTGTTCTCGCTGCCCCGTGGCCTCCCCCTCCAGCACTTGCTCCCACTCTTAACTTGCTGTTTTTTTTTTTTTTTTGAGACAGAGTCTCTCTCTGTTGCCCAGGCTAGAGTGAGTGCCGTGGCGTCAGCCTAGCTCACAGCAACCTCAAACTCCTGAGCTCAAGCGATCCTCCTGTCTCAGCCTCCCGAGTAGCTGGGACTACAGGCATGCACCACCATGCCCGGCTAATTTTTTCTATATATATTTTTTAGCTGTCCATATAATTTCTTTCTATTTTTAGTAGAGATGGGGTCTCGCTCTTGCTCAGGCTGGTCTCGAACTCCTGAGCTCAAACGATCCACCCGCCTCGGCCTCCCAGAGTGCTAGGATTACAGGCATGAGCCACCGCGCCCGGTCCAACTTGCTGTTTTAATCTGCTGGGGGCTGGGAAACTGGATCACCAGAGTTGTCTACATGATTCTAAAGTATGATATAATTAGCTCCTTTGGGGCCGTTGCTGGGCGTAGAGTGCGTAAAGGTTTCCTGCGCTAACTCTGTTCTCTGTTTGGGCTGATCTGAGGCCCTTAAAAGGCTTCCTTGTGGCTCATTTCCCTGGCGGTTACAGTACCAGGTAAATGGCCTTGGAGAAGGTGAGTCTCCCTGTAGGAAGATGAGCCCTCGATGGCTGGGAAGGGTCTTATCTTTTATGTCCACCAGGACACGCGATGGGCAGTTGCCAGTGACGTGTGTACTGACGGGAGGCGCTGCCGGTGAGACCGATCCGAGGCTTTGTTAGTGCTCAGGCGGGCTCCCCTTTCCTCTTTCTCGAAACTAAAACTAAGCGCCTGATCAATAGCTCGGTGCTAACAGAGAAGTGAGTCGTTGTGTTGATATGTATTAATATGCTATGGATTGGAGCCTCTTGTGCCAAATAAAACGCCTCAAGTTAAAATCGTAAGGGAATTTTTTCTTTTCAAATATTGATGAATTTCCACACTTATTAGCAAGAGGAAGGATTTAGCCATAGTAGATTGATTCTCAGGTATGTTCTCGAGAGCAGGAAAGTGGCCTCTGACCCTGTGGTTCAGCCCACCGGCCCCTCCAGCCCCACCTGCCCTGCCTTCGGGCTAGGCGGGGGCAGCTGTTTCTGCTTGAGTGAACTCCGGCCCTAGGTGTGAGACTCGACAATGATGTCATCATCTCGGGAGAACAGTTTCTAGCTGTTTCTCGAGGGGTATTAGGAGGAGGTTGCATGTTCTTCGTGTGCTCCTTATGGAGCAGGACTTGAAATGAACCACAGCGTTAGTTCATAGGACAGGAACTTGGTTTTTTCATCCCAGCAGTCTTGGGTTGATACTTTGGGGCGTTTTGGCACAGTGTGGATGGGAGATGGTAAGTCTTTCAAGAAAACGATGCTATTTCTGGCATGTCCCTCCTTCTCCAAATATAATGGATATTTGATATAATGAGAAAGGCAGAACATCATAGAATGTTTTTTTGTTTTTGTTTTTACCTGAAAGGAAACCCTGCTCATCACCCAGGCCAGCTGCCTCCATTGTATAGATGTGGAAACTGAGGCTTGAAGACAGGGTATGGCTTGTCCAGATCACACTGTTTATTCAAATGATGAAGATGGATGAGCAGATGAAGACACATCTAGCCTTAAACATAATCAAAGAGACACAATTTTAAATGATGAAATAGGATCTTTGGCCTGTCTGATTGGCAAAGCTGAGAAAGAGTGACAAGATAGGTGTTGGTCAGAGTAGGAAAATGGGCCTTAGCTCCTGTTGCACAGGGCAAAGTGCTAAAACCTGTCTGCAGGGCAGTTGGGTGATATGAAAAGCTTGAGAGATGAGTTTACCCCAAGGAAGTAAGGATATGCATAAAGAATTCACCACCAAGATGTTCTTCGAAGCATTGCTTAGACTGAAATATCAAAAAGTTAAACCTCTGGAAGGGGATTGTTTGAATAAGTTAGTGGCCTTGGTACAAAGTAAGTATGCAACCATCAAAAATGATGTCTGTGTGTTTTCTGGCATTCCCTTTAGAGTACTGCACCCAAACAATGAAACGTATAAAACAGGGAAAAGGAGGGAGGTAGATGTGCAGAATGTTGATGACGTGAAGCTGAGTATGTGGGGGTTTGTTATGCTGCCCTTCCTCGTCTGTTTGGAAGTTTGCATGATGAAAAGGGTAAAGTTGGATACGGCCTCATTTTAGAGTCGACTCCATATTTCCTGTGGGGATTGTTCTGTCCTGTTGCACTTTGCTTACCGTCCACCTAAAAAGAGGTACTGATTCAAGGTTCATTAATTATGAAGAGATATTTATGATGTATTTGAATGGAAGAGGGCTTCAAATAGTTACGTGCAGAATTCTCTTTGGGTTAAAAATATAAATAAATCCATAGCTGGAAAGTAGATGGAGTGTGTACACCTGAGTGGCTGTCACTGGGTAGAGAGGTGGGTTTGTTTGTTTTTTTAGCTTATCTAATAATTTTTTTCCCCTAGAGCAAACGTGTGTCAACGGTGAAATTACATAAATAGTTGGGATTAATTAAATATGTTGTTCTTTTGATGCAGGGAAGAGCATGGAGGAGATCAAGAAGGTGCTGCTGCTGGTGCTGGGCTGTGCCGTCCAGGTGGGGATTGTGCAGGGGCCGCAGAGGGGCCCCCTTGGCCATCTCGTGTCTGGATCTGTGGGGGCGAAACAAGCCCTTAGCTTAGGTGGGAGTGATGCTGCCTTCAGTCCAGTATGACAGAAGGCTGCTGGGCTCCTGGGAGAGAGGGCCATCATCTTAGGTGGCAGATGTGTCTACTACCAGGGCACCCTGGACAGGAGGCCAGGTGGGGATCTGTCGGGCCAGGGCACCATGAGCACATTGTCCCCAGTATAGAAACTTACCGAGCAAGGATCTGCAAGCTACAGCCCATGGGCCGGATTGGACCTGCCGCCTATGTTTGTTGGCGCTTATATTTGTTGGCGCCTGTATTTGTAAATAAAGTTTTATTGGAACACAGCCACGTGCCTGCCTTCACACGCTGTCTGTGGCTGCCTTCTGAACACGACAGCAGCGTTGAGTGGTTGTGACAGATCAAACGGCCAGCGAAGTCTGAAATATTTACCATTCGGCCCTTTACAGATGAAGTTTGCCACCCCCTGGCCTAACCCAGGCATTCTCCATCTCTACATGTTTACGAATCATCTGGACAGCTTGTTTAAAAGGAGGAGTTGTGGGTCCCATCCTGGCATGTTCCATCTGGGAGGGGGCTTAAGGATGGGCTTTTTGAAAACAAGCTTCCCAGGTGATTCTGACATGGGTGGTCCTGGCAACACCGTGTCGGGGCTGGGAGAAAGACAAAAGTAGTCCTGGTTATAAAGGAGAAAGCAGGGGTGGGGGCAGTTCATTTTGAAACTATACTTCTGTGGCTGTGGTGGCCTCAAGTTTACCTTCACTTGAAAAATGCTTCCATTAACACATGTGACCCTCCGCAGTGTGAGAGGAAAGAGGAGTTTATTGAGAGAATCAAACAGCTGGACATCGAGACCCAGGCTGGGATCGTGGCCCACATCCAGGAGGTAGGTGTGCGGCCGCGCGTGGCCCGGCATGGACTGCTGCCCCCGTGGCAGCCGGGGGCAAAACCCCTCCCCGAGTGGAAAAGTTGAAAGACTGCATCACCCATTAACGATTTTGCTAATTGTAGGTTTCAGACACATCGATTCTATTTGGAAAGGTAGCCATCAATCAGCCAGCTAAAATAAAATGGGGGTAAAAATAAAAAATTAAAAAAAAAAAAATAACACCTCAATCATGTCTTCTTTTGCCTCCTTCTTCTTACCTAATATGGACTCAGACTATTTTTAAGAGCTGTCAAGTGGTTTAGGCTCAGAATTTGATTTATAGGCCCTGAAAATGTATTCTGGCAAATGTCACCCAGCTTTGAACAGCTGATCTTTATAGAGATTCTCTGCTTCTGTCATTGACATGGCAGAGAAACAAGCTGCCACCACTTGGGAATCAAAACCAGAGAGTCCCAGAAGGGCTGCCTTGGGAGGCCCGGCCCAGCCCAGGCTCAAGCCCCAGGGGTGGGTGGGGAGGGCTCCACGCTGCTGCAGGTCAAGGGGGTGGTAGAACAGGAGGCGCCAGTGACATTGGCAGAGGTGGTCTCAGCCGAAAAGTGGCTCCCCTATGGGGCAGGTGCCTACCTGGAAGTGTACTTCCCTGACCGCCACGCCACCCTTCCTCCAAAATAAACGCGTATTTTAATTATCTTAGGAAATATGGGTTCAGCATTCCATCTAATTGGACAGGTGAGATAAATGCATGAAATGATGTGAGCACATGGGAGCTGGTGTGTAATTGGCAGAGGCAGCTGAGCAGTGAACTCCCCTTGTCACGTCGGTGGTGGGCTTCGGTGGGCTGATGGGCTTCCCTGGCCGGCCGGGCACTGTGGGCTAGGGAGTGCTGAGCCGGGATTTGAAGCAGGAGGCAGACGTGGCTTGTTGTGGGGAGGGGATCCAGGGAAGCCAACGTCAGGGGGAGTCAGTATCGTATTAATAGCAAGCATTCGCAGCCAGCACTGGCCACCCGTCAGCCTGAGAACCATTCTGCCTTTTAGTTTCCCTGCGTGTCTCTGTGTTTTGAAAGTGTGTCTACCTAGAGCAAAAGACAAGCCAGTTCTTCACTATTTGCTGTCTTTCCTGTCCAGCTGGCAGAATTTCTTTCTTTTTTTTTTTTTTTCAAAGTACATCACCGAGAGTCCTGCATGATTGTCAAATTCAGTGGGTGGCAGTGGGGACCGGGCTCCCGAATTCCCTGGGTGCTTTTGTAAAACTCAGGCGCCCAGGCCCCATGAGAGACACTGAGCCAGAGTGGGGCGGGGAGGGGCACGAGGCTTTAATTAAAAGCTCCGCAGGTGACCGTGGTGCAGCCAGGTTGAGCCCCTGAAGCCCAGCCACACCACCGTCCTGAGGCCCGAGACATCAAAGGATGGGCCTAGGGCAGGCCTAGAACTGGCCTCCAAACCCATGCCTTTGGGGTGCCCTGTATCCTGGGATGAGATTTCTCCTAATTCTCAGAGATCAGCTGTATCTAAACTTGTCCTTTTAAGGTGGGGAGAGGTAGGAAGCGGATGTCTTTTGAGGTACTAAAGGGCCTTGTTTTTGCTTTTTATTTTTTTGAGGGTTTTTTTTTTTTTTTTTTTTTTAAAGCCATTCACTGCCTCCATTTACTGCTCTGAGTATTTTAAGGACTTTTTTTGGTGGGTTTCAGTGAGTAGATAGTCCTGGTTTCTTTGTTTTTGTTTTCCACCTCTGAGGCCTCCACAGTATAATATTTTTCTTCCAAAAATGAGGATAGAAGCTCACGGATTTGGGGTCTGGACTGAGAAGGTCAGGTCAGCAAGGCCAGTCGAGAGGCTGCTCCGTGTGGACAGGGCTGTGGGCTCCCGTCCAGGGAAACGGACACACCAGACCGTCTTCTATGGCCTGGGGAGTGAGATACACCTTCCCCTGAAAGTGGTTCTAGATTCTGAATAGTTCCCAGAAACCCCCCAAGATTGCCGAGTACCAACATTCTGATGTAAGTTTTTTTTGTTTTGTTTTTTTTCTGGAGATGGGGGTCTCACCCTGTTGCCCAGCTGGAGAGCCGTGGCCCAGTCATGGCTCATTGCAGCCCCGAACTCCCGGGCTCAGGTGATCCTCCTGCCTCAGCCTCCAGAGTAGCTGGGACTAACAGGCACGTGCCACCATGCTGCCCAGCTCGACATAAGATTCTTAATATTTCTGCTCTGTTTATATTAGATTTTATTTTCAGCAATAAAATTTATCCTATTGTAAATAGATGTAGCTCCAATAAAGATACCTCATCTCAGGATCTTTTAGGGGAATGATTGTAAGAAGTGCTTTCTGGTGCTAAAAAACAAAATCAGTGTCCTTTTGAACCAGCTCTGAAAGTAGAAGTGGTTTGTGTTAACGGAGCTCTGCTGAAGGGTTTGGCTGTGCTTGCTTAGGGAACCCGTCTCCCTGCCACAGAGGATGTGTCGATAAGGGGTCAATGATGTTGATGGAATGAGATGCCATTTGCGGTGCTCAAGGGAAGCGGGTACCCACCTCTGCCTGGGCCACCACCATGTGGCTGTGGGCAGATGGGTGCTCTTGGGAGCCCCTGGGAGCTCCTGCCAGCCCCTGCAGTGCCAGACCGTATGTGCCCACAGGTGACCCACAACCAGGAGAACGTGTTTGACCTGCAGTGGCTGGAGCTGCCCGACGTGGCCCCGGAGGAGCTGGAGGCCCTCTCGAGGAACATGGTGCTTCATCTCCGGAGGCTCATTGACCAGCGGGATGAGTGCACAGAGGTGCGTCTGCTGGGCCAGCTCTCGGGGAGGGGCTTGGGCCTGGGGTGCAGGGGACCCCGTCGCTCTCCTTTCCTCTCTCTGTCTCCCAGCTGGATGCCTCCGGGTCCTGCTGGTTAGGTTCTTGTAGAGGAGTCGGGGTGGGACATGGGCACTTTCCCTGGCTGTGTCTCCTACAGTGAATGGTCACCACAGAGACACCTGGGGAGGAGATCAGAATGCCACGTCTTTTTGAAAATTTGTATCACCCTTCTTCTGCCTCCCTCCTGGTTTGCTAGTCTCAGCTGACATCCTCTCGTGTTCTATGGTGGTGGTTTCACCCACTTTGAGCTCGGGCACTTGTGCCAGGCCCAGGCACACACTGGTTGACCCCTTTCCTTCTCTGTCCCCCTTCCTGCCCGGCTGCAGCTGATCGTGGACCTGACCCAGGAGCGGGACTACCTGCAGGCGCAGCAGCCCTCCAGCCCCGTCAAGTCCTCCAGCACAGACTCCACGCCCAGCCCCACCAGCAGCCTCTCCAGCGAGGACAAGCAGCACCTGGCCGTGGAGCTGGCCGACACCAAGGCCAGGCTGCGGCGCGTCAGGCAGGAGCTGTGAGTCCCCAGCTGCTCCTTCTACGTGTGTGTCGCCAGCACGTTTCAGCGTGCCATCCACTCACACATGGTGCTGCCAATGGGACAGCTCTGACGTGGGCCCTGGAGTCAGCTGGGGTCTGCCCTGAGCTCACTCTTTGACCACTGGCTAATTACCTCCCCTCCCCGGGCCTGCACAGGGAGGGAGGGTTCTTCCCGGTCTCTAGGGCTCCTGCCAGCCCACACGTTACATGTCGTCTACAAAGTAAACTGCTGCCACTCTCCAGCCCATTTGGGGACTGGAATGACCACACGATGGTGTGTTTTGTTGGCTGGAGGGAGGAGACGCCTCACGCCATCTGGTGAGCCTGTTCTCCCCAGCTTCCTGCAGCTGGTGGCTGTCACTTGGCCCGTCAGGAGCCACCCACCTGCCCTCGCATCGGCAGGCGCACGCCGCCCACCCGAGTGGCATAGCTGTGGCTGGGGTCTCCTTACCTGCCCCGCACACTCAGAGGGAAACCTGGGTGGACATAATTTGAGGGTGAGTGTTGAAAACTTAAAAAGAGAAAAACTTTTGAGCTGGGAACATTTTTGCAGGCTCCGTAAGCGGATCTCCTCCCCGCCACCCGAAGCCGGGTCCCTTCCTTTCCCGCTGCGGTCTAGGGAAGTGGGAGCCTGCTCCCGAGGGCTTGCCCAGGAAGCTCCTCCCACGCTCTTCCTCCTGATTGTTCTCGCAGGGAGGAGAAGACGGAGCAGCTTGTGGACACCAGACACGAGGTGGACCAGCTGGTGCTGGAGCTGCAGAAAGTCAAGCAGGAGGTGAGCGGAAGGCGCAAGCCTGCGCCCAGGGGTGGCAGGGCCGGCAGTGCTGGGTGCCCGGCGATGCGGCTGGAGGGTCGGGAATGCAGTGTCAGTGCTTCCAGCGAAGCCCCGAGAGCCCGTTGTCCCGAGCTCTGCCGTGGGGATGACCGTTTCCTAGTGATAGCGTGCGGAGACCCACTGGTGGCACACACACCCAAGCCCTGCGGCCACCAGGATCTGGCTCGTCCTCGGCCATCCTGGAGACGCCACATGTTAGGGACTTGGCCTTTCTTCCCCCGCAGAGGGATGCCCTAAGCTGGGTACCCCTGCCTTCGCTCACTTTCCAGAACATCCAGCTGGCGGCAGACGCCCGGTCTGCTCGTGCCTATCGAGACGAGCTGGATTCCCTGAGGGAGAAGGCGAACCGCGTGGAGAGGCTGGAGATGGAGCTGGTGCGCTGCAAGGAGAAGCTGCACGACGTGGACTTCTACAAGGCTCGCATGGAGGTAGGTGCCACACCGCACGGCTTCCGGCGAGGCTGCCGGCTGCCCCCGGGGGGCCTTGGGGGCCACAGTCCAGCACCCCAGCCTACCTGGACTTCCCAGGCTCCCCCACCTCTGTCCCACGGCATCAGACAGGTGACAGAGGGGTGTGCCTGGCTGGTGGAAAGCAAGGATTCCATTTATGGTTTTCCTTCTCCCACCCTGTGCCACAGTGATGACCTTCTATGCACGTATCTTTTTTTTTTTTTTTTTTTTAATTTCTTGCAAAATTCTGTGGCTAATTTTTAGGACTCAGTTTCCTTGTTTACAAATTAGGAATAATACCGCTCTGTGAGGTTTTAAAGATGAAAGTGAGATGAAAGTTGTGCAGTCCCTGTAGAGTGGTTTGGGCAGGTCCCATGGTAACCCCCAGCTGGTGGAAGCTGCCCTGACAGGCGTTAAATTGTATCCAGGTTGTGGGTGAAGGGGTCAAAGGTAAACAGAGACCCAGACCTGGGTGAGGTGACCGATGCGTTGACCACCCGCCCAGACGGCCTCATGCCAGCAGCGGCGTCCGGGACCCTCTTAGGTTTTGGGAGTTGTGTCCCAGTTGCCCGTCTGAGGGATTTGGAAATGGCTCGAGGAAACTTGTTCTGCTCCGGAGACTGGAGCTGGGCGGGTGCAGAATGCCAGCCCAGCCTGTACTGAGCGGACTCGTTCGATGCTAAGAGATGACCCCAACTCCCTTCTTGCCAGCCAGGAGGCTGCTCGGGCGACTGGACGCAGATCTGGGGAGCACGGAATGGTCCGGCGGGGCCGCTGCCGAGGTGCGTGCGGCAGGCTTGCTCGGGGACGGCGGTTGGCTGAGGCACTTGACGTGCTCTCGTGCTGCCCCTGGACCCTCGGGTCCCTGGGCCAGGCGAGGTGGGCTGGAGGCGGCTGTGGCCCAGGGCCCGTTCGCTCCTCAGACTCACTCTGCGAGTGTCTCCTGAGGACTGTGAGCGACAGGGTGACTCACGTTACCTTCTGTGCTGCGCAGAGGCAGCCTGGGCCTGAGCAGGGGGCTGCTGGGGGAGCCGGTTCTCGCTTTGTCTGGAAATGACCCACTGGCTCTGCCGAGTAACGAGAGGCACAAATGCCGGCACGGATGGGCTCCAGGATGTGGCAGGTCCTGAACGGTCGTCCTCACCTCCTGGAGATGCCCCAGTTGGGAGGGCCAGGGACTGTCCCACACACGCTCCTCCTGCTCCGTGGGGACCTCGTGCAGCCCCCAAACAGGGTCCTGAGTGGACTGCAGCTCCCAAGTCTCACCCGACACTCTGTCCTGGGGTGGTGGGTGGTCTCAGGATCCACGTTCCTTCCCGGCCTCGCCCGAGCGTGCTCGCCCGATCACGCACACACATCTCCCCGCAAGCGTGGTGCCACGCCCTGCGCCGGCAGCGGAGGGTCTGGAAACAGACAGGCTGTGCCCCCCGCCGTGGGGAGCTCTCGGACTATGAGAGAGGTGCAGTGTGGGGACCCCTTTTTCATGTTCTCAAATTTCACGCCTCTGGTAGTAATATCGACATTTGTCATGTTGATTAATAATTTTCATAGTGAAAAGTTACCATGAGGTTAATAATGCCTTCAGTTTTGTATTCGTTTTATTAATCACAAGAGAAAGAGAAATCTTACCCGTCTGCGTGAGACATTTGCTCAGGGGCAGGTGGTGACCCACGTGGGTTTGCAGATACGCAGCGGCCAAGGCAGCGGGTGACTCAGGCCTGGTCGGTGGAGTCCAGGCCGGCGTGGACAGGAGTGAGTTGTCCTCTTCTCTGACGCCCACACTGTCAGGACTCAGATAAACAGTGGCGGACACTTACCCCTGGACTGAAGTAGTTGCAGTAGCCTTGCACACTGTCTTCCATCCCTACAAGATGCTTAGAATGATTTCTGATTCCCTCCCTTGTCCCTCTCCCAGGCCTGACACCTTTGTGGGTATGAGTGACTTTGTGTCCCTCATGCAGTGACGGTACCTGAGCAGCATGGGTACAGCAATGGAAGAGGCAGCTGAGCTCCCAGGCTTGCTGTCTGGTGAGAGAGGCGGGCGCAGGCTATAACACAGCACCATAAGTGCTGTGCTGGGGGCCCCACTGGGGGGAGGGGGCCGTTCCTGGGGAGGCGATGTTGAAAGTGACACCTAAAATGGCAAGGAGGAGTTAACCAAACAGGGAGAGCCACCACGCAGAGCGAGAAGCCAAGGCCTAGAAGCCCGAGACAGCGTCATGCCAGGAGGACACCTGGGGTCAGGGTCAGAGGATCTGCTGTGTCCAGCGTGAACAGTGAGAGACGAGGCTCTCCGGGTGGCAGGACCCAGCCATGGAAGGTGTGCAGTGTGCCCCAGCCTCAGGCACCAGCATCTTTGTGAGGGGGATATTGTGGTGTATTTTGGAAGCTCACGGGAGCCACGTGGACCCAGGTCTGCGTGGCGCGTGAGCCCAGCGTTCTGCCACTGCCTCCCTGAAGACACTGAACTACAACCCCTGGAACAGGAGTTTGCTTTGTGCTACTTGCAGATACGTTCTCAGCGTCCAGAAGAGTCCCTGGCCCATGGGAGGTGTTAGAAAATCACTTTCTGGGCGACTTGTGCCTGGGGTTGGCTTTGGGCAGCCCTGTGTTTGCTGCAGTGGCAGATGGCGGCTGCTGTGCTGCGGCGGAGGCGCTACCTTCTCAAATACCCACAGACGCAGGTGCAGGAGCACAGACCTCCCCAGCCAGTCCCCTACCTGAGCACTTGGGTGTAGGGTGGAGTTAGTGGAGAATGCAGCTCAGAGACCTGGGGACAGGTTGCTTTGAGATGACAGCCAGGGACCGAGGTGAGCCCCACACCCCAGGATGGGGACCTGGGCCAGTCAGTCCCTGTTTTAATGCACGTGTGACTTTGATGGGTCCCTGTTTGCGTTTCAGTGAAGAAGTGCACCCAGCTTTATATGCACATCCATGTTTTCAGGATACAGTGATGCACATTTCCAAGGGATTTGCTGTGAGATTCCTTAAGAATAATTTCTGTGCAATTAAAAGCAAGCAGCGCCCTGAAGAAATGCATCTGTGAATTGAATTGAGGTTGGCCTGCAGCTGATAAAACTTGAAATTAAAAAAAAAAAAAACAAGTATGAGGCATACACATCCAGAAAATAAAAATAAAATGGACAGAGGGATTAGATGGATGGATAACTACATGATAAAGCAAATGTAGCAAAAATGTTAAATCATAGAATATCTAGGTGGTATGTGTGTGATAAAGTTATTTCAACTTTTCAGTAAATTTTATGTTTTTCACAATAAAATACTGGTAGTGGAAGGGATGATCCAAGTAAAAGGACAACAGGACATTAACCATTTTGAATAAGCTCAATCCTGGTTAACCGTATCAATTTAATTGTGAAACAGTTAAAAATATTAATTGGCTTAAAGCTGTGTAACAGCTTCCCATAAGTCCTAGATCTTCTCCAGATACGGTCTGTGACTGGCTCTCTCCTAGGCGATTCTCCCTCTCCTGCAAAGGTTTTACAACAATCTTTATTTTTTAAGGGTTAATACGTTCATTCTAGGAAACTGAAAAAGGCAAGAAGCGAAGAACAAAGTCATCCACAGTCACAAGCAGTTGACACTTCGACGTGTCCTTCCCGGTCCTCTGTGCGTACACAACATCCAGTTCTACGTGACTGTGATGGTGCCGTGTGCGTCGTGCTTTTTCACACATCGTGCGTATTTACCAATTCAAAATCCTCAAAGCTATAGGAGTATTTTGATAACCGAGAATACACTACACCAACTCAATCTGTTTGAAAAAAAAAAATGTAATCTTGCCTTTCTTTGGACAGAAATTTCATAGAAGACAAAAATGGCAACAGGCTTCTAGATCAAAGTGTTGGCAGAGTTACATTAAAATACTATATTCCTTTAATGCTCAATTTAAAATGAGACAAAGCACCAGTGTTTCTAAGAGGACTCAGATCTGTGGCATTAAAATATTAACAAGAAGGTATGTTTATACTGAATTACTGAAATGTGTTTTTATAGTGTGGCCAGAAGAGATGCACATACACAGTGGCTGTCATCAGAATGTAAATGCGGGCACATCTGCATACATCTCTCCCCTTTTGCTTCCTTGATTCTTCTGCCCTCCCGAGCTGGAGGACCGGGCTGCAGATGGACAGAGCGCTCCCCGCTGTCCCCAACCCAGGCTTCCCTGCTGGCTTCCCTCTGGAGAGGGGCCTGTCTGTGGGTGGAGCGTGGCCAGAGGCTGGCTTTGTGGGCCTTGAGCCTCTGCGGGTGACGGCTCTCTGACATGACGGTGTGCGAGGGGCCCGGCACACAGGAGGCGCGAGGGAATCGTTCCGCTCGTTGCTCTGCAGTTGAAAGACGTGCAGTTTGGGGGTGGGGGCAGGGGAGGAATCCTGAGTTTTTTGTCTCCTTGGGATTGAAAGCGGTGCTGTTGGCGTGACGGCAGGAGAGCAGAGAGGAGCGTGGTGGTTGCGTTCGTGCCGTCTCGAGTTCGTGAGCACCTGCCACGTGTGTGATGCTCTTCTAGGTACAGAGGCAGCGACAGGTGGCTGGGCCCTCCCTGGGAGGCTGCCCAGTCTAACCCTGAAAAGACATCAGTGCACTTCACCAAAAGACGGTTCCTGCCATGTGGGAGGAAAAGATCACGGACCAAGGCTTCAGGGTGAGGGCAGGTTAATTTTGGTTAGAAAACCATGGGATGCAATTTACACGATTTGTTTTTAAACGTCTGGCAGCTTTTTTGTGGCTTCTAGTCTAGTTTACATAAGGGTTGAAACAACAAAAAGGAGAGCAGAGGAGGCATCCTTCGGTCCAGGAGGAAGCTTGGGGGCGGCGTGGGGTGGTCCCGGACTTCCCTTTGCAAACAGCAGTCCCAGGCAGCGCCATCAGGGCCACGTGGGGGGAGGATGGAGGCAGAAAGAAATCGCCTGGCAGGTTCTCTGTTCCCGTACTTTGTGACTGGCTGAAAGTTTCTGCAGCAGGCAAAGGGCAGATGTGTAGATGCCCTGTGTGTCCTGAGCAGAGCGGACCGGCCTTCCTCTGCCCCTGTGAGATTCACAGCTCTCTAGGCTGGGCCTGTTTCAAAATAAACAGCCCGAGAGGCAGAGACCTAGCCAGGCGCAGTCCTAGCTGCGACACCAGCTTGCTGGGTGTTGGGCAGGTCTTGCTTGTAAAAGGAGGGGGTGGTCTGGGCATCTCAGACCCTCACACCCTGGCATCCTGTGGCATAGGAGCGTGTTTGCAACAAGCTCGTCCCAGTAAGCCCCTCTCCAGAGAGAACCCCCAAAGAGGAGATGGAGCCCTGGGAACAGATCTTTGCAGAGAGGGGTGGGTGGGGTGGGTGGGGTGTTGGCTGGGCACAAGCCGGTTAGGAGCTGGGTTAATGATCAGTCCCAGAGGGTCTGGGTGGGTGGGTTGGTCAGTCTGTCTCTCTCTCTTACACACACACACACACACACACACACTGCCCCCTAATCCAAAGTCACACCCCTGAGATAACACTGGGGGTTCCCAGGATCAGGAAGGGGGAGAGGAGGTTTGCTGAGGGGCTGGTCTGTCCTGCCCATGGGGCCTGGGAGATGGGACCCCAGCTCCTCGAACTCCTTCGGCCCCCTTTGTCCCCAGGCAGGGTCTCCCACCCGCTCCCTGGGCTCCTGCAGAGACCCGGGTCATCTCCAGTAGGAGAGGTGCTCGGGACACGCTTGGTGACTTGCGTTCAGTGCCTTAGGATCCTCGAGACTCTTCCATCATTAACGTAGGACAAACAAACAAAAACCTTCCCACTTTCTCTGAGTCTCTGGAGCTGCCAGGTTCCTGGGCTGCCCTTTGCAGGCAGAACAAGAGTGTCTGCTGTGGCCCCGTTTCGTCCCCTGCCGCCTGCACCTCCACTCACTGAAACTCTCCTGCGAGTGGAGGGTGCCGTGCCGCGGTTGCCAGATCCGGCGAGCGCCTCTCAGCACCCCCAGCACCCCCAGCCCCCCCTGGCTGGGGCCCAGCTGCTGCCTTTCTGGGCGCCGCCCTCCTCACTCCTGGGTTGCCCCTGACTCTAACCCTGCTCTTGCAGCCCTCGGGGCTGCCCTCCTTGGGCCACCCCCATGCGCCCCTCACCCCTCCTCGGGCTTCCTCCATGGCTGGCCCACCTGCCTCCCACCCCCTTCCTTTAGCTTCCATGCACAGACCACGGGTCCCAAATCCTACCCCTCAGGCCGGGTCTGCCCTGCACTGCAGGCCTCAGTCCATCTGGGTGGTCAGAGGGTCTTGGGGTCAGCACGTCCGGCTTCATTGTCTCCCTCCAGGCTGGCCTGTATTACCTGGCCTGGAGTCACCATCCACTCACTCGGCGCTCAAGCCAGAGCTCAGGGCCACCTGATTCTCTCTCTCCCATCCCACCCCTGCTGTACCAGGCCCAGGTGCGCCCAGCACGGCGCCACCCAGCGGCGGGTGTTTGGAGAGTTCGTGCCGCGCCTGCTGGCCTTGCTTGTGTTACTCCAGAGTCCGCCCACGGAATGCCGTCCCCAGAGATCTAGGCTGGCCGTTCTGCCCGCTCCTCGGTCTCCTGGCTCACACCCCCCTCTCCTGCTGCCACTTTGCAGCAGCTGCTCAGGCACCTCTGCACCGCTCTTGGGGCAGAGTCCATGTTGCACCCTTGTCTGCCCCTCGTCCCTGTCTGGTCCCCCATGCGCGGGTGTTTCATTGTCCCAGCCCCCTCCCCTCCTGTTCACTCTTCCAGCCTGCGGGGTTAGGCCCAGGGTCTGGGGTGGGGGTGTTGGGGTCTGCAGACCTCGGCCCTGCAGTTGCCGCCTCGGGGTTTCCAGGCAGCACTCATCACAGGGCGTTGCGGTGATGTCTTTTCCTGTTTCCCCCCCACGGCAGGAGCTCTTTAGCACAGGGTCTGTGCCTTACTGCCCTCGAGTCCTCTGTGCCCAGCATGCTCTCTAGCTCAGGAACCAGCAAAGCAGTCCATGGGCCAGATCCGGCCACCACCAGTTTTTATGAATAAAGTTCTGTCTGAACACAGCTCACACCCATTCATCACCTCTGGCGGCTGTTGTGTTCCCCCCTCGGAGTTGAGTAGTTGGGACAGAGACTTACAACCTGCAGAGCTGAAAACATTTACCATCTGGGCCTTCACACACCCGTGGGCTGGCCCAGAGCGTGTGCGCAGCAAGGGTTCCCTGAGCAGTGATGGCTATGCGTTCAGGAAACTTTTTGCACGTGCCAGGGACGGTGACAAGCTCTAACTGATCATTGCGTTTAGGCCTCTCGGTGGCCCTGTGAGGTTTAGGAGCCACTGTTAGTTCCTCTCATCTTTTCAGATGAGAACACGGAAGATTAATAAATAACTTGCCCAGCGCCGCGGTTGCTGAGTGGGAGGACCGGGATCGGAATGTGGCTGTCCCCCTCCAGACCTCGACTGCCCGCCAGGGAGTGGCCGTGGCCTCTGCCTTCACCAGGAGGCAGGACACAAAGGGGGTGCAGGGGAGTAGAGAAATGGAGGTGCTTGTGGGAGGGGTGATGGGCTGCCGCTGTCCTGGGGGGCCGTGGAGTGAGGAGGAGCCCCAGCCCCCAGCAGCTCACATCAGAACTGAGACCTCGTGTCGTAAGCAGGGAACATTGAAATTTGGGGAACTGACTGAGGGCACCTTGAACACAGGGAGACCTTCTGTTCCAACTTGGGACTTGTTGTCTGTCTGTGTTTCTTTATCACTTGTAAGGAGTTTTGAAAAGATTCTTCACACTAAGGTGAGCAGGACAGACCTGATGATTGGTTTAGGGTTCAGTCCCCTATACTCTCAAATCAAAAGTTTAGAAACGGGCAGGTCTGTTTTAACACAGTGGGTGCTTCGTTGGTGGCACCGATTGAACTGGTGGTGATGACGGCAGCTGGTGAGTTTATGGGCCTCGAGTGCTATGCAGGGGACATTTCCCGTGCGTCTTCTAAGCCCGTGTCACCCTGTTTTCGTGCGTGTCCTGGAAAGGAGGAACCCGCGGTTGAGAGGTCCCACGGCTCGAGTTCAGAGCAGACCTGGGAATCGCTTAGCCCATGTGGCTCGTTGCCACTCCAAGTCACAGTGGCGGATTAGAACTGGAGCTCTCGAGCCACTTGGGGACCAGCCCTCAGGTCTGGCCTGTGGCATCATAAATGTGGCCCCTTCAGCTGTTTGCTGGGCTGGGTCAGGGCTTTAAATAGCCTCCCGGTTCAGCTGGGGTCAGGGCCGTGGTGGGGCTCGCTGGCCTTGGGCAGCTGCCCAGAGGTGTGGAATCGGGCTTCTCGCTCCTCCACGCCGGCCCCCTGGTGGAGCCCTGGGCTGGCTTGGGCACAGCTCCTTCCGGATCCAGTTTCTCACGGCTGAGGTGGTGGAGGGGTGTGCAAGGCAAGTTGAGGTATTTCTGTTGCCTAATACATAGTGGCGGTTGAAACTGCCAGAAAATTGAGGTATATTTGAATAGTGGTTAGAAATCATTCTGTTCCATGCTGTGTTCTGCTCCTGGCACCTTTGTCCCTTCCTGTCTATCAGGTCTCTGAGTCCGCCAAGGCCCACCTCATGTGCCACCTTTGACTCCACCCTAGAGCATGATTTGGCCAACTAGTGTTATCAAACACTTACGTGAGGCTCATGGGAGCAGAATGGGGACAGTCCTGCCCCGAGGGGTTCCCAGTGGGAGGCGGGGAGGGGGGGAGGACAGACCAGCCAGCTGTTGCTCAGAGCGGGCCCAGGGGATGCTGGGAACCCAAATACCTGACACAGCAGATGGGATGGAGTGAATTCCCAAGCACTTCTCAGAGGGGGCAACTCAGGCTGGGTCTTGAAGGCTGAATAGGAGTTGGTTGTGAGGATGAGGGGGCAGCCTGTGCAGTGGCTGCTCAGGGCCTGAGAGTAGTGATCCTGGGGAGTGCTGGTGGGCAGACCCTGCCCGAACGCCGGGTGGGAACAGTGGGGGCAGCAGCCAGAGAGGGGAAGCTGGATCTTCTTTCCACTTGAAATTCCTCGTTGTGCTTTGGCTGATGTCATTAGTAGCAGCAGTCTGTGCCTCTCTTTCGCACAGAGCGCCTTGAGGATGGTTCAGGGGGCTGAGGGCAGTGGAGAGAACACGGTCTGGGGCCCTCTGGCCCAAGTTCAAGCCCCAGCTTTGCCCCTCACCGGGTTTGACACTTTGAGCTCATTCCTTAATTTTCCTGAGTTAGTCCTTCATCTGCAGGGTAGGACTGTCCCTGCCTTCCTCTGAGGGCTGCTGTGAGGAGTGAGTGACATGGACAGAAGTGGGTCGCTGAGTGCAGGGCCAGCCACAGAGCAGACGTGGTCTCTGCTAGGGACGGGCAGCGAGAAGGCACACAGGTGAATCCAGAGTTTTAATGGCCAGCTCTTCGCCGGCTGCCAGGCTTTGATCGAAACCGTGTCCACTGACTGGAAAGCGTGTGGTTTCCCCTCTACCAAGAATCTTGGATTCTGGCCCACATAGGAAGACGAGCACGTAGTCGATAAGCAGAAACTCGCAGCCTAGTTCCCGTTGTAATCTGTGAGTAGGACAAACCTTAGAAAGCTCTGCCCACGGGACAAAGTGGGCAGATTCCCAGTGTGGGCTCTGTGTAGACTGCAAAGGCATTTGGGGGAAATCTAGTCCCTCCAAGATACAAGTGGTGCTTGGAAAGGCTCAGCGGATAAGAGAAACCAGGAGGGCCCCCACCAAGGGGAACAGCAGCGACATGGGGCACACACTGACCTCTTCGCCGCTGCCTGTGACGGAAGCAGAGTCCAGCGGACCCCTGACCCGTGCACGTTTGCGGGGCTGACATTTGTTTGGTTTGCTACGCTGCAATTTAACTATCTTAGGACTCCCCGTTTCTAGGATACTACCAAGAACTTTTGTTCTTCCAAGAGTTATGTTTGTAAAATATTCAAATAGGAACTGTGTATTGAATGAAATCTTGTCTAAGTAGCCATTTTTTCCCAGGACCCTGATCGGTGGGATGAATGTTGAATTGAGAGGACTGGACTCAGCCCTACCCCTCCCTTGTTAAGGAAACGGGGGCTCAGAGGTTGTGTGTGTCAGCAGAGCCCACTTGTCCGTCCAAATGCGGTTACGTCAAAGCCTTTAGCACTAGAGGCTGTAGCAAGCGTTCAGAAAGTGTTGCCTTCCCGAATTTAGCTTGATTCATGGATCTTTTTCTCTTACAGCAGAGAAAGTCTATCTGTGCTTGCCTAATGAAAAAAGGTGAAGGTGATAAAAAGTGGAGACAAAACTTCCTGCTGCTTACGGGCTTATCTCTAGCCTGTTTGAATCTAGATGGCCGAAAAGCTGGCTTTAAGAGTTCCGTTGTAATGACCCAGGTGCCTTTATCTGATGGTTCTCCTGTATGTTTTTGCTAACCAGGAGCTCAGAGAAGATAACATCATTTTAATTGAAACCAAGGCCATGCTGGAGGAACAGCTGACGGCTGCTCGCACGCGGGGCGACAAAGTCCACGAGCTGGAGAAGGAGAACCTGCAGCTGAAATCTAAACTTCACGACCTGGAATTGGTACTGCAGGCTGGGTGGCCACCGACTTAGATTGGGGCCGTTTCAGGTCTATGCCGCGCCCTTCTCTGCTGCTTTAGCTGCTGGGTTTGTTGCTGCTGCCGCCAATAACGCACTGACTGTGGGGAGTGGCTTGCTAAGATCCGTGTGCTGGAGTGGGGGCAGCACTTGACTTCGGTATTGCTCTTCTGTAAGGATGAATGTATGTGTGTCTTTTGCAAGAAGGGTCTTTGCTGGCATTTATAGTGTGGATTGAGCCATGATTGTCCAGAAGGTTCCCCCAGCTGCATCCTCACTCCTTCCCTCTTCCTGCCCTAGGACCGGGACACAGATAAGAAACGAATTGAGGAACTGCTGGAAGAAAACATGGTCCTCGAGATTGCACAGAAGCAGAGCATGAACGAATCTGCCCACCTCGGCTGGGAGCTGGAGCAGCTGTCCAAGAATGCGGACCTGTCAGACGGTGGGTAGTGCCTGGTGCCTGGGACCAGCCTGGCCGTGGCACCTCCTCATCCGAGAGGCTGAGCCCTTGGCTCTGAACCCTCCGTGTCAGCCCATCCATTCGCCTCAAGTAAATATGATTTCCTTCAAGTGCCATTTGGAACTGTTTCATTACGGTTCTCCCCAAGGGCAACACGAGGGGTCTGGCAGCCTTGATGTCAGGACGTTAAACACAAATTAAGTGTTGCCGGGTTTCCCAGTTCCCATATGGACACTCCCGGGAGCTTCCAGATCATAGCCTGCTGACACCCAGAGGACGTCTTAGGCCGTCTGTGGATGGCTGAAAGACCCGAATGGCAGGAGCCGTCCCCAGCGGTCGCTAATCCCCACTATAAATGGACCCTGGGCATTACTGCCTCTGTTCATTTACATAATTGGGCAAGATGGATGCAGCCTGTTCTCTGTCCCCCGGGTGGGGGTGCTAAGTGGCTGCTGCTCCTGAGACCCGGCTTCTCAGCTGATCTGCCAGGCCTCCTCCTCTCCGCCCGCCCGGATTTGCTCTGCTGCCCGCTGCCCAGGCGAGGGGAGGGAGGGTGGGGCAGCCGTCGGCCCTTGAGCAGGAAGCCTCAGCGCCCGGCCAACAATAAGCCAGTTCCTGTGTTTGAAAACAGCACACGCTCACCATTCCCTTGCACCTGATAATGCAAGTTAATGTTTACTCGGGACTTCAGAGTGTGATAGGGCTTTTGGCTTATTTAAGGGCTGGCTTTTTAAAATTCTGCTAAACATTCCTAAGCATGTTGGAAAGGTTATTGAAAGCAGCTGAATATTTATTTCTTCTCTTCAAGGGGTCCTGTCACTTCTGAATCTAAAATCAGTTAGTTCAACTATTAGTGTGTGTAGGAAGTTAGTTCTGCCTGTGCTTTGGTACCCGTGCATGGGGCCAGGCCTGAGGGCGGCTGCACAGGGCTGGGACCCCCCCAAACTCCCGGCTTCTGGAAGTCCAAGTCTGTAGGGGGGCGCTGCCCCCTGGTGGAGCAGAGAGGTGGCGCAGGCTGCCGAGGCCTGTCTCTGATCAATGAACTTGCCTCACCAGTTCAGACTATTCAGGATAATTTGTGACCCTTTAAGGTCAATTCTTAGTGTTCCCTAGTACCTAGTGGAGTTGATAAATGTTGGCTTAATGATGAAGTCATGCCAGCAAAGCCTGAATGTACTTTTGAGTCAAAAGACCTGACAAAGTCCTGGCTCCTCCACTGGTTAGCTGGGTGACCGAGGGCAAGTACTAAACCTCTTTAAATTTCAGCTCAAAATGGGGGCAACTGCTCGTATTGCTGTTGCCTTATTAACACGTTAACTGCCATGTGAGTTGTATTTAACTCACGCTAGTTTTGAGCCCAGGGCCTCACGAAGCATATGAAGACTCAGTTCTCCAAAACAAATTCAGTAAGTGTGTCGTGAGTCACATACAACTCAGTTGTCGTGCGGTGTAAAAATTGATTCTAGCACTGAGTTGCGTATAACTCGCACACAGAAAACAATAAAAAAACAGATTTTTCATTCAATTAGAAAGAATCATTTTGTTTTTTGAAATTTTTATTCTGTGTTTGTAATAAATCACCATGGTCCCAGGGAAAAATTTTTTTTTCTAGTGTGGCAGTCAGTGTATTAAAACAGCTGGTTACCCTGGTTATACTGCAGGGGTGCCGATGAGAAGCCCCAGTGAAGAACCATGGGTTGTCTTAGTAATAGAGACTGAGTTGTGTCGGAGTCATAGTCTTCACTGACGTTTATAGAAGAGGAAACAAGGTTTGTAATCAATTCCCTTGTTTAACCTCTAGAACCTTAAAACTTGTTCTCTATGGGTGCACAGCCTCAGGTTGGGAGGATAAAGAGAGATGGGCGCTGGTGATGGTTGTAGGGTCCTGTGAACGTACCTAATGCCCAGACCTGTGCACTTAAAGATGGTTAAAGTGGTAAATTTTACGTAGATTTCACCATAATAAAAAAATATTTTTTCACAAATGCTGCAGAGGTGCTGTCCAAAACGGTGACGGGTTCTGAATTAGTGGAGTTAATTTCAGGTTAGGCGTGTTAGATGAGGTTAGTTTCGACTTCAGTGTAGTCAGGACGAAGCCCTCCAGGTTTCGTATGTCGAGTGCCTGCGTTTGTGTGTGCATCGGCGCCGGACCTGGGTCAGGGCCACAGACACACCGGCCCCTCCACTGCTGCCTTGCCTGCTGTTGCTTTGGGTCTTTAGAATGTCCTGGCCTGGTGGGTGGTCTGTGCTGTTGCCCTTGGTGGAGGATGGAAACTCAAAGGGGAAGACAGACGCCTTTCAATCCTTATGAGCATCTGAACACACACGTTCTGTTTCCCGATTGGTGTGTGTGCCATGAGAGCCACCACCCTCTGCGACCCACAGCCCCGGGGCCATGAGTGAGAGGCCGGGGCGGGGTTAGCTGGGCCGCAGGACGTGAGTGCGTGCGCTGATGGGAAAGGTCGGGGCTGGAACAACTTGATCGCTCTTCGGGGCCTTTCCTATACATTTTCTTTCCCCTCCCAAAGACGATCTGTGACTTACGTCCTGCTTGTGCAGGAGAGGGCCGAGAACCCCCATCCCTGTCACTCAGGAACCTACTTCCTTCTCCATCTGCATCAGAGCTGCTTCAAAGCAGAGTAGACACTTGCCTTTTTCTATCTTGAGCTGATTTTTTCATTTCATTTAGCGTTGTTTAAGCAATTTGCATATGCGTGTCACTTTTCTCCAGTATAATTATGAAATCACAAAAAAAAATCTCTGTGCAAAGACTCTCATTCAGGCTGGCAGGTGCTCGGCACGTGTCCTAGCATAGCTTCCTGTCACCTGCAGTTGACGTGACTGGTCGGGTCCCTTGCCCCTCTCTGCCGAGCAGCCCAGACGCCCACTACTCTGAGCAGCAACAGCAAACGTCATCTGTTAGCCTCTGAAATCCTTGAGTTAGACAGGTGGGCAGCCTGGTAAACAAATGCTTCCTGTAAGTCCTATAGTCTTGAACTCTGGCACCTCAGCTGGAGCCTGCTTCTTCCTGGGCTCTGGGTTGCCCCCCGACAGTCCCCAGCTGTGCCGCAGAGGGACCCTGGGGCACAGGGGCTGCCTAGCTGACCTGGGGGAGCCCCTCCCGGGCCCCTCAGATCCTGGGCGCAGGGGCAGAGAGTGGCAGCCGAGGCCCCCGGGAAGCCGGGCTCTGACCGGCCTCTGTGCTCCAGCCTCCAGGAAGTCGTTCGTGTTCGAGCTGAACGAGTGCGCCTCCAGCCGCATCCTCAAGCTGGAGAAGGAGAACCAGAGCCTGCAGAGCACCATCCAGGGGCTGCGGGACGCGTCCCTGTCGCTGGAAGAGAGCAGCCTCAAGTGTGGGGAGCTGGAGAAGGAGAACCAGCAGCTCAGCAAGAAGGTAACCTCGGCCTGCTTGGGGTGGCGCAGGCACAGAGACCTGGGACGCCACCCTCCCGCCACAGTCCTTGTCTGGAACAGACAGGCAGGAAGGTGTCCAGGCAGGACGCTGGGACGTGGGGGAGGATGCGCCACTGGGACAGGGCAGCATCCAGGTGTAGTCACGATTGCAACAGGGACACAAGTGACACCGGAGGAGCGTCAGAGGCAGCATGGCCTTGTCCCTGCTCCACTGGACACGTGACTTCCGTGTGTCATGTTGTTGTCTCTTGTGAAGTGGGGTTGGTGGGGTACCTACCTACCCACCTGCCCGCAGAGAGAAAAGCTTTGTCTCTTCCACATCGCTGCTCTCAGTGCTTCACTTCTGACGCCAGGTGTAGGTGTGTGGCAATTCTCCATTCTCGGCGGACACCGACCAGGTGCCCTCCAGTTTTGCTCACTTCTCACGCTGTCTACCTGGAGTTAGCACAGACCCCACAGGTTGAGGGCTCAGCCCCACAAGACTGCCCCCCGCTTCAGATGCTGGTCCAAGCCCAGGTTGTCACCTGTGCTTCTGACTGACTAAAGCAGAGGTTCCCAGACTGCCCTCCCTGGGGTCCGCCGTTGGCTAGAATAGCTTACTGTACTCGATTATTGTAAGGGGAGCGGCCAGGTGGACAGACACGCAGGCCTGGGGAGCTCCCACACCCGCTCTGGGTCTCCCGCTCCCTGCACCTCCGCGTGGTCACCAACCTGGAAGCTCTTACCTTGTCCCTTGGGGTTGTGTGTCTACACATGGTTGATAAATCACTGGCCATTAGTGGCTAACTCGACTTCTAGCCCCTCTCTCCTCCCTGGGGTGGGGCTGGGGCTGAAAGTTCCAACCCTCTAATCACATGGTTGGTTCCCCTGGCAACCAGCCCCCATCCTGAGGCTGTCCAGGGACCCCCAGTCCCAGACATCTCACTAGCATACACGAAAGACACTTGCCACTTTGGAGAGTCCGAGGGTTTTTGGAGCTCATGCCAGGAGATTGGGCAGAGACCAGAAATGCATTTCTTCCTGTGTCACATTACCGAATGGGCGAGTGAGGGTGGCGGGAGCTAGTGTATGTAACACGTCGCCACGGAGTAAGCGCTCAGTGAAGACAGCGGTGCGCTGCCGACAGGCGTGAAGTAGGGAAGGGAGAGGAAGGAAGCACTAATGTGAGGTTCTGAATTCCAGACGCAGAGCTGTGCGTGTGTGAGAGACTGTTGAAGAGCATTTTAGGATCTTGCTGGTGGTAAAAACAAGCAAGTCCACGCTCAGTCCCTCCTCTTGGTTTATGGGATGGGGAAGAAGAGCCAGGGGAAACTGTATTTGCTTTTAAGGACAGCTACTGGGTCTTCCTGGTCGCACAGTAGAACCTAGACATCTGGGAGAGCAGACAGACTTTTTTACAAGCCAGTCCTGTTCTGCAGTTGGAGGATCCCGTTCACTCAGAGGATTCGGTGTCAGGCCATTGGGATGCTGGGGGTTGCCTATAGGATCGGATCCATCTGGTCCACACCGAGGATGGCACAGGTGCATGGTGGGCTCTGGACACACCGGCTGACAGATTCCAGCCAAGGGAGAAGGCGAAACCCTCTGACTGGCTGAGCCCCATGTGGGACGGGCGCGTCCGGGTGTCTCCCAACCCGCCCTGAGTCCTGGCAGCGTCGTGTCCTGAGGCATCACAGGCTGCGGGAGGAGTGTGGGCTGCAGGCAGGATTCCTGGGTCCCCTTGGTCTTGCTCTGCTGTCTCCTCACCTCTGAGTGAGCTGTGGGACTCGCCCCCCTTCTGTGAGCTGGTCCCTCGGGTTCCCCTCCTGGGACCTCCCTTGCTGGGCTGCTCTCTCTGGTCCCTTTGGAGCATTGTGTGCCTTACAGCGTTTTAGCTGCCACGTGGTTTGTCGTCTCTTTATAGGACAAAAGAAACCCCCATCTCAGGCCACGTCTTCTGATGCGGGGCAGCGCGGGGAAAGTGCCTTGGCCGTCTTGGTTTCTTAGATTCACAGGGCCCTAGCACAGGAAGTGACTTCATGCATGGCAGTCCACCCACGGCCACATAAAACAGAATTGACCTTTAGGAAGACGAGAATTTCCAAGTCCGCAGGTCCTCTCAGCTCTGCCCCGGAAAGCCTGCAGTGTAATCTCACTGGCCCAGGGACATTGTGGGTCCCCTCCCAGCAGGCTGCACGGGTGGCTCTCAGGCGTGTTGCCACCCTGGCCCGTCTGCTGTGGCCCCTCCTCTGCCCACCCAGCATGACTCCTTACACCCTCATCCCTCAGGTCCCACCCTCCTGCCTCCCTGGCCTGACACCAGCCCTCTCCTGGTGTGGCCCTTGGGAGGCCACGTCTTGGCACAGACTCCCTGGTGGCTGGGGCTTGGGAGGGCCGGAAGGGAGGGGCCACTCACTGTTCCCAGGCAAGAGCTGTCCCGTCTCCTCCCTGTCCTGCTCAGCCCACCCTGGGCCTGGCTGGAATCCGGCCTAACCCAGCAGAGTGGTTCTTCTTTCACCCTCTGTACGTGTTGCACTGTCTTACTGTCCTTGATGCCTGGCCCAGGTCAGGGACAGTGAGACACAACAGTGCTCCCCGGCATTGACAGAGGAACACTTTAGCACCAGCAGAGGGTCACACTCCGGCCCCTTTGCCCCTCGGCCAGCTCAGCCCATCCTGGAGCTGCTCTCCCCAGCCATAGCCACCCAGCTAGCGTCTCTCAGTCCGTGAGCCCACCAGGTCCCGCTGGGCCCCACAGGGACCCCGGGAGCCAGCCCAGCTCTCCTGCCTCACCCTGAGCGTAACCCAAACTGTGAGCTGGCTTAGGTCTGAGACACCTGTGGAAACCGTAGTTCCCTGAAGTTAAAACATCGTCCCTCTAACTCGTGGCACCTCCATGGGTCCTAGAGGAGCTGTCTCACTCCTCTGTGTCTGGAACTTTGTGTTGATTTCATACGAGTGCATTCTTTGAGTCAGGAAGGAAAGAATCCTCATTTTCAGGGGAAGAGGGGTGACACTTTGGGGGCCTGTCACAACGAGGCAGGAGCAGCCCATCTGGAGACATCGCAGCCCAGGCGTCCTGGGAACCCAGAGCCGAACCACAGGAGCCCGTAGCCCAAGCCAGGGGCTTTGGGGAGGACGGGAAACCCTCTCGGGGCCAGAAGGCCTGCAGCCAGCTCACGCCTCCGCACAGCGAGCTCCTCGGGGGCACTGGCTCCTCTGGAGGTGGACAGGAGTGGGGGGCACAGCGCCACAGGAGGAGAAAGATGAGGGTCCGGCAGTGGTGGATGGGACCTGGGAAACTAATCTTTAGACCAGAAGCAGCAACAGTCAGAAATGTAAGGGTGGGAGGGAAGGGGCAGCAAGGGTAAGGGGCCAAGAATTGGCAGCAATGGCTGGGCATGGTGGCTCACGCCTGTAATCTTAGCACTCTGGGAGGACGAGGTGGGAGGATTGCTTGAGCTCAGGAGTTCGAGACCAGGCTGAGTGAGAGTGAGACCCCCTCTCTGCTAAAAATAGAAAGATGTTAGCTGAACAACTTAAAATATATAGAAAAAATTAGCCAGGTGTGGTGGCATGCACCTGTAGTCCCAGCTACTCGGGAGGCTGAGGCAGGAGGATTGCTTGAGGCCAGGAGTTTGAGGTTGCTGTGAGCTAGGCTGACGCCACGGCACTCTAGCCCGGGCAACAGAGACTCTGTCTCAAAAAAAAAAAAAGGAACAGCAAGCAGGGAGACGAGAGAAAGCCAGACCCCGAGCCAGCCTAGCCTGGGGCGGGGTTGGGGGGCAGGGGCAGGCCCCCCTGGGAGCGAGAGCGGGCACCACTGCTGCTTCCTGCATTTGCCCCGTGCTCTCCAGGCGGGCTCCTCGGAGGCGATCCCTGGCTCCCCGCCGGGCACAAGCCTTGTGCTAGGAAACAAATGGGGCAAATACAGGGAAGATAAAAAGAGACTCCACTTTTAAGAGGGACCCACACGCAGCCTGGCTGGGGGAGGCACTCTCGTCCTGGGGTTCCCCAGGTTGGGGCAGGGGACAGAGTCTGAACCCCACTGGGCCCACCCGTGCCCGCCGGTGGACTCTACACCTGCACCCTCCTGTGGAGGGTTGAGTCTGCACAGACCCGGGAGGCAGGAAGGCTGGTGGCCCCTCACGAGAGAAGTGAGGCTGAGCTACCTCAGACCGTGAGCCTTAGTGTCACCCGAGGGGCTCTGCAAACTCTCCGTGCAGGCCCCGCCCCCAGCAAGCTGATTTAGAGCAGTGTGTCAGTCTGGGCTGCTCACCTGGGCCACCTGGCCGTCTCTGGATCTACCCCCAGAGGTTCTGATTTAACTGTTGGCCTGAGTTTCTGTTTTCCAAAGCTTTCCAGATCGTCCTCCTTGAGTGCCATGGTTTTAGAGCAATGGTCCCCACCCAGCAGCCCAGGATCACTAGGATTATGTTGAATGCAGATTCTCAGGCCCTGTTCTCTGGGAGGGTTGGGCACAGGTGGATTCTAGCAAAGGAGCCTGGTATCGGGGAGATCCCTGGGCAGCTGTCCAGGCAGGACAAAATGTGGCCTGGCCTGGGGCAGAGGCAATGGGGTGTTGGGGGGGGTGCAGCATGTAGGAAGGACGGGGCGTGGTAACAAACTTGCGTGGAGGTGGAAGAGAAAGGAGGACCACTCGAGCAGCTGGGTGACCTCACCTCCTAAGGCAGGGAGTCTCAGGGAGGAGGACAGGGAGATGGGTGAGTGAGGTTCCACCGGGTGCCCAGCGGTGGTGGACCTGGGCGTGGAGCACAGGCAGCCGCAAGAGGCAGAGGGAGGCTGGGGGCAGGTCCGTGCCCGATGGCCTCCTCTCTAGGAGAGAAGTTCGAGGGGGCGAGGAGGTTGCCGCAGAACCACGCTGGGAGGTTTTCCTTGAGAAAAGGCCTGTTAAAGTGTTGTGTGGGGCTGAGAGGGTTTGGTTTTGTTTCGGAACATTCACTCAGCGAGACTGACTTCTGCCGGGTCCGTGGGCTCTGCAGATTGAGAAGTTGCAGACGCAGCTGGAGAGAGAGAAGCAGAGCAGCCAGGATTTGGAGACCCTCAGCGAGGAGCTGATCAAAGAGAAGGAGCAGCTACAGAGCGACATGGAGGCCCTGAAGGCCGACAGGGCCCGGCAGGTGGGTGCCCCACAGCTGGTGCCGCCCTGGAGCCGCCACGCCACCCCCCGCCCCCACCCCGAGAGAGAGAGCTGGGGATCTTGGCCGCTCCTGGATAAATGGGAGAAGAGGGCCGGGATGGCCCTGCACATGGTGAACAGGCAGGGCCCTGCCCAGGTGTCGCTCAGCTGGGAAGACAGAGGTGACAGGTGAGGCGATCTCAGGTGTGTTGTGCTGAGGGAGAGAATACTGGAGTGCAGGGCCACCTCAGAGCTGTCACGCAAGGCTTCTTTGCGGACCCGACCTTGAGGATAAGAAGAAGCCGCTGGGGCTGGAGTCCTGGGGAAAGTACTCCAGGCAGAGGGAACAGCATGTGCAAAGTGTCTGCAGGAGGAAGGGGCTGGCAGTGGCCTAGGAGGAGGCCACAGAAGTGGGTAGGGCTCAGTTATCAGGGTCCTGGTCCCGTGACCAAAAGTACAAGGGAAGTTGGTAAAACTTTCAAGTGAGAGAGAGAGATGCAGGTTACATTTTAAAGCCATCCTGGTTGCTCTGAGTGTATTTTGATTTAAACCATCCTAAGTGATCGTGTCTGTGCCTGCTGACCTGAGTCTACGTCAGGCCTCTGGGGAGCATACAGACGGCGTTTGGGCACAGGTAGGATGGTCGGTCGTTCAAGGCCTCCACTTTCCAGTCCCCTGGTGTGAACCCACATCACTGAAATGGGTTCACACAGCAGCCTGGGTTTTGCCTGTTGTGTTTTCCCATAGATCAAGGACCTTGAGCAAGAAAAGGACCACCTCAACCGCACGGTGTGGTCGCTGCGGGAGAGGTCGCAGGTCAGCAGCGAGGCCCGCGTGAAAGACGTGGAGAAGGAGAACAAAGCCCTGCACCAGACGGTGACGGAGGCCAGCAGCAAACTCAGCCAGCTGGAGTTCGAGAAGCAGCAGCTGCACAGGGACCTGGAGCAGGCCAGGGAGAAGGGGCAGCGAGCGGAGAAGCTGGAGGGGGAGCTGCAGCGGCTGCAGGAGGAGAACGCGCAGCTCACCAGCAAGGTGGCCTCCCTGCAGACGGCCACCGAGAAAGCCACAGCCCTGGAGCACGAGAGCCAGGGCCTGCAGCTGGAGAACCGGGCGCTGCGGAAGTCTCTGGACACCTTGCAGAACGTGTCGGTGCAGCTCGAGGGCCTGGAGCGCGACAACAAGCAGCTGGACGCGGAGAACCTGGAGCTGCGCAAGATGGTGGAGGCCATGCGCTTTACCAGCGCCAAGATGGCGCAGATCGAGAGGGAGAACCAGCAGCTGGAGCGCGAGAAGGAGGAGCTGAGGAAGAATGTGGAGCTGCTGAAGGCGCTGGGCAAGAAGTCGGAGCGCCTGGAGCTCAGCTACCAGAGCGTGAGTGCCGAGAACCTGCGGCTGCAGCAGAGCCTGGAGAGCAGCGGCCGCAAGTCGCAGGCGCTGGAGAGCGAGCTGGGCGAGCTGGAGGCCGAGCACCAGGCGCTGCGGCGGGACCTGGAGGCCCTCCGGCTGACCGGCGTGCAGCTGGAGCGGGCCGAGAGGGACAAGAAGGCCCTGGAGCAGGAGGTGGCCCAGCTCGAGAAGGACAAGAAGCTGCTGGAGAAGGAGGCCAAGCGGCTGTGGCAGCAGGTGGAGCTGAAGGACGCGGTGCTGGACGACAGCACCGCCAAGCTGTCCGCCGCCGAGAAGGAGAGCCGCGCGCTGGACCGCGAGCTGGCCCGCTGCAGGGACGCGGCCGGCAAGCTGAAGGAGCTGGAGAAGGACAACAGGGACCTCACCAAGCAGGTCATCGTGCACACGAGGACGCTGACCACCCTGCGGGAGGTGAGCGGGCGCAGGCGGCCCCTCTATCGGGGGGTGGCGGGTGGGCAGGGTTCCAGGGTGGAAGTGGGACTCTGTGTTCCTCAAATGCCTCCCGGATTCTCAGAGCAACACCTAAAGGTCTGAGAGCCCAGGGAAAACCACGAATTCCGGCCCTACTGCCCAGAGAGAGTCGCTCCTGGGGTTGGGCTTGTTTCGTTCCACTATCCCCCCCTGTGTGTGTGTGAGCAGACACACTTGATGTGCTGTGTACACTGGGGAGCTGCTCTGGTTTTTATCTATTATGTCTTATTAAATAGGTTTTAAAGCCACAGTTACTCAATGGCTTCAAGATGCTTGATCCTGTAGGTTTACTATGATTATTTTTTGGACATTTCGGTGCTTTCCAGTATTTTCCACTGTTAAATAACACTGGACATCCTTGCGTACACATACACTGTCATGAATATATCAAACAGTTTTCTTAGAATATATTCCTAGGAATGGAATTACAGGATCTCTTGACGGATTTAAAATTCTCCTACTTTGCCCTGGTATCCTTTGCACAGGTCACCCAAGTGTTGTTCAGTATGTTAGGGTGAATAGCTGCTCTAGGAGGTGACTTCAGCATCTGAGTGGCCTGGCACAAGTTTAGTCTCACGCATGCAGGAATTTAGTGGGGGGCTTTCCCACACCGAGAGAAGCCCACGTGGCAGAAGCGGGTACCTAAATTGTTGTGCTTAAGGCCACGTTCCAGTGCCCGGCTTCTGCCATCCTGTGGCTCGGCCACCCCCTGGCAGAGTCCTCCTCTGGCTCCTCTGCGAGGAAGATCACACTGTGCGGGCAGAGCTCAGAGACACAGCCGCTCCCAGTGTGGGGTGCTGTGTGCCAGATCAGCCTTGGCGAATGCAGAGTGGACTCTACGTTTGACAAAGATGTCTGACTGACTGCCAGCAAGTCAGTGAGCCGTGGGGGAGAGATCTCGGCTATGAATACACGTCAGGGCCCTGTCTCTGTAAGCCTGGGTTGGGTTGTGCTGCGGTAACCGACAACCCCAGGATCCCCGTGGCTTAGCACAGCAAAGGCTCACCTCTCACTCACCGGAGGCCAGGGGACTCTCCGCTGGGTCTGTCCTCTGTGTCGCCATCGGCAGTCCAGGCCGTTTGATCTCACAGCTGCACCAGCTCAACACCAGGCCTAGGCGGTGGTTGTTGCAGGTGAAAAGGCAGCTGGAATGTCACACACGTGCTCTGCTGTGCTTTAGCCGGCAAGTGCCCCACGTCACTCCCACCCACAGCCTCTTGGCCGGAACTGGTCACCCAGCTTCAGCTGACACAGGGTGGCTAGAAAATTTGGGGGAGCAGGTGGTGAGCCTCACTGCCTCTGTCACACGGCCACTGCAGGTCCTACGATTCGGCAGGAGGGAAGAGCATGCATGTGAGTAGCTGTGACACCCGGCAGAGTGGTCACTGGCTGGAGAGCTGCAGAGGGGGCTGAAGGAGAGTGGGATGGAGGAAGGGAAGCACCTGCGTGAGTTCAACACCCAGGTTCCGAAAAGGAGACCAAAGCCAGAGTTTGAAATAAAATCTTTCCCCTTCTCTGCCGTGTTTCTGCTGTGCTCCCATCCCACACACCTGTCCCACTGTCGTTGCAGGACCTGGTGCTGGAGAAGTTGAAGAGCCAGCAGCTGAGCGGGGAGCTGGACAAACTGGGCCAGGAGCTGGAGAAGGTCGGCCTCAGCAAGGAGCTGCTGCTGCAGGACGACAACAGCAACGGTGACACGTGAGGGCGTCCCCTCTGCCGCGGGAGCTCTTCCCGCTGCTGTGTGGCCTGCAGGCTCCGGGCCTCGGCCTGAGACCTCCACTTACCCTCCGCAACTTGGCACTGTCCTCAGTGTAGTTCCTTAAGCCGATGTCCTTTATATTCTAGGTCTTGTTCCTTGAGGCCCTCAGGCAGGTGTGGAAAGAGATTTTTGTCTGATAAAAAGGCTTCTTAATTTTGTAAAAAGTTTGACGATTGCAGCGTTTCCCTGCAATGCTTCCTTAAATCACCTCATTTTTCAAGGACATTTAGTATCTTGGACTTTTCCAGGATTGTGACCAACAAGACGCACACACCTGATAATGGGATACCTTTTTGGTGGAAAGGCCGTGGACTTACCACTTAGCTAGCACTGTGGCCTTGGGCAGATTGCTTAACCTGAGACTCAGTTTCCCCACCTGTAAAATGGCCGTGATATGATAATACCCCCTAAGACAGTGACTGGAAAACCATATCAGTGGTGTTGTGTTCGAAGGTGTCACAGGTGTGTCTACTCGGGGAGCCCTGGGGAGGGCGATGGACAGCGGGGTTTGGGCTCCCAGTTTCTCGACCGAATCTGCAGGGTGGTGAAGGAGACCGGCTTTATGGAAGGAGAGAGGTGCTGGCAGTCAGGAGACTGGGAGCTTGCGGGTGAAGAGGCAGATAAATGATACTATTATGCCTTTGCATTTTTCAGAAAATACAAGATTTTGGAAGGCAGAAATGAATCAGCCTTGAAAACAACATTGGCCATGAAAGAAGAAAAGATTGTGTTCTTGGAAGCGCAGATGGAAGAGAAAGTGAGCCTGAACCACCAGTTACAGAACGAGCTCCAGACGGTAAGAGCTGCCGCCGTGGAGGTGAGCGTCGGGCCTGAGCTGCCGGGTCTCTGCCTCACCCCATCCAGCCCCTGGCCTGTGTGGCAGATTTCCTGGGGCAGGCGGGGATGAGCCGCCATCAGAATCACATGCGTCCGGGCAGGACAGAGCCAGAGTGAGAGCCAGAGGCCTGCGGGGGGAGGAGGCAGTGGCTCAGAGCGGCACCAAGTGGGGTCTGGGGACACCCCTTGAGAGCCCCATGCAAAACCAAGCCACAGGCACCGAGCAGCAGCCTGCAGAGGTCACAGGCCCCTCAAGTGGGATAGACAGTGCCCAGGTGCTGATGAAGATGTGCACATGTCTGCTCCTGGACACACGCATGCACATGTGCTCTCCACATATGTGCATACACTTTTCACACATATAGATGGGTGCTTTCCACACATTGTTGCATGTGTTCTCCACGCATATATATGTGCATGCTCTTCACACACGCTTGCTCTCTGCACACATACACACTCCATACATACACATACGTGCTCTCTGTGTGTGTACACACTCCCCTCTTATACACATACTCTTCCATTCCCCCTTTGTGAACATGGGCCACGTTTCCTGGCTGCAGGAATGAGTAGGAATCTGGAACAAAGCAGTTCTAGTGCCGACAGAGGCTTTAGAAGGTACACGATCACCTGGTCCCTGTTCCTCAGCCTCCCCTGGTCCCGGTTCCTCGGCCTCATCTCCGTTTTATGGAATGGACAGTTGAGGCCCAGGAGGGCAAGACAAGTCACGTGGCTAAAGTAGGGATGTGGCAGGAATGGGTCACAGGCCCCTGCCCTGTCATCTCTGGAAGGGAAGGGGAAACATGGAGGACAGAGCTTATGTCTCCTCCCCGCAAAAGCAAAATGAATGTGTGTGGCGTGTCACACGCAAGGGCAGGGGAGTGGCTGGCATGGGCCACCCTCGGGGCCCTGAGCCAGGCTTCCTCCTGCCTGAAGTCTGCTTTCTTGGTGCCGTGCCCTGCAGCTGAAGAAGGAGTGTGAGACCCTCAGGCAGAGCCAGGAAGAGGGGAAGCACCTGCAGAACTCTTTCAAACACCCCGTGGGGAAGACGGGCGCAGGCAGCCAGGGGAAGGAGACCTGGGGGCCCAGCCACAAGGAAGCCACGATGGAGCTGCTCCGAGTGAAGGACCGGGCCATCGAGCTGGAGCGGAACGTGAGTGGGCTGCCCCGGCTGCAGTGGCTCGGGGGGAGACCTGTGAGTGGTCCCACTGACAACGCGTCGTTACTGTAAAGAACGCAGGACGTCAGAGTCCGTTGAGGTTTGTCCAGATCTAGCCGGACACCTCTTGAGTTGTCCTGGAAGGTCCGATAGCCTCCTCCTCACTTGAGGTGCCTTCGGTGTTTCCGACACCAGGGGCAAACTCGCCGTCTCCCACGCAGGGCGTTGCCGTCTGCCTGCCCATGGGACGGTGTTAGGGGTTGAGGCAGAGACCACATGGCTGGCAAACCCAAAAGTATTTACTGTCTGGTCCTTTCAGAAAAAGTTTGCTAATGCACGTCTATACCTCTGGTTTTATCTGACTCTCAAGTGACTTTACGAAGTCCTTAGGGATGATTTTCATTATTTGGCAGATTAGAATTTAAGAGACTTGACCCAAAGTCTTGTGCTAATAAGGGATAGTACAAGACTGGCCCGAGGGTCCCGACCCCTAGCCCAGTGTTTGGCATACTTTACGTGGTTTTTGTTAGTCTCTTGTAACACAAAGCTCCTTATTGTACTGCTGTCACTCCTAAGTAGGGCGAACCTATGGACTAAGGCTTTGCCTTTCTGTCCTGTGAGAGACTTGGGGTTGTTGTCACGGGGAGATGGATTTGGCTCCCTGAAATGCACTCTCAGGTGTTCAGCAGAAAACAAAGAAAAGCATTAAAGAGAGAAAGGAAGAAGTGGCTTTAACGCCAGCGTGCCTTGGCCTCCCACTCGTGTACTCAGGTGCAATGCAGTGTCTCCCATGGTGTGTGGTCTTTTTTAAAAAAATTCTGTTGAGGGAAAATGGTATTTCCTTTACCCGGTGGACCCTGGCTTTGGCCCCCAAAGTGTCGACTCTTGGGGGTTCGTTATAAGCCAAGGACCTGTGACCAGTGAGCATCTTCCCAGCCAGTTGATTGGCTCATGCTTCCCCGTCTTCTAGAACGCAGCTCTGCAGGCTGAGAAGCAGCTGCTCAAGGAGCAGCTCCAGCACTTGGAGACCCAGAACGTGGCCTTCAGCAGTCAGATCCTGACGCTGCAGAAGCAGAGCGCCTTCCTGCAGGAGCACAACACCACGCTGCAGACACAGACGGCCAAGCTGCAGGTGAGCGCGTGGCTCCAGGGCCAGCAGGTCAGAGCCCCGTGCAGACATTTGTCTGCGGCTCTGAGAGACCAGTGAGGGCACCAGGACTTCTCCTAAGCAGCAGCAAAACAACGTATGGGGGAAATCTGGGGCTTTGTTTTGTTGTTATTATAATAGGCTCCTAAACAGTGATCTGAGAAGGTGGTGATGGTTTACGAGGCATCTTCAGTGATGGAGCGTGTTGCTGCACGGGTGCAAAGCTTCATTTCTCTGCCTTCCCTTGCATTCTTGTCCATGTTTCCCAAAGTCTGTTCCCTGAAATGTAATTAGGAATGACTTGGAAAAGAGGTGTGGGGATCAAATAAATTGGGTTAAACAGAATTAGCCAGGTTTCTTTGCACTGAACCTGGCAGAGCTTTTTTTAAGCACATGTGAATTTTTAATCCCTCGGAGGGATGTGGGCTCTGAAGTGGCTGCTGGACCGTTGGGAGCGGCCAGCAAACCAGCGTCTGTGCCACCCAGGACAGATGCTGGTTCTTGTTTATGATGAATAGATTGTGGGAAGATGAATTTATCCTTTATTCATGCAGTTTCTGAGAAGAGTTTGAAGATACGTAACTTACAGGGATAATGAACAGGAAACTATTTGGCACAGAGCTTGGGATCTGATCATTAAAACAAGAAAATAAGATACTGGTTTGTTTATTTCTTCTTGTAAAGTCCGTGTCTGGTTTTAATATCATGATAATTCTGGCTTCGTAGAATAATGTGGGACGTATTCCCTTCTCTTCAATTTTCTGGTGATTTTGGATGTTATTGGATGGAGCGTTCTGTAAATATGACTTATGTTATCAATAGTGTTCTTCAGGCAGTCTGTATCTTTACAGATGTTCTGTCTACTTGTTCTAGAAAAATAGGCCTTTAAATACAAAGAGGGCACACTAGGAGGTAACCCAGAGAAAGGACATACAATAGTTTACCCCCAAAGCTCACATTTGTAGAGTGGCTTAGGCCCGCAGCACCATCTGATACTCCACCCCTTCCCAGGGCAGGTCCTTAAGTTCTGGTACTGCTGTCCTCGGCCCTCCTGGGTCTTGCCTGCCCGGGGGTCCGCGTTGTTTTCTCCTCTGCCTGGGGCGCCTGACCTGCTCCCTGGCCCTGCTCACTGCCTGTGGGGACCTGGGCTCCCGTGGGTCTGCACTCCGTGAGGCCCGCGGTCGTCTCCCTCTTGCAGGTGGAGAACTCCACCCTGAGCTCCCAGAGCGCTGCGCTCACCGCACAGTACACGCTGCTGCAGAACCAGCAGACGGCCAAGGAGAACGAGAACGAGAACCTGCAGAAGCAGCAGGAGCAGCTGACGGTGGCCTACGAGGCCCTGCTCCAGGACCACGAGCACCTGGGCGCACTGCACGAGCGGCAGTCCGCAGAGTACGAGGCCCTCATCCGCCAGCACAGCTGCCTGAAGACGCTGCACCGGAACCTGGAGCTGGAACACAAGGAGCTGGGGGAGAGGTGAGGCCTGGGGAGGGAGAGGTGTGGCTTGGGGAGGTGGGTGGGGCTAGAGTGGGCGGGGCCCGGGAGGTGGGTGGGGCCTGGGCCCGCAGATGCGAAAGACTGGGGCTTCCCCCTTCCCCCACCCTGCATTTCCTCTTGGCCCACTGCTTCCCATTGTTAGGGCACCTGAGCTTTCCCAAAGGGAAGGAAATAAAACGTCACCTTCAGCAACTTGGAGTTTGTGCAGCTGGAGACTGAGGGGGGAAGGGGTGCCGCGGCTCCTCCTTGCTGGGGAAGCCCCTCCCTGCTGGGGAAGCCCCTCGTGGCCTCTGGGGCCCTAGGAGGGATTCTCTCCTCTCTCCTTTTCCCCCAAAAGCAGAAAGAAGGAGCAAATTCTCTGTGGCCACCAGTTTGCAGGGATGTGCTTGTCTAGCTTCCCTGGCTGCCTCTTCTGTGTAAGAGCCTGGCTTTCTTTATTAAAATTTTTAACCTTTAATTATGGAAAATTTTGAACATATGGAAAGCAAACCGAGTAATGTAGTGAAACCCCTGTGAACCTGTCCCCCAGCACCCACAGTCACACAGTCATCTATGTCCTTCCACCCTGTTTCATCTGCGCCTCCCACTCTCCAGTCTCCAACCCACACTCCTTCTTTTTTTTTTTTTTTTTTTTTTTTTTGAGGTAAAATGCACAAATCTTAACTTTGCACTCTTGACAGCACAGGTTTGGGTGTTGTATCTATTAAGTCAGCAACATCAGCTGAGCTCCTGCCCTGTGCAAACCACTGATGGTCCCAGGCACCTGGGCAGGTGCGGCAGGATCCAGGGAGGGCGAGGACAGGATGCTGCTCCACAGAGTCTGAGCAAGGATGTGACATGCACCTGAATCTAATGCCTAAGAGAGAGGCGCATCTGAAGAGAGGCTCTCAAATACCTGAAGTAGAGCAGAGGGCAGGAGATACACTTTCCGTGCTTGTGAATGGCCCTGCTGACGGCATTTCCGCTGATCTAGCCTCAGCAAGATGACGACGCAAACGTTGGTTCACGGTGGGAGCAGGCAGGACGTTTCCACTGTAGGGAGCTAGAAGATCCTTGCATGGCGCTCATGATGCTCACAGGCATGTGAGTGGTGGTGACATTCATTTATTCACCCATCACGTGCTTCCCTTTTGTCCCTGTCTAGAGCTCTCCAGCTCCTGTCCCCATCCAGATCTCTGTCCTTCAGGGGCTGCGGAGGCATCTGCACCTGTAAGACTCTGCTCCTTCCATCTCTCCCTTCTCCATCCATCCTGTATTCATGCCATGTTTATTGCATATCTGCTGTATGCATGGTACTGTGTCTAGACATGGTAGGGGTGCACACAGTTTACTAATGAAGTGGAGCAAAAAGTATTCACATGAGTCTGATACTGGCGCAACGCCCACCTCTCAGCAGGCACTTACAGAAGCATCTTACTCTTAGTGTCCTGTTATATTGTAACAGTGTCTTAGTGTATTCTTAACGTCCGTTTGTTAAGGTTTTCACAGGTGGTGTTTTCCTTGCCCTTCCTTGCTCATTGCAGCATGGAGTAGTTACTTAGTATTTTTGCTGGTTGGACAGATGAGTGGCAGCCCCTTGGTCTGTCTGCAGCAGGCTACGGGTTTAATAGTGCAGGGATTTGGAGCACAGGGGTGATAGCTCTGTATTCTCTTCATTTGACTCTTAAATTGGACAAGCTCACCCATTCATTCCTCTAACAGATATTCCCTGTGCATTATTCTTTGTACGGGGGATTGATTCGGTGGTGAGCAAGACTAGTGAAGTTTCTGCCTTACAGTTGGGTGGTTACCAGTGGTTAGAGATGTGCCTGGTCAATGTGCCTCTCTGAGATGTTGCAGCAAGGGAACAGGAGATGGGGAAACTTAATGAGCTGCCCGTGGCCCTTATTTGTCAAACTTGGATGATTTTTTCCAGAATCATTAGCCCGGATAAGAAAGGTCATCACTCTGAAAGCCGTGTGCTTCGCCATGGTGATGGCAAAAGGCCACACAGACATGTGTCTTTTAGCAGCTGCCTGAGCAGGTTTCCAAGTTTGGTTCCCCATGAGTCTGGGCTCCGGGCAGATGGTAGAAGGACAGCTGAGATGGGGGCTGTGGCAGGGTAGAGTTCTGGAGATAAAGGATGGGTTCCCTGGAGCACTGGCCGGTCTCTGTCAGACTGTCTCTGAGTGTGAAACCCTCAGAAAGGAAGGGGACTCTAGAGAGATATTTGCCTGAACAGGGAAGATCTAGGGTTGTGCCTCAGACCCTTCTCCACTTGCAGTCTCTGTGCACCCCTGGGACTGGGAGGAGACCCGGGTCATCCCTGAACACACAAGGCTCCAGCACAGTGGGAGGAGGAGGAGGGGTCTGGACTCTGTCCTTGTGCTCTGCTGCCCTCCAGAGCCGGCTGTGCGGCCTGCAGAGATGAGTCTGGAGGAGAAAGTTAAAGCCTGGAGGGGAGGGGAGGGGAGGGTTAAAGCTGTAGGAGAAGGTGAGGGCTGCGGGGTGATAGCCGCTAGCAGCTCTTGGGCAAGCCTCTGTCCCTACCTCTGTCCCTCGGGAAGGGCAGCTGAGAACAAGCAGACACCAGCTCCCAGGGGAGGGAGGAGAGATTATCTGTTATGCGAGTGGAATTCGGCTGTTTATATTGTGGTTTCTTTTAGATCTCTTTGTGTTTAGTGAACCACCTAGTAGCTTGTTGATAACTCCCTAAGAGAGAAGGGCGTGGAGCTCAGAAAATATAGTCATCGCATTGCCAGGTGGCTGAAGGAAGACACTGCTGTGACAGGGTGTCGAGGGGACTGTGGCGACGGATCCGGCCAGAGGAAGAAGATCCTCGGCCCCAGGGCCGGGTGCTGGCCCGGACACACTCCCAGCAGCGGCTCCCTGACTCTCTGCCATCCAGCTGCCATCCCCACCTGCGCTCTGCCCTGTCTCTGTCCCTGTCCCTTCTGCAGAGAAACCTCCAGAGGAATCCACTTTCTCAGAGGAGTCATCCAGGTCTTGTGGGGTGTGAGTTTCCTGTAGGAAAAGAAGGCCCAGGCCGGACTCCCAGCGGTGTGTTTCCCTCCGGCAGGCACGGCGACATGCTGAAGCGCAAGGCGGAGCTGGAGGAGCTGGAGAAGGTCTTGACTGCCGAGCGGGAGGCCCTGCAGCAGGAGCAGAGGACAAATGTCATCGCTGCGGGCGAGAACCAGAGGCTGCGCGGGGAGCTGGACAGGTAGGTGCCGGCGCCACGGCGACCCTGCCCAGCCCCGAGTGCAGCGGCATTTGGTGCCCAGGGTCCTGTGCAGACCAGTCTCGCTTAGCAACCACTAGGAGAAGGTCAAGTGATTCCTGGCTGTCGTGTCCTTTTACAAACCATGTCATGTTAATAGCTGGGTAGTAAAGTAAAGGGTAACTCTAGCTGGTTGCTGGGATGCGAGGATAGTGCATTGTCTAAGTTTGGTGGGTCTCCCCTCCCGCCCTTACACTGTCAGCTGCGTCAGGCACAGGTGTGTCCATTACTTGACTAAGCCCACAACATTCTCACGAGGAAGGTGCAGCCGATCCTCACGATTCACAGATCTCCATTTGTGAATTACCTGCTTGCTAACTTGTAACACCGAGATCAGTACTCACGGGGCTTTGGTGGACGCGCACAGAGCGGTGAAGTATTCGTCTCCAGCCGGCCGCGTTCCCAGCTGAGGTCGAGCAGGGCGATGCTCTGCCTTCTTGTCTCGGTTCTCCTGCTGCAGACAAATGTCCTTTTCGAAATCTCTTCAGTGCCTCGTTTTCATATTTTGTGCTTTTGCTGTTTAAAACGACCCCCAGGCATGGTACTTAAGTGCCGTCTAGTGTTCCCAAGCATATGTGATGCGCCTTACGGAGAAAACACGTGTGTTAGATAAGCTTTGTTCAGGCATGAGTTGCAGTGCTGTCGGCTGTCTATTACATAGGGTGTCTTTAAACAGAAACGCACACAAAGCAAAGTTTCGTACTGATCAGTCGACCAGAGGCTCCCAAGAACCTACCCCTGTGTTTTCCCTGAGGCATGATGGTTCTGTATTCACTAAGTCAGTGATTTTGGTGACTTTATAGAACATGACTACCGTCAATAATGAGAATTGACAGTACTATTATTATCTTCCCCCCGCTTTTTTTTTTCTCTTTTTGCCTTTTATTTTTAAGATGAGGAAACAGGTTCAGAGAGATTTAATAACTTTTTTGAGGTCAGTGTTCCCAGTTAATGGCAGAGTCAGGATAGAATCCAGGTCTTGTCTCATTCCAAAGGCTTCACCGTATAAAGCTCTTCTTCCTCCCACATCCTCATGTCACTGCACACTGGAGGTTCCAAACTCAGATGCCTCCAGTGACCAGGCAGGTAAAGCACGTAGGTGACAGTGCCGGCGACGGACCACGGACTGTAAAACGCAGACCACGTACCGTCTAACCGGGCAGGCGAGAGCCGGCTGCAGGGCAGTTGCCAGCGGGAGGCAGGCCCGGGGCTGCCAGGTCAGCCTTCGGTTTTCTATTTTTTTAAGAGAACCTGGGTTATTTGGATGTTGATGTGAAACTTGCAAATTTTTAAATGTTGGCAAAATAATTGGTTTTTAAAAAATAGAATTATACAGGCCAAGTAAGACACATCTGTGTTAAATCGAGTCCACAAGCCTCTGGTAATTTCAGCTTTCTGAATAAAATCTGAGAAACGCCAGTTAGATAATAGTTATCATCCTGATGATAATTTTGGTAGGTTTACATAATACCCACTGTGTCATATTTTATTTATCCAGGAGTTGAAATTAGAAAGGGGCTTGGAATTGGAAAGAAGAGCTTGGCAGAGACAGAATTTTAGCATAAAAATGTTCTGGTCCAGTGTTTAAAAAATTTTTTTAACAGCAGAACCCTTTTTTCCAAGTACGCAGAGATGCCAAAGCTATATCGTAGAAGAGATGGTGGCAATGACGCTCTGTTGATACAGGTGTCCGAGCCTGCCTGCTCGGTCTCCCCCAGGCCCAGTGTGCTGGCATCAGGGGTACCTCATGGAACCCTAAAGAACACAGTTTGTAAACCAGCAATTTTGTTCAACACCGTCATTTTACATGTGACAAAAACTGAGGCCCAGAGAGGTTGTGATTTTATATAAGGTTGCACAGCCTGCCACTGTCGGAGCTGGGGCCAAGCCCCAGTGTCCTTGCCATTATCTCTTTCAAGCCTCTTCAGCCCCTTTGCCCTTGGCTGTCCACCCCCAGGGTCAACTTCCTGCACCACCAGCTGAAGGGGGAGTATGAGGAGCTGCACGCCCACACCAAGGAGCTGAAAACCTCGCTGAACAACTCGCAGCTGGAGCTGAACCGCTGGCAGGCCCGGTTCGACGAGCTGAAGGAGCAGCACCAGAGCATGGACATCTCGCTGACCAAGCTGGACAACCACTGCGAGGTGAGGCCTGGGCCGGGGCGGAGCCTCAGGGGACTGGGAACAGGTCCCCCAGGGTGACAGCCTGGGGCCCAGCCAGGCGGTGCTGAGTCCCGATGGGTGTCTGGGCTGAAAGACAGCCACCTTTTCACCGTGTCCTCTCGTGGTCTTTGTGGGCTCAGCCCCCGTGTCTCTGTGTGTCCGCATGTCCTTCTTAAAGGACTCCAGTTGGGCGGATCAGGGCCCACCCTCACGGCGGCACCATTTTAAGTTAATCGCCTGTCGATAGGCCCCAGCTCCAAATACAGTCGCACTCTGAGGGACCCGGGGTTAGGGCTTCAGCATATGAATTTCGGGGACACAGTTCAGCCCATCACGGAGCTGAGCTGGGTGACTGGAGTGAAGGACAGGTGTGCTTGGCTTTGAGCTGTGCTCTCCGCCTCTCCCGCCCCCACCTCTTTCTGGGAGGTCCGTGTGTCACGAATTGGGTTTGTTTGTTGCCGAATGTCTAATGAGGTGACAGAGCAGCTGCCCCCTCGCTGTTGGGATGCACGTGGCCCTCGCAGGCGTGGACTCAGGCTGAAGGGAGGGGCCCAGCGGTGCTTGGATCCCTGGGACCTGTGGCCACACGGGGTGTTTCCGGGGCCAAAGCAGAGAGGTCCGGGGCTGGTGTTTCATCCCGCCGACGGCTGACTTGCCACGTGGTGCTTTCCTCCCAGGCCTCGTGCAGTTCTCTACGCTGCAGAAAGTAGCATTTTTATTACGTTGTTTACTTTACTCGTTGCCCAAGTAATGCAGCGATGACAGTCATAGAAATATTTTTAGTGAATAAAATGTCATCGTCTCACCTCCTTTTTCCTTCTACTTCCTCTCCCTGTGTGTACATGAATTGTATATAATGATGTTCGCATTTGGCCTTCAAAATCTGCTGTGCGTCTTGCACTTGCGGTACAGCCTCGTTCAGACTCGCTGCGTTTTAAGTGCTCGGTAGCCTCCTGTCGTCAGGGGCACCAGGACTGGACGGTGCAGTGGTGGCGGGAACTCAGTCATTCCCACACTACTGGCTACTTCGGTGCTTTCAAGTTGTCACTAGTGTAGATAACACTGGGGTGAACGTCTCTGTGCACTTGGCCCTTTCCTTCCTTGGGAAGCTGTGTAGGTTCCCAGCGGTGTTTGAGATGCTGTTGGTCTGTGTTTTAGCTGCTCTCCCGTCTCAAGGGGAACTTGGAGGAAGAAAATCATCACCTCTTGAGCCAGATCCAGCTGCTGAGCCAGCAGAACCAGAAGCTTCTGGAGCAGAACATGGAGAACAAGGAGCAGTACCACGAGGAGCAGAAGCAGTACATGTAAGGGGGCCCCTCTCCCCAGCTGTCACAGCAGGGAACCCGCAGTCTCTGGCGGGCCTGGCTTCCCTTGCCCCACACCAAAGGCCTGGACGTGGTGGGCAAAGAGCAGTCCCGGGCACAGACCACTCACCAAGGCAGACTTCCCCTGGCTTCTTGGAACGTCCTCCACTTCTGAAAGTGGTGGTCATTGGTTTTGGTTTGCTTTTTCAAAGGCACTGTCCACTACTAGAAGCTTCTTTTTCTGCTTTTGGAATTAAGTTCACTTTTAAAAATACGACAGCACCACAAAGAAGTATCTCTGGGAGAGAATTCAGACTGAAGGCTAAGAATGAGAGCCGTAAGCCTGTGTTTCATCACCTCACCTGTGTTCCCTTGGAGAGGGTTTGGTGTGCCCTGCTTGTCCTCACTCCGCTGGCGTTTGGGAAGTGCCAGTTTAAGCCCAGGCCCTGCAAGTGCACAGAACCAGTTCCCTGGTAGCCGGGAACCACAGGGGTAGCAGGGTGTGAACAGAGCTTTGTCCAATACCAGCCAGACATGAAGGGCTACACGGAGGCTTGGGGGGGGTGTTGAGTTCTGCTGCTACACGGGGTGAGGGGAGGCGTGCAAGGGATGGGAAGTTGGGGCAGTGGGGCTGGGAGCTGGGGTGTAGGCGGCAGTCTGGGTGCAGGGAGTGTGCAGGGGGCATCTGGAGAGAAGGCTGGAACAGGAGGTGGGCGCTGGGCTGTGCATGGCCTCCATGTCTCGTTATAAACTTTGGGTTCGTCGGGACGTTTGGGAAGGGATGGTGGTCTAGCAGGGCCTAGGAAGTTGCCAGAAATATAGGACAAGTAGAAGAACCCTGGAGCTGGAAACTCGTGGTTCAAGAATCCAGGGTGGTTTTCACCACTCCATGCTGCGGTGGTTGGACCGTCCGTCCACGTGCTCAGGAGTGGCTGGGATGGGCATCCCGGGAGGCCCCGGGGTGCTGGCGCGAGTGTGGGGAGGGCAAGCTGGGACACGTCTGTGGAGGGACATGGGCACCTGAGTGCCGTGTGCCGTCCCTGCTCCCCTGGTGAAACGCCGCTCCCCATCACCTCCTGGCTTCATCTGCTCATCTGGCGGCAGCTCACCACCTACCGAAGGATAGTTTGTGTGTGAAACCGCGCTACAATTGCGGGGTGGAGATGACGGTTGCCTGAAGTTGGCCCTCTGTAATCCCGCTGAGCCCAGCACCAGCCCAGGTCGGGCAGGTGCTGACTGGAAGGAGTAGGAGCCTGGTACCCAGGGGGATTATTTGATGACGTTTTGCATTAGAGAGTGTCTGCCCCAGGCCGGCAGGCTGGCGAGCTTCCTGGAACCTGCTCCGGGCCCCGTGAGTTCGTGTGGGTCTATGGGGCCAACGTGGCCATGAAAGCGTGAGGCCCAGCAGCGCGGCTGTGAGGACAGGACACCAGGATCCGGGCGGCATCGAGGGGTCTGGAAGCAGAGCGTGGCTGGGGTTACTTTCCACAGGAGCTCACTTCACGGTGAACCCTCTAGAAAGCCTCCAGAACCTCAGCAGCTTTGAGAACAAGGAAGCTCGGCCTCTTGTCTAAGGTCTTGTTTTCAGACAGGGAAACCAGGGCTCGGAGCTGCTGAGACCACGCAGGTGATGAGGCAGGGGTGGGCAGGAGCACACACAGCCCGAGACTCCCTGAGCCCGAACAAAAGCTTTCCCTTCATGTCAGGAAAGACAGAATTTTCCGGTAAGGTGCCTTGTGGCTCTCAGGTTTCAAAAGGCATCTCTTTGGTCCCTTGCTGTGTTTTTTTAAAATGTGAACTGGTTTCCAACATTTAGAAGTCAGGAGATTTTGTCTCATCGCCTGGGCTTCTGGCTGGCACTGGTGGGCTGAAGTTTGCTGCGGTCCCCACCACTGCCTCTGGCCTCTCTGGCACCGTTTTGCTCGGTATCTTCTCTGCTTGGCCCCTGAAAGCTTTTGCGTTTGCTTCTGAGTTGGAATGGGCTCAAATCAGAGGTCTGACTTTGCTGAACTGACTTGTTCGACCTGCATGCCCAGAGAGTGTCATTCTGCACCCACCCCCACCCCCGCTCCCGGAGTAGCTTCCGCCTGACCCCGGGAGTGTCCCACGTCCTGAATGACCTGGCTGGGGAATCCTTGGTGCTTCTGAGCTTGAGTTTTCCGATATTAGAGGTTTGCTGCCTTGAACTCCCTTACGGCTGGGTCCTGGCGCTTGAGTGAATCGCAGGGTCGTAGGGCTCCCTCGATGCAGGCAGATGCTTCCGTGTTCCACACTCGGTGACCACGGTGTGGACGAGCACCCTCACGTCTGAATCCCAGAAAAATACGGGCCCAGGCTGCGTCGACCAGTAAGTGACTTGTTTTATTTAAAACTGGATTGACAGCTGTTCTTTCCCTTCTGTTCACAGAGACAAACTAAATGCCTTACGGAGACACAAGGAAAAACTGGAAGAAAAAATCATGGATCAGTACAAGTTCTATGATCCTGCTCCAAAGAAGTGAGTTGATTTAAGTTCAGTGACATAAAGAGGGAACAGAAAAGCTTCCTTTTCCATGAGTGGGGCGCACACTCAGCCATGGAAGCAGGGCCTGTACCTGCCGCTGTGTTGCAGGTCGTCTGTGTGCAGATCTCTCGCACATCAGAAGGGGTTTAGACTTCCTTTGAGCCCTGCCTCTGTGCTCCAGCTTGTCCTCTGAAATGGGTGGCAAACGCCAGGTGACCCTGATGACACGTAGGCTTAATTTAGCCATGAGCCCTTTTAAGGGAACAGAGCATCTGTGGTCCTGGAGCTGTGAAAGCAGGATGGCAGGGTCGCCTTGTCAGGGTTCTAGCTCAAGATTTAACATGACATGGACAACCACATTCCTGTTTTGGAAAGGAAACATGGCCAGGACGCCTGGCCTGGCCCCACGGTCTTCAGACGTGGGAACCTTTTGGCCTTCTGCCAATTCCTCTGGATTCACAGAACCTCAGGGAGGCTTCACAAACATGGTCTCTTTTCCGGAGAGCAGCAGCCCCCGAGCTGGGGGGCCGGCTCCGTCTAGCAGTACTGCCCATTGCCTAGTGCTGGAGCCCCAGAAGTCATCCCTGCAGATTGTCCTAGCTCAGTGCAGCCTTGAAGTTGAAATGACCAAGATCCCTCGAGGTCCCTCTGTTGAAATCACAGAACCCCAGAATTTCACAGCCTCAGTCTCAATCTTCTATTTGACATGTAGGGAAATTGAGGCTGAGGTGAGAAACTGGTGGGATTTGTACAAACAGGGCGCTGTTTGGGTTCGGAGACAGAGTGAGAACCCAGGCGTGTCTCTCTCCATGCTGCGTCAGGATGCCACCGTGTTCCGGCTGGCGGTGGCTTTGTTGCTTACCCTTTCGATTTACTGATTTTAAATCAAACAGCCTACTCTCCTCTGCCCTCTACCCCTCTCCCGGATTAGTGCCAGGGAGTCGTCAAAGAATGCCAGCTATTTCACTTACTAGTAACTTTAGCAAAACATGAGGAGATTCCCAACTTTATTCCTGAAAATGGCTTTTTGACCAAAAAATTGCCAGGTAAATTAAGCACAGCACCACGTCCTTCATCCCGGGAGACTAGTGTGGGTTTCTGCCACGATGCACCCGCTTCTACCATTCCTGGCCCGGTGCCTGAGAATTCAGTTCCGCCTCTTGATCGCCGAATACGATGAGGTCGGGGCACCCTCGTCCTGAACCTCAAATTAACCTTCCTGGGCTGGTGACAGAAATCCCAGCCTACGTTAGGGAGCTGGTCACCTGCCAGGGGTGGGGTGTGGGTGCTTGGGTGTGTCCTTCTGAAAATGTATTTCTAACTAGGAAGAACCACTGGATTGGAGCCAAAGCGTTAGTCAAACTCATCAAACCAAAGAAAGAGGGTTCAAGAGAACGGTTGAAGTCGACCGCAGACAGCCCCCCCTGGCAGCTGGAGTCCTCAGACCCCACCTCACCGTCGACCTCTCAGCCTCCCAGATCACAGCCGGAGAACCCCGATACCCCCCCAGCGGGCTTGAACTGTGCAGAAGAGCGCGACACCCACAGCGGGCCTGTGGGCAAAGGTAGGAGTGGCCGAGCCACTGTGGCCAGGCCAGGGAACGGGTGTCCCAGAGGACCCGTTCACTGGACGGAAGGGGACGTGTGCACGTGCCTTCTGCTTAGGGGTGCTGTGGACCAAGTAGCAAGAAACCCATGTCAAGATTGTGACTGTTGTGTCCTGTAACACTTCCTTTATTTTAGAACAGAAACAGCATTTCTCCTGGAAGCTGCGGTAGGTGTTTGAATATCCAAAGCTGATATTCGTGCAGGTGCCACAGAGACGAGTGGTGGCGTGTGCTTCCGGGCTCCCTCGTGTGTGGGAGATGAATAGTAAGCAGTTTCTGTGGGGAGACCCCAGGTGCACTTAACGAGCTCTCCGTGCATGTAAGATCTTCAGAAAGCCCTCGGGTGGTTCTAATCTGTCCTCACTTTGAAAGATACGTTAGGTTTGCTTCTCCCGCTTAATCCTGGCTTCCCATCCTGTCAGCCATGGGACACGGTGTACCTTTCCCCTTAGCGCTGCCACTCAGAGTTCGCCAGAGGTTCTAAAATAAGAGGATTTCTGGTCGTATGTGCTGTATTTTAGGAAATCTCAGAAGTCAGATGAGCTGCACAATTAACTTTATATACCACTAAGAAAACCCCCCCTGGCAGGCAAATGATGCAGAGCCTACCACTTAGAATTTTTATTATGCTCTTGTCAAAAGAGCTCTTCTAAAAGACTCCACAGATTTCTGCACATAAACGTTAAAGAAAAATATGAGCAAGATAAATTGGTTGTGACAAAGACATTTTTGTCACAGTTGCTAGCCAGCCGGTGGCGACTGTAAGACAACATCAAAGCTGCATTCTGATTCCAGAGATATTAAGGTATAGAAAAAATGTGTCTTGGCACCGAGTAAACATAGCAGCTACCTCAAACATTGTTAAATTTTCAAGTTTACTTTTAAGTATCATTTTTTGGGGGGATTATTTATGCCAGGCCTGCACTCTGAGTAATTTAAATCTTAATGCAGGATGCCAGGACTTTCCGAAGATCCAGCCTGTGCCTGAGACCCATGAGCTCTCGGGGCTGAGGGTGTGGCACTGAGGACTGAGGACAAGTGTGACATGGGTCACATTCATTGCTTACAAGTACCTCTTGTGTTACTTTCAGATCCACAAAAAAAAAAAACATGCACACGCACGGACATCGGGGACTGACGCACGCACTCTCATTCCTTATGGGGATGAGATTGGGTAGAGGGCTCACGTGCAAGTGAATGATAATGAAACTCAACTGGTTTTTTTTTATCTAGAGGGATTCAGTTGGCTCAGGGTTTCATACTGGATAGACTAGTTTAATTTTTTGGTGTTTATCATCGCAACTTGTAGTACTCTGTAAGTTTAATTAACCATGATTAGTCTACTTGAGTTAGGAGATCTCACAGAGAAAAGAATGCTTGACTGGTGCAGACCGTCGAGCTGGGCCGTGAAGGACCAGCCCAGTGACGGTTTTGGCAGTGGCCACCATGTTGTGACCACTCTCTGGGCTCAGCCCCCTTTTGACTACTTTCTAGGCTTTATCTGTCTCATTGAATCCTAACTATCCTGTGAGAGAGGCGTGGTCACTGTCCCCTGCTAGGGTTGAGAAAGTGAGGCTTGACTTAACTGCCCCGTGAGTTGTATTTAACTCACGCTAGTTTTGACCCCGGGGGCTTGTGAAGCGGATGCAACTCACGTCTTTTCACGTGGCAACTGTGTGAACTGGTTTTCAAGTTGCACGTAACTCGTGCACAGAAAACAATAAAAAACTAGAAAGGGTCGTTTTGTTTTCGAAGTTTTTATTCTCTTTTTGTAATAAAACACCGTGGCCCCAAGGAAAAACTTTTTTTTCTAGTGTGGCCGTCAGTGTGTTAAACGCTTGCTGACATTAGCAGGTGGGATCCAGGGCAGTCTGCTCAGACTCTGGAGCACGAGCTCTTAACAACGTGCACGTCCTCCAGTTACAGCTGTTTTGGTCCCTGAAGATGCTGAACGGGGACACCAGCATTGAATTATTGTGTGGTGTGAGCTACGGCCACCAGGTGGTGCTGTGGAGGGAGAAATAACGGAGATTCTGTCGTCCACTTTAATCCTAGATCGGAAATTGGTTAGGCCGGTTAATGTTAGTATAAAACGTGTTCAGCAAGTTAGACCCATGTCTGCTTTGTTAAGAGTCTGCAATTTAAAGCATTGTAACATGAAGGATGTAAAGGGGATGTAAAAGGAAGTGATTCTTCTTGGCAATGAGGAGTTTTTGGTGTGAAAACGAGATATTTTAATCATTTTAAAATTCATCCTGCCCAAAAAGATTATTTTAGAAATATAAAAATTATTAGTGAACACTTTGGGTAGAGTATTTCATTACAGCGGGCCAGAAACGTATCACTAGGTGTTTCCAAGGTCTCGGGAGCGGAAACAGGAGCAGCGTGTGGGCTGAGTTGGCAGGGACCCCATCATTAGAACGGATGAGTAAGAGAAGCCGGGTCCTAAATTAATAAGCATTCTTATTTAATAATTTAACATACTGAAATTGAAAAATCGTCTAAGCCCTTAGCCCCTTAGGCAGTATATAATTGTCCTCACGTGCTGAATAAGTAAATCGTTGGCGTTAAGATGCCTCTGAATTAAACTGAGCTAGAGCATAAATGGTTCACCAAGCCCTGGTTCTGGTCTGCGTGTTGGGTGTGGTTTTCATCTTTCCTGGGCCAGACAGGATTCTGATTTCCTAAGTATGTTTATCTAATTTAGATTCATTTGTAATCACTGCTCATTTCATTCATTTGTTGTTTTTTTTTTTCTTCCTTCCTTTTTGGGTTATCCGGGTGATAACAATTTAGCGTGCCAGCGCAAAAAGAGTCCCTTTTTGAGAAGCAAAAGCAAGGACAAAGACAAGTCTCCAACGACCCACCCAGCTCTCTCTAAGCGCCTGCGGTTCTGGTCTTCCTCCGACATCCCATCCTCTCCTAACGAGCCTGTCTCTTTCTCAGACATTGGAGATTTCTAATCCCTTTCCTTTATCATGTGTCTGCATCATGCATCCGTCTTCATTTCTGAAATTCATACAAACAAAAAAAAAAAGGCAATACCTCAAGGCCAGTTGGCCCCTAGTGGACTCTCCTCCTGCCCCAATTCCAAGCTTAAAGTAGCCAGCGTGGATTCTGATTTCACAGTAGAAGATGAGTTCTCACACTCCCTGGACCGTTTCTTCAGTGCAGCACAGTTGTAGGGGAGCCTCAGGATATACGTGTGCATGTCCTTGGGCCGGGATTCCCGCACTAAGTAAGTCAAGCGGCCGTGTGCGTCCACCCCTCTCTCGCACCTGCAAGCTTATGTCCTGCCTGTGTGTCCAGCAGAGCCGGTCAGTGGCTGCTGCGCTTCCTAAAACATACAGCCTCTGTCCAGGAAGGTTTTCCTTTTGAAGACTTATTTTTAAAGCAGCTAAATTTAAAACCACTGCCCTTTCCTTCTCTTCCTTTGTCGGAGCACTGAGTTGTTGGCTTTGCTAAGAAGGCCCTTTTGAATGTGTTCTGTGTTTTGAAGGATTGATTGCTCCGTTCAGGCATTTTGAATAATTGGATTGATTTTGCCCAGCCTGAGTTCAGCCCAGAATGAAGTTTTATGACTGTGCTGTGGTTCTCTCACATCCCAGATGCTGAAGTTAAAACCGTAGGGGACAGAAAGAACGTCAGCACACAAGTCACGACCAGAGCAGGGAAAAATCCTGGCCAACAAGGTCACGACCTACTGCAGTCTTTCCCGTCTTCAGCCATTCCTGTGCCATCTTCTTGATTTTTGCCATAGCCGTACACAACCTGGGTGATTACTTCCATATGTTCCCTTAAGTTGACTCATAGTTTGCAGTTACATTTATTTTAAAAGGAAAGATGATTATCAGTACTATAAGTGGAAAATGAGCATCACCATAAGAACAAGGTAACCCTAAGAATAAAACATGACTGTAAAAATGTTAAAGTTGGTTAACATGCCGCTGCCTGCGTCTCATCACCTCGCTCTGGAACCGTGCTCTGCCGCGGTCCCGGGTCCTCCAGGCCCCTGGCTTCCATGCGTTTCTCTGTCTGCTGCTCGTGCTAACCGTCCGCTCATCTCTGCCTCCCCTCTGGATCCTCATTTAAACTTCACCTTCCCGATCCATCCCACCAGACTTGAATCTTGCTTCTCATCAAGGTTATCTTTCAGAATCCAAACGTCCCCTTGATTTCACATCGTAAGATCTGGGCACTTAAAAGCGCTCAGTGAGCCCGGACCGGGGAGGGCAGATGGGGCAGATGTGTGGAGGAGCCGAGTCCTGGCTCTGGGTCCAGGGCCCTTGGGGCACGTGGACTGGGACGTTTTGCAGAATGCTTTGCCAGCTCTTAGGAACGCCAACCATGTTAATTTGTATCTTGTGCTTGGACGGCCCATCCTAGTTTGGGGTTTTTTTTAATGTTTTTATTTATGATTTCATTTAGTAGTGACAAGAGTTTATGTTCATGGTAGAAAAATTAGAGATTGCAGAAAAGCACAAGATACGCGGTGAAAATCATCTTGCAGGCAGTTTCACCATGCAAAGATGAAGGCTTCTCTATTTAAAAAACTGTATATTGTGAGGTTGACAGTAAACATCTATTTGAAGCCCCAAGTAAAGCCAGTTGGGGGAACCCTCAGATCCTTGGCTACGGGTTGTAGTGGCCCTGGGAAGACATCTGTTAGGATCTTTGTAGGTCAGGGATTGGTGTCCTGTACACTGTTCCATGGGCGGTGTGCCCCATGGCTAGTGTGTTGGGTGGACTCTTCTCAATACTTTGTTTATCTGCTTGAGTTCTCCCCTTGTTTTCTCCCAGCCTTTCATGGCTGGCAGTGTGACCCATCATTAGAGCCAGAGGTGGCCTCCTGGGGCCTCTGACCTAGGCCTGGAGTCAGCCTCCCCACCCACCCCCCCATTTAAATCGTGGCCCAGGAGCTGTGGCAGCTCAGCTTTTGTCTCTGTGGTCCTCGTGCCCTGCTGCCCCCGCTTCTGAGCCTTCGTGTGGTGGCCCAGCCTGGGCACAGGGTTTGGCAGCCTCATTTCTAAATGTCCTCTTCTGCCCCAGGCCCTGGGGATCTAAAGCCAAAGCGAGGGTCCCCGCGCGGAGGCAGCCTTGACCACATAGATGCTTCCGCTGACCCGGCCACGAAGTCCTGGCCCTCGGAGCTGGGCTCCCGGACCTGCTCAGCCTCAGCCCCCACCACCATCCCTTCCAGCTCCACGCCCCTCGCCCGGCACCCAGGCCGCACCAAAGGTGAGTCCTGGGCTCCTCCAGAAGGGTGAGCATCGGGGTCTATGTCCTTCCTGAAGACCCCAGGCTGTCAGAGGCTGGAGGGATGGGGTCTGCCCCTCTCAAGCCAGGAGGGGGTAGTGAGCAGAGTGGTTATGCTGTCTACAGGCTTTGGCGTCACAGACACAGGTTCGAACCTTGGCTCTGCTTCCCAGCCGAGTGACTCTGGACAAATGACTTACCATCTGGAGGCCCGGTTGTAATGGGAAAAGCTTCGGAACCCACCAGCAGCATTCAGGAAGTGGTGGCACCGAGTGGCTTCAGATGGGAGGTGAAGCTAGGTTGAGAACCAGAGTTTGGGCCAAAACCAGGCAACTGCCCGCACCCCTCCTTGGTAGAAGTTCGGAGGATTTTTTCTCTAGAGAGGATGACTTAGACTGTAAGCTGGGTGTGCACTGACACAGCTGAACGGGTGTCCTACACTGAAAACAAGTGCGATCAGTGAAGGCTTCGCAAACTCCTTTGTCTCCTGCATGCCAGAGCCAGGCGTGTTCACACCTTTCCGCACAAGATGAAACTATTCTTTGAGCAATCGCATTAGCTTCCCAGAGCGATTCCCAGAATGGCTCGGTCAGATCTTGCCAGGTGACACCTAGGGAAGTTCAAGGATTCCCAGACCCCTCAGGAAGAGTCTCTAACACCAGAGATCAAAACGGCTGCAGACGGCAACTGGAGTTACAGACATTGGGCGCAGAGATGAGAACTTTCAAGATGCCTGTCCTTCATATCGTCAGAGATGAGAGAAACTGTCGCACCCATGAAACGAGAACAGGGTGCTATAAAAAGGAGCAGTGGGAAGGGGAAGCATTTGGAAATTTAAAATATGCGCACAGAAAGGAAAAGAAAATGCTTAAAACGGAAAAAAGACATTCCGCTTATAATTTAAGAGATATGAAAATATGCAAAGAAACGGCTAAGGAATTGAAAGTTACTGCCTCTGGGCCTTGGAAGTCTGAGAGAGCAAGAAGGGGTATTTTTCATAATAACACCACCCAGTCTTGAAGCCCTGGGTGTGCCTAACCTTGGTGTGACCAGCAAAACAAAACAAAGCAACACAGACAGGGCCCCTGCCCTGGGGACCTTCGAGCTCCAGATATTCCTAGCTGGCGGGAGCATAAACTACCTTCAGCATGGAGACCCCACTGTCATTTTGGAGAGGGCCCAGGGTCTACTCTCAGATAGTATCCGGTAGGGTTGAGGCACGAGCATTTTCCAGTCCTCAGGGAAGGCGGGTTCATTGATGGCCCTGGGATTCCCGGGTCTGCTTCTGGTTGGGAGCGGCGGGTGCAGGGTTTAGTCTCTCGGGAATCAGCCTGTCCCCTCGTGGTGGATTCGGATTCCACGTCTTTCTCTTTGTTTTCCTTCCTCCTGCCACCTGAAGACAACATGACCCCTAAGAAGTCTTTCAGGGCTGGGCTTTGAGATCGGAAGGGGCTCCCCAGGGTCCTAAATATTCAGTCCTTTCATGTCACCCTTAGGCCAGAATTCACCGTCAGTCTTGGTCTTGGTCTTGGTCTTGGTCACAGTCAGTGTACAGGCGAAGTGTGATTAAAGTTAAAAGGGATGGGAGTCCAGAGTGTTAGGGTTGTCCCAGCAGGAGAAACGCAGAGGGATGGGAGAGGCAGGTCCCAAAGGTCCGAGTCCCCTCCCTGATCCCCAGGAGCTGGCCCGGGGTTTCCCTGTGGACGGTGCATGTCCTGGAACCCTGACTCGCCGGCCTTGTTTTCACTGCAGGCTGTAATTCAGATGACAACCTCTGCGAACCGTCCCCGGAGCTCGAGTTCGGCAACCACAGGCAGTACGGTGAGTGCTCGGGTGCTATGCCTTTTGGCTTGGGTTCTCAGCCTTGATTTTATCAGTCGTACATTTCCTTCAAGCCAAGTCGTATGTGGAAGCCCAGCACAAAATAGGTGAAGGTGGGAAGAGGCGGGGACCCATTCTTCCTTGCCCACCCCAGGGGCCTGAGCATGTGGTTTCGCCTTACATACCTCCAGTGGTGGGGAACTCACTACCTCCCAAGCAGTTTTGGAAGCTCTGACCGCTCCTACCTTCCCCCCACCCTTTGCTTTCAAGCATCCCTCCAGGTTTGCCGAGAAGTTCTGGTGGCCCAAGCAAGGGAGCATTCATTTCCAGAAAGTCTCCCCCTGTCCTCGCTTGGGTTTCAGTTGCCCATAGTAAGTTGTATTTAGTCTTAGAAGCTGTTAGAAGCGCTTGTCATTTGATTTAGGCATATTGTACATTTCTGCAGATGGGAAACAGTCAACGATACCAGACTTCTCAAAAATTAAAAGCTGCTTTGGTTTATTTTAATTTTTGAAAAGCAACCCTAGAAGGATGGGAAAATAATCCTAAAACAAAAACTCTCAAAGTTACATTGAATCCTGCTTGCTTCTCAAGTGGTCAGTAAGTGCAGGAGTCGGCATTATCCTCTGTCCTTTCTGTTGTCCAAAAAGTTCCATGATACGGACACTCATTCATACAGATGTAGGCATCTACAGTTCATAGGGACAGTTTGACGCCGGGGCCCCACGTAGCTGTATGCCGCTTGCAGAACACAGGATGACACAACAGCAAGAATGCGCCACCTCTGCTCGGGGACAGTATCACCGAGTAGCTCTGGCTGTGATCGGTCAGCTGACCAAGGGGTTTTCTTCACAAATGTTCAGATTCCTGAGCCTGTCTTATCAAGAGAGAGAAGGGAAAGCGATTTCTGATGCAGAACTTGAATAAACAAAGGTGCTCTTGGGGCCCACTGATTGCTGTCACCGTTTCCTTGTACTGAAACTGATTTCCTTTCGAAAGAGCGATGTGCATTTGTTTGTTGCAAATTCTCCCTTCTCTCAGCTTTCACACTTTTCATGAACACCAAGTGCGTGTTGGCTCATCCCCAGACACTGTGCTAACGAGCCAGCGTTTCTAGCTGCCTGCTGTTTGCAGAGCTCACCAGCACGTGGGAACCAGGAAACCCAAGCAAGCTTTCCCGGGGGTCACAGCAGGCAGGGGACCTCCTGGTGTCCCTGCAGGCTCTCCGGGCTGCTGTTCAGCTCAGCATCTGCTGTGTGCTAGGGAGACACAGAGATGGCTGAAACACTGTCCCTGTCCCCGACAGTCCATAGTCCAGCAGGAGGCACGTTTGCTTACGAGATACTCTGACACGGGGCAGGCTGCTGGGAGAATGGCCTAGGAGAGCCCTGCGGGCACCGGAAGGGATGGCTTGCCCCTCGCAGGGGTGGTGGCAGCCTTCCTGCGAGTCTGCAGCAAGGCGCGTGGCACAGACACACTGAGGCAGGCACCCACGGTGGCCAGGAGGGCTGGGTTCCCTGGCACTTGGCACTGTCAACCTTGATTTTTCCCTCTGAGGCGAGTGACGCAAAGGAGCTGAAGAACAGCAAAGAGCCGGGAGAAGCGAGTGCTCCCTTCCTCCCAGGGTCCCCAGCACCCACTCCCCGTGGATTCCCCTCACGTGACCCCCTCCCCGTGCACAGGCGCATGCTTGCATACAAGTACACGTGTGCACGAGCTGCCCTGAACAGCCCCTCATCTCTGCTCCCGTGGCCTCGGCAGGGGCTGGTCTCACGTGTTCCGGAAAGCTCTGTGCGGTAATAGGAGTGGGCCTCACCCCACCCCAACCTCTGGTTTACCCAGAGCAGCCCCTTTGTTTGGTCTGTTCTTTATGCTGGAATTCTGGGTGAGATTTCCGTTGTTAGCAAGATTGTTTTAAACAGCAAAACCCTAGACCTAATAAAAATAGATAACCAAGGTTGTCGTTTCTTGGTACCCTGCGGTATACTGTGCCTGGCACTCTTCAGTGAAGCTAAACTTCTCATCACAGTGTGTAGAGAATCCCAGAGTTCTTCCCTCCTTGCGACATTGGCTGTAGCCTTGGTGCAGAATGGCTTTGGCACACGATTCTGCTCAGATGAGATGGTTTGATCTGGGCCACAGCTGGGGTGGCCCTGTCCCTTACACGTTGCCACTTCCTTTCAGCGTCCCGGCCGAGCAGTCTGGAGAGCAGTAGAAACACATCCAGCAACAGCTCACCTCTTAACTTAAAAGGCAAGTCTTTTTCTCTGGACTTTTAAAAATGTATTTGGGTGTTTGGCTCTGGGCTCAGAGTATTCTTGTAATTTTAAAAATACCTAAATTAATAAGACTTTCAAGTGCATTATGATGAGTTTGTGAGCCACATAGTGTGGTGTTGAGCACAGGCCTGGGAGTTACAATAGATTGGGGTTCACATCCCTTCTCCCCACTGACCGGCTCTGAGCACAGGCCCTCCGAGTCTCAGTCACCTGATCTGTGGGTGGGGATGGTAACGGCAGTTGCATTCCACTGTGGTTAGAGAACTAATATAGAGGATTTTGGGTCTTTGAAAATTTTTAGTTTGTTTTGGTACAGAATCTGGTCTGTTCGTGAATGTTCCCTGAGCATTTGAAAAGAGTGTGTGCCGACTTAAAAAGATTTTTTTATTAGCTTCCATGTGACTGGCCCCTAGAAGATCATCTAGCACATGGTAGGTGCTGAATAAACTTCTAATACATGAATGAATGAGAGCTAACGAGTGCTGTGCCTTACAGTCATTGATAAATTAACGGAAGCTTTCTACTTTTATCTCACATTTTTTTAGTTTTTAAAAGCCAGTGAGAAACTCAAAAGGATTCCAAAAGGTCCTTTAACATCCAGAATCACAGCCCCTGAAAGGAGTGAGCCCAGGGCTTGGGGTAGGGTTTTCTCTCTGTTGTACAAGAGCCAGAGGCAGCCCACCAGGGAAGCCCCCAAGAAGGCGGTTGAGACTGATGCGTGCTCCTCTGTGTCACCTGCCCTGACCCCAGGTTCCTCCGACCAGCTCCACGGACGGTCTGAGAGCTTCAGCAGCGAAGACCTGATCCCCAGCAGGGACCCGGCCACTCTGCCCCGGGACACCAGCACCCCAGGACGCAGCACACTTGGCCGCCATGAGTACCCCCCACCCCGGAATGGCCCTCTCCCCCAGGAGGGTGCCCAGAAGAGGGGTGCGGCCCCTTCCCATGCGGGGGTGCGGCCCTGCTCTGCCTCCCCCAGCAGCGAGATGGTCACCTTGGAGGAGTTCCTGGAGGAGAGCAACCGGAGCTCCCCGACCCACGTGAGTGGATGCAGGTCTCTCCTCTCTCTCTCAGTCTCCCCCTGGCTTGGGACGGGAGTCCTGGAAAGGGACGGGGCAGGGGAGGAGCGGCTTAGGTGCAAGGCTGGCTTGGACGTGGGAGGACAACAAGAACACTTGCTGGCAGTCACCGCCAGCTGGCTGCTTTCCTCCAGATCCGGGAAGTGAGCTGGCAGAGCTTGTGGCCAGCGCCCCACAAGGGTCTTGGCCACCCACGATCTGGAGCATCAGACTAGCACACAGCCACAGGTTGCATCTCTGCTGAGTTGCAGCACGTCCGTATGTTTTCACGCGGCAGGAGTATTGGCAGGTGCAGGTGGCTCCTGAGCTCCAGACTGACGCCTCCAACCCCCATGTCCCACATGAACTCACTTCCCTTCCTCCTCTTTCTGTGTCCGTCAGCCTCAGAAGAAGCCCTAGCCTGCAGCAGGCTGCAGCTACCGGAGCAGCCTCGTAGACATTTGCCTCCATGACTCTGCCTGCCGCCTGGGCAGGGGAGGCTCAGCAGGCGACAGCTTGTCGGGGACAGGTGGTGGGCTGGACCGTGCAGTGTGCTTCCCTTCTCCGTGCCGCCCACCGTCCCCACCTTGGACCCTCTACCTCCCCGGCTCCCCCAGCCGCATTCCGCCTCTCTCTTCCCTTTCTCGGACCAGGAGAAAGGTCTGGGTGCAGTGGGCTTCCAGCTTCTCAGGAGCTGCTCTTGTTTCTCTTTCTCTCGGCGGCCCGAGGGGAAGTCTTGGGACGTCCCCGAGCACGTCGGAGTGACCGGGGTAGGAAGGCCCGGTTCACAGCATCAGATTTCTAGCCCCTGCTCTGCTTGGTGGAAACAGAGAGGCAGATTGAAGCAGACGGTTGTGGTCGGGCTTCCAGAGCCGACCTTCCCGTGAAGTTGTCAGCTTGGTGGGGAGTCACTTCGCTCTCGGGTCTGTTTCCTTGTTTGGGAAGTTAGGGGGCTGCCTTGGGGCATCTGGGGGTCTTTCCTGGTGGTTCACGTACTGCCCTGGCCACCCTCACGTCCTGACTGGAGCTGGTGTGTGCAGTGGGGGTGACGTGTGTGCCTCAGACCACGCGGGAACAGAAATCCAGTCCTGGCGGTGTGGGCTCCGCAGGGATGTCCTGGGTGCGAGGGAGCGCCGAGGACCACCTCCCGGCCCCCTCATTCCCTCCTCTCCCTTCTCCATAGGACTCTCCCAGCTGCCGGGATGACCTGCTGAGTGACTACTTCCGAAAGGCCAGTGACCCACCGGCCATCGGAGGCCAGCCGGGACCACCGACCAGGAAAGAAGGGGCCAAGATGCCCACCAGCCTTGTGGCCCCCACCATCAAGATGGCAGCCAGCACCCCTGAGGGGAGGCTGCTGAAGCCCGGGCAGTGTGTGAAGCCAAACTTCAGACCGGCTGAGGCCGAGGCCCCACCCAGTGTGCCCCTGAGACAGGCCCAGCCTCCCCAGAGCCTGTCTCTGGGCAGACCCCGGCAAGCCACGATGTCCCCAGCTTCCCACACGCCCCCTGGCCGGAGTGCTTCCCTGAGCCGGGCCTTCAGCCTGGCGTCGGCTGACCTCCTCCGGGCCAGCGGGCCAGAGGCCTGCAAACAGGAGTCCCCTCAGAAGCCGGGGGTCTCTGAGGTCTCAGGGGGCAGAGAGACAGGCAGCCACACCCTGCAAAGCTCCACAGCCCCCGGCTCCCACAGCCTGGCCCGGGAGCGGACCCCACTGGTGGGAAAGGCTGGCAGCTCCTCTCAAGGGCCAGGCCCCCGCAGCCGGCCACTGGACACCAGGCGCTTCTCACTGGCTCCGCCGAAGGAGGAGAGGCTGGCCCCGCTGCAGCAGTCCGCCACCGTCCCAGCCATCGCTACTGTAGGCGGCGGCGGTGGCAGCAGCTCCCAGCACTTCTCACCTGCTGCAGCCCCAGCTGCCAGGACCAAGCCCAAAACGCCCCCACACTCTGGGGAGATGGCCGCCATCACCCCTGTCCGGGCAGGGCTCAGCCTCGCAGAGGGAGACGGGGGCCCTGGGCACAGCTACATCGAGGGGCTCCTGGCCAAGAGCCCAGGTAGGTCCCCCGACTCGGCTCCCCACGCCAGCCGGGGCCCCGAGGACTGCAGTCGGGGCAGCAGCTCAAAGAGCACGCCGGCGTCCCCGGAGCCAGGTGGGGACCAGCAGACGGTGTGGTACGAGTATGGCTGCGTGTGACTCATTTCGTAGACTGACAGCTCCCGCGTCGTCACACTACTGACACGCCCTCCGATTCCAACGGCCTCTTCTCCTGCATGCGCCTGCGGTGCCTGGGAAGGGTTCGGAATGAGGAAAGGGGTTCCCACACATTTCCCTTTTTGTTTTGTTAACGAAAACACTGTGCCAAGCCCTGAGGGGATCACACTCCCAGGTGTGTAACGTGTCTTCTGTATCTGCAGCTTCCAGCAGCTGGTATCTTTTGAACAAATCCACTTTGGCATGGGGACCACTTGGAATGCGATGACAAAACTGACTTACCCGAACGCAGACACTATTCGAGTGTGCCCCAGTAGAAACACTTGTTTGCAACTTCCTGACCTCCATGAAAGCATATGCACACACACATACACACACACACACACACACACACACACACAGGCTCACAAGGCTAAGCCCTGGTGGGTCTGCAAACCCCACTCCCTCTTCTCCCAAAGCCATTTGATGCTAGGAGAAGCCCATACCGGCCAAACTACAAAGCTTAAGGGCCGTGGGCAGACCCCAGGGTCAGGCCTGCTGTTAAGAACCAGGAATGTGGCTGTCCCATTCCTGAGGTCCCAAGCACTTCCCTTTACCCCGAGGCCAAGGGTGGCCCTGGGCATCTGCCTCTCTCCTCCAGCTGGCTCCTGGGCTCTGCACGGTGGGCTCTGGGGGCCACACAGGCACCTTCTTCCCAGATCCACAAACACTGGATCTGCCAGCCGGGGGGTCAGGGCGGAGAGAAGCCCCCGCCCGCCCTCCCCCCCCGGCAAGTGTACATAGTGCACAGAGGGGACCGTGGCACTGACGTCCCCCGGCTCAGATGGGATGTTGATTTATTATTGCTGAATAACTTCTGGGTGTAGAAACCAAATTTCTTTTAATATATTACATACATATGTACACACTCCTGTGATATATGTATACTTGGGGGGTCTATTTATGTTGTTTTCCGTCGGGAGTCTTACCTGCTGCTCTGTGTTCGGTCAGATTCCTGACACATTTAGTTTCCTGTCGTGACGGTGCTTTTCCTGGGGTGAACTAAACCTATTGATTTTTTTTTTTTTTAAGATTTTTTTTTTTTTTCCCCTTTGGATTTAATATACTGAGAAAGAAACGGGAGACTTTTGAATGTTAACAAGATCCATTTTAGGAGTGGTTTGGGTTGTGTATTAGCCATTCCGGAACACAAGGACAGGATTGTAATAAAATGGAATGGAAGAGAAGCGAGTCCTGGTTTTCCTCACTGCACACTGATAGTGGCATCAAGTGGGCTGCTGGGGACTCGGGGCTCCCTGTACCCCCCTGCCCAGGGCTCTTCCTCAGCCATTGGAATCCTCCGCTTGCTTTGCCGCTAGGTATGGGAAGCTGTTACCCAGCTAACCAGGCACAAATGTGGACCGCAGAGATTTCCTGTTTATTACACAGCGCCTTCCCTGCACCCCAGAGTTGCTTTTTTTTTGACATAGAGTCTTGCTCTGTCACCCCAGCTAGAGTGCAGTCACATCATCGTAGCTCACTGCAACCTCAAACTGGGCTCCAGCTATCCTCCTGCCTCAGCCTCCCAAGTAGTTGGGACCATAGGCACACGCCAGCTCGCCTGGCTAACTTTTTGGGTTTTTTTTGTTTTTTTTTTTTTTTTTTTTTTTAGAGACAAGGTCTCGCTCTTGCTTAGGCTGGTCTCGAACTCCTGACTTCAAGCGATCCTCCCTCCTTGGCCTCCGAGAGTGTTAGGATTACACGCGTGAGCCACCGTGCCCAGCCTGCATTTATTTTAAGTTAGCAAAGACTGAACCCCATTTGGGGATCCACCTCATGTCGTGACAGCAGCTCAGCTTGAGGGTTCCTTCTGATTTTCCACCAGCTACTCGGCGAGTAAATGTGGGGTGCTTAGATCCAAGGGATGGAAGGAGGAAGAGAAGAAAGAAGGCAGGCAAATAAATATCCACACATGATCAAAGGCTTTGGTGGTGTTTCTGTCCACCTGCTGTCCCCTTCCTTCCTCACCAAACTTATTTTAAGACTCTTGCCTCCTTGCCTGGCTTTCCTGAGTCTCTGCAATCTGTCTTTGTATCTGGCCACTCAGTGGGAACTGCCATCCTCACTGCTTTGGGCTGGACCGAGTGGCGGCCACCTGCAGTCTTCATACTGTGCGGCCATTGCAGGACTTGACACCTGGCCAGTCACTCCCTGGAACTCTCAGCCTCTGTCCCGTGACTCTCCCTGGGGACAGCTCTCAGCACTGGACAGTGCCTCACTCGTTTCTCCCCATGGACAGCCGCCTGTGTGCTCAGCCTGGGTTCCACCTCAGCTATTGCTTTTCCCTCCATAAACCCCTTGGGGCCCGACCCCAACCTCTGTCTCTCCCTGTGCACTGACCACCCATAGACATGACCTCTAGCCCAGCCTCCTGAGGGTCAGGCCACCCCACCCAACAGCCCCAGCGCATCTGCCCTGCTGCTTGGGACCATCTGTCCCAGTCGTGGAAGCCTGAGCTTCGGGCCTTCCCGCTGCGTCCCGTGTTTCATAGGCCACCTCCCAAGCATGAGAATGTGCTGGAATCTGGCTCCCTCTTTGCCAGGGACTTTTTATCCTAGGTCAACTCTTGGCCAGTTAGGCTCTAGCTGGCCTTTGGTCCCCCTGGTCCAGCAGGAGAGTTCCTGCTAAGGTCCCCAATGGCCCACATGTCAGTAATCCAAAGGCCACTTCTCAGGCCTCATTGTCACTTCTTGGGTAGGTGCACTCATCTCAAGTGACCTTTTTGGGAATCCTCACCCCTGCACTAGCCACACCCAGCCCTTTGCCAACTCGGTCCTCTCTCCGGGGCTCACCTCAATCTGACCACGCTATGCCGTAGACAAGCCGGGACACATCCACAACTTTAATCACCATCTGTTCCCAGAAGGCTCCCAATTTGTATCTCTAGCCCCAGCCTCTCCTCCAAACTCCAGGTCTGAGTCTCCAAGGTGGATGTCCCAAAGGCAGCTCGAACTCACACTGCCCAGCCTTCGCCTCCCCTCCCTGCCCCAGCAAGCCTGGCCTGCCTGTGCCCCGCCTCACCACGCCGTCGTGTCCCACATCTGGAGGACGCCCTGCTACTCCACCAGCTGGTTTCAGCTCTGAGACCGTGTGTCACAGCCACAGGCAGTCCCCAGCGACAGTCCCCCGTGGGCAGTCCCATGGGTCCTGTGGTGGACCGTTCCAGGGCCCCACCCTCTGCTCCCGTGTGGTGTGTGACCTGGTGTCTGGGACATACCCAAGTGGCAGCTGGATACTCGTGCCAAGAGAAAGCTCTGGGCTCATCTGTGGGACAAGAGGGCTCACCCTGGGGAGAACACTAAGAAAATTAGAGCAGAGGACAGCCCTCGGGGAGCCTCCAGCCAAATGTTTACCAACCGACCTCTGGAGGGGGAGGAGAGAAGTGTGTGTGTGTATAAATTTTACAGAAATGAAAGATGTATAGCAATTTACAAATGATACACAATACTTTGTTGTAAAATTCATAATGCCAATTGATTCTCACAGAAAGCTTTCACTGATTTTTTTTTTTTTTTTTTTTACCAAACTTGTATATTTGTAGCCAACCTTCGAGTGCAACTGACCAGTGAGTGTGGCTGCAGCGTGAATGCTGGCTGATGTTTCCTTTTACGTTAACATGTAAGACGAAAGGGAAACAAGTCCCAGCTTCATTCACCGACGACGTGACTTTGCTTAATCAGGTAGTAGTTTCTGAGTGCTGGACGACTATTTCCTCAATTTTTCCTGCTGTTCTCGTTGTAATGGCTGCGGACGTGACACATTTTTTTAAAAAGTGAGATATAATTTACAGACCATAATATTCACCCAAGACATTTTCTCCATCACTCTCAACTACATCTAGAGATTCTAGACAATGAAGAAAATGTCAGCCGAGCCCTGATTTGTAACATTTGCCAATTTATGTGGTGGAAATTATACTCTCGCTGTGGCCAGCTTCACGCTGCCAGCACCGAGCACGTCACTACACACGGAGTAGGGAGAGATGCGCAGTGGCACCATGACACGGTGTCACCGCTGCAGATACATAGGTGCAAATTACCTGAAAGCATAGGTGATAGTTCGATAATGAGGAAATGGTGAGTTTTGAGTACTTATTGCCTTTGTTTTTAATGTAAATTATTTAGTTGTAGGTTTACATAAGTTTTAATGACAGCAGTGCTTAACAACTGGCTTGCAAAATTCCTGGAAATTCATCCATCTGCTCTCACAAGCCAGTACAGGCCACGCTCCCGCACAGCACTGGGAGCACCGCTGCTTGGGCTGGGCCAACGAGGAAGGGACAGAACAATTGAGAAGACGTGGCCAAAGGAGGACAGTGGGGAGAAGTTGGGAGCTGCGTGGCTCTGACCATCCTAATTGATCTTGGTAGGTGCAGACGTGTGGGTGCTGGAGGTTTCGTTCCTGGTTTCCCTCTTATTTCTGCCCTCCCAGCCCCAGGAGTGGCCTAAGAGACAGGGCACCAGGGTGGGAGGGATAGACAAAAGGACCCCATTCTAAGGTCCGGTGAGGCCGGCCCAGCAGGTGGCCCGAACTCAGCCTCCTGAGAGCCTGGATTTGAGACCCATGGTTTTTTCCCCACCAGGGCACACAGGTGTGCCTGGAGGAAAACTGTTCAAGGCTTGTCTCTCTCTTCCCACCCTCTCTCCTTGCCCTTCTCCAGGGAGTAGAGCAGAGCCAGCCAGGGGGGTCTGACGGACCCCAGGGCTAGGGGGCAAGCCCAGCGCCTCTGCACCCGTGAGGTGGGGCTGTGGTCCCCCCCCTCCCCGTCAGAGCCGCACAGCTCAGAAACGGCCCCTTTCCGAGATCCGGCTTTGGGGTCCAGCCCCCTGAGGTTAAGTTCATGGTGTCACATCTCTCGGAGAGCTGGCAGCGGCAAAACCAGCCACCTGCTTCTCCTCTCCCCTCCCCCAAAGAGACCGCAGACAAACGGGGGGAGGGATTCAGCCAGCCCTGCCCGCTGGAAACAGGGCAGGAAACCTCTGGGCCCCTCTGTGCTCCCCCCGCTGGAGGGCAAGAGCCCTAAAGAGCCGTTCTGGAAGCCGCGCCCCACCAGGTCCTTTGGGTGGGGGAGTGCCGGCCCCTGCGCCCTCCGCGCGAGTGCCCCGCGGGGCCTGTTCTCTGTCCCCGCATCCGGGCGGCCAGGCGGCCCCGCAGCCTCCGCCGCCTCCCTGGGCACCGACCGGCGCCGCCCCGCCCCGCCCCGCGGCCGCTCCCTCCCGCCGGCCGACCCAGCAGACGCCCAGGACGCGAGAGGTGAGTGCGCCCGGGCAGGGGTGCAGCCGGGACCGCCGGCCGGTAGCGCAGGGACCGCTGACCTTCAGCAAGGCCGGTCCCGGCTCCGGGACAGCTCCTAGGGCGGAAAATTCAAAATCCAGTCTCTGGAATAAAGGCCTTTGGGGGAAGTGGAGGAGGAGAAGGGATAGGAGGTAGGTCCCTGTCGTTCTAGGATACAAATTGGTCAGGTTTTTGGTGCCCAGGACCTGTCACCCAGAGTGTATGCCAGAGTGGCGTTTGGGGGACAGAAGGCCAGAGGGTTCCTGGCGGTGGGGGGCGGGTAGGGGGACAGATCTCCAAAGTCCAACACTGTCCAGGTGCCCTGGGGACATGCCTTGAGCCTTCACAGCTGCAGCTCTGGCACAGGGAAGAGCCCAGGGAAGCAGCCAAGGACCCGGTCCCAGGCTGGAGGTTGTGAGCTCAGCGGCTTCCCTGGCCCAGGCAGAGGAGGGAGGGGCACACTAATGTTTACTGAGTGCCGGCCTGCTACCAGGCACTGCTCATGCCTTATTTTGTTTAGCTGTCTCAGTTTATCCCTCCATACATTCCATCATCCATCCATTCATTCATTCTGCAAAAAGGCCGCCTGCTGGGCTTTGGCCTGAGTGGGAGAGAGTAGGTCCCTGCCCACAGAACTCACACTCTGGACAGGAGACAGGCTGCAATTCAGAGCAGTAGCCAGTGGGCGGTCTGCACTGCTTCTGCTTCCTGCCCAAGGTGATCAGAATGAAACTGAGGGGCACCTGGCGCCCAGCAATACGCCCCTGGACCGATGAGAATCCCTAAGCCCCCACCGTCAACATTCAAAGGACCCCTTCTGTATGCACAGCACCATACACACTGGTCACTGGGAGTAGTCCCAGGACACCTCCTAGTCTCCTTGCGGGCTTCAGTTTAGAATCACCTCTTCCAAGGAGGCTTCCCTGACTGCCCCTCCCTGCCCATTATCCTCCAACCATAATTGTTATCATTGCTCTGTTTATCCTGGGTTTCCCTTCTAAAGCAGAGTTTCAAAAACCTCAGCACTCAAGTTCCATTTCTATTACAAACATACTGATTTTCTTCGAACATTTTACTTTGGAAACTCGATTATTGAGGAACCTGTATTCAGGGGATGCAAACTTGAAACTTTCTTATGTCCTACCATCACTAGTTTCAGAGTCCCTCCTGCGCTCCTCAGGACTGCCTGGGCGGTGTTCAGCACGTTCCAGGCCCCTGGGGTACAATTCTCTTACTTCAGATGGACCCTTGGGGCTCCGGGCTGAGGACAAAGAGGATGGGAGCCCACCCTGGAAAGACGGCAGCCCCACTCCCACTCCCAGAGACTCCCACGGCCTCTCAACTGCTCTCCCCTGCGCCAGTCCCCACACCTGCTCCCTGGTGCTGAGTGTGGGGGATTGGGCAGGAGGCGGCTGGTGTCGGTGAGGTCCTGAAGGAGAGGTCAGGCCCCACGACTGAGAAGGACCTAGTGCCTCTTTATCTTCACCCAGACCCAGAGGTCAATTCCAGGACAACAGGAAAAACCCCATTCTTGGTTCCATTGCACAAATACATTGTTTTGATTGATTGATTGATTGATTGAGACAGGGTCTCACTGTCACCCCACATAGAGTGCAGTGGCATGATCATAGCTCACTGCAGCCTCTAACTCCTGGGCTCAAGCGATCCTCCTGCCTCAGCCTCCCAAATAGCTGGGACTACAGGTGCGCAGCACCACGTCTGGACAATTTTTCTACTTTTTATAGAGACGGGGTCTCGCTCTTGCTCAGGCTGGTCTCCAACTCCTGGCCTCAAGTGATCCTCCCACCTCCACCTCCCAAAGTGTCAGGATTATAGGTATGAGCCACTGCACCTGACCATATTTTTAAAAGTAAATTATATTCCACTCGCAGAAATGGAAAACCGGTCTCCCCGGCCACAGAAGGAAGGTAATTAAGCAAATAAAAACAAGGAAGGCCCCGCAGTGCTATTGAACTTTAACTAGCACCTGTTGCCTGCAGAACACACCTGAGGCTGGCGCGTCAGGTTACAAAGGGAGATGAGCAGGAATTGGAGTGGCCTTAAAGACATGCTGGCACCCACTGAGGCTTTCTCCTTAGCGTAACAAGACCGATTAAGAAGGAGTTGGACAAGGAATAACAAAAATGCTCACTAAACTCCTTCAGTCGGCACCTGCCATATGCATAGCATCACACAGAGCCTGGAGTGATATAAACAAACCTATGGTTTATCCGGTATCAACTGAAGGATCACTTCCTCCAGGAAGCCCACTCTGCTATGCCCATTTAAAAAGCTGTACTTCTGCTATAACATTTGTCATGTTTTATTGTAATGGCTTATTGTCTTCCATGCCAGAGTATAAACTTTTAACAGTGAGCTTCCTTGACTTTGGTCCTGCCAGCCCCTTCCAGTAACGCTTCTTTCCTTCTCCCTGCCCTCCTCCCCCATCACGCAAATCCACGCCTCCATCCTTCATGGCCCTGCTGAGGGGCCCTACGGGTCCCGCTTCTCCGGGTGGCCTATTTTAACCCAGTGACCCACGCTGAGCTCTCTGGCCTCTGGATATTCCACCACGGGCAGTGCCCATGTTTGGGGCACACTCGGTTCTATGGTCCGGTGTGTCCCCCACACCTCCAGAGGGCAAGGACTGTGGGTGACACAAAAGCCACAGGTGCTCAAGAAGCACCGTGGGTGACTCAAGCTTGTTCATCCTCCAAGGCTGCAGCTGTGTTGAGTCTCAGCAGCTAAATTAGTTTCCTGTTGCTGTGGAGCAAATTACCGCAAACTTAGCATCTAGAACAGCGCAGATATATTGTTTTGGGGTGTCAAAGGTCAGAAATGGGTCTCCTGGGGCTAGAATCAAGGTGTCAGCAGGGCTGAGGTCTGCGGAGGCTCTGGGGAGACAGCTTCGGAGGCTGCTGCATTTCCTGGCTCGCGGCCCCTCCCACCTTCCAAGCGACAGTGGCTGGGTGGGTCTTTCCCTGGCTGCATCTCCATCCTTATGATTACATCTCAAAATCCCTAATTTAATCACATTTGCAAAGTCCCTTTTGCCGTGTAAGGTGACATAGTCACAGGTTCCAGGAGTTAGGATGTGGACATCTTTGGGGGCTCACTGTTCTGCCTACCACAATGGCTGTCCCTCATATGCTAATAATAGCTGACATTTACTGTTCCAAGCACACTGTACGACACTCTGAGGTAGATGCTATTGCTATGATGTTCATTTTCAGATGAGGAACCGCGAGGTGAAATCACCTGGCAAGTGGCGGAGGTGGGATGTGAACCCAGGCAGTGGGGCTCCAGGTTGCACCTTCCTGGCCTGTAGGCTACACTGTTTCTTGGGCACCATTACTGCTCCGAAGACGGGCGCCGACGGCCTGGGAGCAGGCCAAGCAAGGTCCAAAGGCCAGCTCACGGGGAGAATTTTCTAGGTGAGGCCCCCGTGTAGGTTACAAGTTCTTTGCCAATCGTCTCTCATTGTAGCCCTTTCTCCCCAGCCTACCACCCACGCCCCGTTATAGGCACCTGAGCCATTACCCAGGAAGGCGGGAGGGGGAGCTTCTAATGATTTTTTTAGGGGCTCCAGGCAGTTAAGTCTGGAAAAGTACCTGTGTGCCAATACCACTGAAATCCCTCTCTGTCCTACCCCGGCATCCACACACCCAAGTAATATGAGTCCCATGGGAGGCAAAGCAAAGCAAATCAGTCACCGTTTACCCAGCCCCATCACAAAGAGTTCTGGACACTTAAACCGGAGTGGAACACACAAGCCTTCCATAGGCAGTGGGAGAAGAGGGGATGGTTTAACATTTATTGAGCACTCACTAGGGCCAGGTGTAGATCTAACAGTTTTATACTGATTAACTCATTTAATACAACCACCCTGGTAGTTACAGTTATCCCCATTTTACATATAAGGAAACTGAGGAACAGAGAGGTCATGTAACTTGCTAGAGGTCACACAGCCAGTAGGTGGAGGAGCCAGGATTGATCTATTCCCCATAAGCAGAGAACCACAGCAGAGGCTGCCCAAGGCTGGCTGAACGGCCCCAGTCAGCAAAGCCCACTTTGTGCCTTCCCAGCATAACCTGTTCTTTTTACACCTGCCAGGCTGGGCTCCCAGTCTCTGTGACAACCAGATTTCTTGAGCACATCTTTATATGTGATTCTTGTATCAATCTTCATTATTAGCCTCATTTTAAAGAAGAATAAACTGAGGTTCAGGGAGGCTGCATAACTTGCCAGAGCTCTCATAGCCAGAAAGGGACAGGTCTGGGATTCAAACCCAGCGTCCCGATGCCAAAGTCCCCCATACTCCTCCCTCTGCCTGGGCCTGAGCAAGCCCAACCTGAAGGCCTCCTCCTGGGTCCAAAGTCCAGCCAGGGACATGACTCGGCTTCCCCAGTCCCACAGTGTGTGCTCACACGTCACTTGGGCTTGAGCTGACTCCCCACTGGCCTCAGAATTTCCTGCCTTCAGGTGTCCCATTAGTCACGGTTTGTCTGAGAGCCCTCGGATTATCTGAGCGGGAGCAGGATCGACTCCGATTAATCAGCTCAGGCCTGAGCCTGCTGGCGTGTGGTGGTTGCCAGAAACAATAATTCTCAGAAAAGCCAGCCTCTTCCTGCCTGCGAGGCACCTGACTCAGCGATGGTGAGTGTTTCTCAGAGGGAAAGTTGTCCACCTGAACCAGAACTGGGTGCTCTGCCCAACGAAGCTCACGGTGACGGTGACAACACACAGGGCAGGGAGGCTTGGGGCTGCACAGGGACAGAGAGGAGCTGGCACTGGAACCGAGGGGGGAAGTGGGGACTCATTCTGTACTTTGGGGGAGAAAGAGAGATTGCCTCTGAGGCTGGCCAGCTGTGCTAATTGGAAGGATGAACTGCAAAAACAGTTTTTGAAGTAGATCATCAGTGCACATCCTTAAAAACGCACACAGTCCTCCATCAGTGTGTTTGCAGCGCAGCGCTTCTGCCACGTGTGCTTCTGTATCAGTCAGAGTCTCCGCGGGAAACAGATGGCACTTTCAGCATGTAATTGATACAAAGGTGTGGACAGCGCTGAGGGAACTGATGGGATGGTGCGGCACCCTGGGACTGGCATGCCTGGGGAGCCGTCACTGTCCCTAAGCCTGCAGGAGGAAGGGGAGAGACGTGCAGGAGAGGGACTCTGGCAGGAGCTGACGTCTCCAGCCGAGGGAGGCAGACAACCTGAAGTGACAGGGGCAGAGGAGATATATACCACCCAGTCCTCGCTCTCCTCCTATCCTCTGATCTCCGATTAGTGCTCCCCATTGGCCACGCCCAGCAGAAGCCGGAGGGCAGGAAGCCGTGCGATGCGATCCTCAGAGCAGGGGCGCGGGGACTAAATGTGGACGGGCAAATAAAAAGTGCACAGCGCACTTCTGGTGTAGTAACTACTTTCACACGTTCCTTTGGCCGCTATTTTCTGGACAGCCTGCAGTGTGCCACCCTGGGTCTGACACTGGGAGAATACAATGAATCGTCCTCATGCTCTGCATAAAGACTCTGCCTTTAGACGAGATGTCAAGACGACCCACAAGAGACTGGAAAGGAAGAAATGGATGCAGATGTCCCTTGCACCAGGAGTAGACAATTTCTGACCCTGTCTCTGGAGCCCAGCCCAATGTGGGAGCTAATGTCTGTGGGCAAGAAAGACAGTTATTAGTGCAGCATTTGAAATCAGCGTTCCAAGAGCGTGGGCCATAATTTCCCATTCTCTAGGCTCAGGAAGACGACGTATGCTTCATTTTACTTTAGTGAGCTGCTTGTTGTTTATAAGGCCAGCTTTTATTTACAAAACAACAAATTCTGCTGTCCCTGCCAAGGACTGGACATCTTGACACCAAGAAACACAGCAAAGTCCATCCAAAAGATGCCTTTGCAGGCAGTGTGATGAATTTCTATGCTTCTCTAAATCTAGCAATTTCTTAGGGAGAGCATGGCCAGAAATGCCAAATCTGTATTCCACTAACCGGTCCCAGATCTTTAAGTCACTGGAATAAGAGCCCTGCTGTCTGTCTCTAAAATGTTATACACGAGTCAACAGGGAGCTTGTTTTAATTTAACAGTATTTAGTCTGTGAAAGGTACTAGATACGTCCGGGCACCTGTAAACAGAGACTGTGGGATAGAAAAAGAAAGGCGGGAGACAGGGCCAGCAAGTGCTGCCACACCGCACCAACTCCAGGGGACACCAACTGACAGGTTACGGCATGTGTGGCCCCCTGGAATTGTGCAGTGTGGTGGCCCTGGCAGGGTTCACTCTGGGATGAACTTTCCACAAGGTGTGCTCTGTGTTCTTGAGAGTCGGAATCCTGGATCCAGCGACTGACAATGGGCTTCAAAACATCCACTTCTTTCCCAGAGGGAGGGGACAAGATCGTTGGAAGATGCAGCTTCAGGGTCAGAACTCCATTCAAGCACTGGCTCATTCACTTGGGAATTGAGGGGCCTTGGGCAATTTACAGAACCTCAGTTTCTTGATCTGTGAAATGGGGAGAATAAAACTACTTGTTGGGATGAAAGGAGATCACACATACACACTGAAGACACAGTAAGCATTCGAAAGACAAGAGCTCTATATTAGAGGTTAATTGGAATGTATTAATACAACAATGATAATAACAGCCAACATGTATTGAACCCTAATATGTGCTGGGCATTGAGCTAAGGGCTTTATTTGATTTAACTAATGGAATCATCTTAGCCCCCTTTTGTTGTCATGTCCCCATTTCACAGATGAGTAAGTGGGCACAGAGAGGCTAACAGACTTGTCCAAGGTAACACTGCTCGTAGGTGGTAGAGCTGGGATTCAAACTCCCACATTCTGGCTTTCAAAGCCAAACTCTTAACAACTACATTCAGTTTGGCAATTCTTAGAAACAGATGTGCATTTTTATGGCATGAATGGTTAATCCAGGAAACTTCATTTGTGAAGACTCTGCATGAAGGAGGGATTTCAAAATGAGGCCCAGCAGAGGAGGCTGATCCAGCCTCTGAAAGAGCCTGTCGGGAGGTTGCCAGGCTGGTGTCCAGCAGGAAAAGCAAAATCCCCTGCCTCCCCCTGCCTCGCCCTCCTCCCCTGCCTCCCCTGCCAGCAAACCTTCTGTCCTCTTACCCACTGTCCATTTCCTTCCAGAGACTCGCCTAGACGCCAGGTCCCCCAGAGGGGCTAGCAGAAGGTGAGATGGTTGATCTCTCTCTCTCCCTCTCTACCTCCCCTGCCTGTGATTCCAACTGTCCTCCATCCCTAACCACCAGCCATCTGTCCTCGCAACCAACTGCCCAAGCTTCTGCAGACTCCTGCAGTGACAGTTCCAGACATTCATCTCAGGAACAGGAATGGGGGCGCTGGACCCTGAGCAGAGCACTGGGCTGAGAGCAGTAGCCATGCAGAGACAGCTGTGTGCCAGCAACCCCGGTGGGCAAAGAACGCTGGCGAGGGGGCCCAGGGAGCACAGAGGGGGCTCAGCACACATTGCTTGGGGCAACCAAGAATTCTCCATAAGGGAAGTGGCTTTTGTTTCTTAAAGCTGGGGCAGGAGTTCAAGAGACGGGGGACAGGAGGTCTTCTGAGTGGAGAGGCCACAGGAGCCAAGCTATGCAGGTGTGAAAGAGCAGAAGGAGCCGAGGGAACAGCTAAGGGCCGCTTGGGACAGGACGTAGATGGCAATGAGGGCTCTGGACCCAGCTGCCTGGATTCGAATCCCAAGGCCTCTATTTACTACGTATGTGGCAAGTTATTTGACCTCTCTGTGCCCCATTCCCCCACGTATAAAAAGTGGGCACGTGGGGGCAGAGGGCACCAAGGCCCCCTTGAATTCTCAACAAAATCAGTAGGAGGTCTTCGTGCTGTCCCTGCTGCAGACACACTCAGGCTCTGGGGCGCACCAGGGCAGGGCCCCTGAAGGCAGCAAACCTAAGTGCACAGCCCCCGCTGGGCTGGCCCCCGCTGGGCTGGCCCCTGCTGGGGTCTGGGCAGGTGGAGAGGGCCCGGAGCGGCAACACCACACTGCATTTACTGCCTGGCTACTGATGTGCCCGTGCTGGGGACACTGCAGTGAAAGGGACAGAAAGGCCACTCCATGGACTCTTCTCCCAGCTTCTCAACTTGAGGTTGTGGGGAGAGGCTGCTGACAGCCAGGGCCCCTGGGAATGGATGTGGCTGGAGAAGGACCCTTGTCCTTTTACAGCCAGGCCCACCATGAGCCCCACGCAGTGCTCCAGAGCCCGTCCCCAGGACAGGATCGTGGGGGTGAGGGTGCTGTACCTCCAAGACAAGCACGCGCCCCCACTTAGCCACCGCAGCTCTTCCTGGCAGGCGCCTGTGGTCAGTGAAAGGTTGGGCATGAAGGGGCAGGGCTGGGTGTGTCCGACAGGGGTGGGGTGGGGCTGGGGGAATCGGGGAACAACGTGGCCCTGAGTTCCGGAGGAGGAAGGGACCCGTGGGCGTCCCCAGGCCACCCCCGCCAGCCAGCCGCGTGCGCGCAGGCAGCAGGAGGGAGCCCGGCACCGCGCGGGGTAACAGCGGCTGGCGCCCCAGACCGGCGCCCGCAGGTACGTGTCCCCCGCGGGCCAAGCCCCTTCCTCTCGTCACGGTCGTGGGTCCCAGGCGCGCCAGGCTGGGAAAACGGCGTGCGGGCCGCCCAGCGTCCTGGGCTCTGGCAGCCTGCTCCGGAGCGCGCGACTAGAGGACGGGCGCGCGGCCGCCGCGTGTGCGCGCAGGGCGAGCGCCAGTGCGGGAGCGGGAGCGCGCGCGAGGCACATGCGGCGGAGGCGGGCGCAGCCGGGGCGTGGCGCGGGCGGACAGTCGCCGCAGCCGCCAGGACCGCCGGGTGTCTGTCTGTCTGTCTGTCCGCCCGCGAGCGCCGGCTCGTCCCAGTCCCTCTCCCGGCTGGGGTGTCTCCGCCTGTGGTCGCCGCTCGGTTTAGCAGCCACCCCCTGGGCTGGCTCCGTGGCCACCTGGTAATTTACTCCCACCCCCAAAAAGTGTAAGACAGCTAACCCGTCATCTCCCGGAGCTCGGGGCACAGGCGACCCTAAGATGCCGTTTGGGTCTCTCCTTTCCTCCCCTCGCATCTCCGTGGACCCTCTTCGCGAAAGACAGCTTGTCACGCCCGGGGCACTGAGACCCAGGCGGCCCCCCTGCCACCAGGGGAGGCGGGTGGGGTCGCTGGTTGCCGGGCCCCCCACTCTGGCAATCAAATGGTCCAACAGAGTCAGCAGCGGCCGGTAGTCCTCCAGCCGCAGAGCAGTGACTGCGGTGGCCCTGGCGAGAGGGCACAGGCAGCAGATTTAGCAGTGGGCAGAGGAGAGAGCCCTGCCTTGGAGCCGGACGCTGTGTGGCTTTGGTCAGGTCGCTTGCTGTGGCTGGGCCTCTCTGTACAAGGGAGATACGGAATACTAGCCATGGTCACCTCACAGAGGGGTGTGAGGAGGAAAAAGATGTGAGAATGGTTTGAAACTGCAGATCTGAGATGATGTGGTTATGTTCCGCGTCACTCCCCCTGCCCTCACCCCCACCCCACGCACACGGATAAGCTTCCAGAAGACGGAGGGAGGGAAGAGAATTCTTGGGCTTAACATGGAAGCCCGGCTGGGCAATAGATGCCACAGTCTGTACCAACTGGAGTATTTTCACTTGAGAGCCCAGCTCCAGGACCAGACGGCCTGTGTTCAAATCCCAGCTTTTCCCTCTTTTAGAACCATTACTTTGGGCAAATCACCTCTTTTTAAGCCTCAGTTCTCCTTCTGTGAAATGGGCATAACTGTAGAGCTTACTTCCTAGGGTGGCTATAAGACCATGCAGGTAAAGCTCTTTCCTTGAAGGCCTTGCAATGCCCCCAGATGTCAGCTGTGAGCACTCTTGTTGTTACTGTTATGTTGCATTCTTCTGGGTAAAGTGCTCACTGTAGGGAGAGAAGACCTATCTAATAGGAAACAAAGAATGGAAAACAGGTTCAAGGCAACAACTATAAGTGTGGAGGCGTCCAGAGGTTGGTGGTGTTTGGGGTGGGGGTGGGCCTTGCAGAGGGGCTGGCTGACAGAGGACTCTGGAAGGATTGAGCACTCGATGTCAGCAGCAATAAGGATGATGATGGTGGTGGTGGAGCAATGAACATGAGCATCAGTATTCCTATGTCATCCTTCCTAGCTGGCTGGCCTCAAACAAGATGTTTTAACTTTCTGAGCCCTAGTGTCTCACGGGGAAAGTGTAGATAATGCCCGCCTCGCAGAATTGTTATACAAGTTAAAATCAAATAATCATATGAATGAATCCAGCACATGATAGGCCCTAAAGTGATTTGGGGGGATAATAATACTTATGTTCCAGTTGTCTGTTGCAGCATAACAAACCACATTAAAAGATATTTGCTTAAAATAACACCCATTTATTTTGCTCACAAATCTGCGATTTGGGCAGAGCTTGGTGGGGATGGTTTATCTCTGCTGTTTACAGCATCAGCCGAGATGGCCCAACGGGGGCTGGAGGATCCTCTTCCAAGACCCCATACTTGTACGTGGTAGTCGAGTTGACCTGGCTGTCAGCGAGGAGCTCAGCAAGGGCTGTTGGCCCGGGTCTCAGCTCCTTTCAGTGTGGGCCTTGCCACAAGGCAGCTTGGGCTTCCTCACAGTATGGCACTCAGGTTTCAAGTGCAAGTATCCTAAGAAAGGGGAACGGCCAGTCTCTTCAGGCCTGGAGAGTGTTGCTTCCGCTGTATTCCGTTGGTTAGGTAGTCACGCAGCCTACCTAGATTCAAAGGGAGGGGACTTACGCCCCTACCTCTCAATGAGAAGAATATCAAACAGTTTGCAACCATCTTAGATCTACCACAACTTGAAAGTCTTCTCTTTCGCTTTCTCATTTTTTCCCCTGTGGGTGCCATGGTGATGAATCCATTAATCGTTTGCAGAACATGAAGTGTTTCTCCCAGGGGAGGACCAGCAGACATACGGATATCCATGACTAGGGTCTTAGCACGGTCTGTTTTGGTCAGAATCAGTTTCTTGGGGTCCGATTCAGGGCTGAGGGAGCAGGCATCCTATGTGGTGGCCTCTCTAGCGACTGTTTCCCTGGAACCTCTGAGGCTCCCGCTCTGTCAACCCCAAGCCTTTAAAAGAGGAGAGAGAAGTCAGGGAGAGAGCAATTTGGATTCAGGAAAATAAATTTTAGCAGGTGGCCCCGGGTTGAGTGTAATGAGCATCTCTGTGGCTCTTAATTCCCTGGAGAAGTCTGTTTGTTTTTCAAGAGGGCTGCTGCCTGGGTGTTTGGAGTGACTGTTGTCATACATTATTAGGCTATTAATTGATGGGTTGGAGCACTCCGGAGGCAGGTGGGGGTGGCAGACCCAGGGGTTGCCATGGCAATCTTCAGGCCTGCAGTCTGTGCTGCGGGCCTCAAACAGGAAGGATGCCCGGACAGCTCAGACCCTTTCAGAGCACAGACTCTCCTGGCTGAAGTCCCTCTTTCAACAGCAGGCTTCTGTGGTCATGCATCCCCTCCCCCGGCCACCCACCCACGCCCTGAGAGTCCAGACCCACCCTCTTCCTGTTGCCTCATCCATATCCTGTCTCCCCAGTTGGTTAATTTCTCACTTCAATTTCAGCCCCGCTGGCCTTCCAGGAAGGCTGCAGGAAGAAATGGAATATATATTCATTTATTCATTCCAACGTTTGCATGTTTTTGGTGTGCATTTTCCCCAGGGGAGAACGAAACAGACCCAGTTCCTCCCTCCTCATGCAGCTTTCTGCCTACAGGGGGAGATGGGCATTAACAGAATCGTGCAAATTCCCACGCATTACGTGGGTAATTGTTAAAATACAACGAATCCGACCTCGACCTGAAGCCCAGTGCTGCCACTTGCCAGCGTGACCCTTGGCCTTGGGCAGCCCTAAGTTCTCTTCAGCGGGGAAGCTGGGATGATAGCATTTACCTGGCAGGTTGCTGGGACAACGACCAAGGCAACCCATGGAAAGCACAGCGCCTCGCACATAGTGGCAGCTCAGGGCACGTGAGCAACCCCCCCCACCCACCATGTCTCCTTGCTCAGCACCCATTCGCCATTTGGAACTCACCGGCCACCTTCTTTCTGTGTGAGGAGCCCCGGTCCCAGCTCTCTGACAGCCTCAGTGATAAAACACAAGGTATCACCATTTAGAAGTCTCCAGTCGGCCAGGAAGATGAGAAGGACCCAGGGAAGGATCAAGGTCAAGTTAATCCTGTGGGAGCACGCTGGAGGGAGACAGGCTCTCCCTCTGGGCGTGGGGGAGGGCTGTGTGGATGAGGTGGTATCTGAACGGGGCCTTAAAACAGTCCTTCTCCAGCTTTGGTGTGTGTCCGAAAAACCCGGGGAATTGCTAAAAATGCAGCCTGTAGGATCTCATCCCTAAGTGACTCTGATTCAGTGAGTCCAGGGCAGGGCCTGGGACTCTGCATTTAACAGGCACCCAGGGGATACTGGCACAGCTGTCCTGAGGCTCATGAGGCACACTGCCCTGAGGAATGGGGAGAAACACGTGGGGGTGGTGGATAAGGGACATTTCGGGAGAATAGAGGCTGGGAAAAGGGTGGGCCACAAGTGGGGCCTCACAGCACGGGATGTGCCAAGGGCCCGCGGGGCCTCCTCCCTCCCTGCACCCTTCAGCCTTCTGCCCGCCCCCCCGACCAGGACGCGGCTCACAGCCCTCCCCTGCATGGAGGCTCCGTCTCAACCCCCCTCCCAGCTCATGGCTGGTTGGTGCGTGTGGCTTCGGATTTATTGCTCTTTTCTCTCTTCTTACTAGACTTCGTCCTGGTTGAAATAGGAGTGGAGAGCATTGTCCTATTTCCTTCCTTCCTCCCTCCTTCCTTCCCTCCTTCCTCCCTCCTTCCTTCCTTCCTCCCTTCCTCCTTCCTTCCTTCCTTCCTTCCTCCCCACACCCCTTCCTTCAGTTATCAAGTATTTGTTTAGTCCAAACACTTGTGCAACTCTACGCTAGCTGCTGTGACACAGAGATAAAGGTGGGCATCGCTCAGGCCTGGGAGCCTGTCAGACGTGCGGAATCTCAGGCCCCACCGCAGACCCGCTGCACGGAAGCTGCACTTTAACGAGGTTCCTGCACTTTAACGAGATTCCTGCACTTTAACGAGAGCGCACGCTGACCCTTGGCAAGTGCTGCTGTACAGGGTCTCAGTGTAACAGGGTGGGTGTGCCAGGCAGAATAATCCCCCCAAAGACGCCCAATTCCTAACTCCCAGAACCTGAGACTGTGTCGCCTTATGTGGCAGGGGGGATTAAGGTAGCGGGTGGAATCGAGGTTGCCGCTCAGCTGGCCTTAAAGTAAGGAGATTGTCCAACGTTATCACAAGGTCCTGAAAAGTGGAGGAGGGAGGCAGGAGGGTCAGAGTCAGAGGTGACGCGGTGACGGGAGCACAGGCCAGAGCCGTGCGATGTGAGAAGGAGTCAATCTGCCACTGCTGGCTTTGAAGATGGAAGGGTACCACGAGGAATGCTGGAAGCCTCCAGAAGCTGGAAAAGGCAAGGAAACAGATTTCCCCCCGACCCCCAGCGGGAAAGCAGCCTTGCAGACAGTTTGATTTTCGCACAGCAAGACCCACATCAGACTTTTGATCTTCCGAACTGTAAGATTGTTTTCAGCCACTAAATTTGTGGCAATTGGTTACAGTAGCAATAGGACACTAACACAGTGGTCAAGAGCCCTGTCTTTGGAGTCAAATTGCCCTAGTTTCAAATCAGAGCCCTGCTGTTTACCAGCTGTGTGACCTGGGCAAGTGGCCGGTAACCTTTGGGTATCATTTGCCTCATTTATAAAACAAGGATAATCCCTGCCACATGGGCTTGATGAGAGGGTTGAAACAAGTTCTTAGGTGGTGGCACGTGCTTGTAGTCCCTACTATTGTGAGGCTGAGCCAGGAGGACTGCCTGCGCCCAGGAGCTCAGGGCTGTAGTGCACAGTCCTGGCACCTGTGAGTAGCCACTGCACTCCAGACCCTGTCTCTGGAAAGGAATTAAAAGAAAAAAAAACCAGAAATTATTTGGAAGGGACTCAGCACAGCACCTGGTTCAGAGGACATGCCCAGGAAGTGGTGATGACGGCTCTTCGAACTCAGTTGCTCCAGGCTCTTCTCTAACCTACAAGGGCCTTGGTGCCAGACAGTTTGCTAAGTTCTCTGCCGTCCTCCTCTTGGTTGTTGAAGCTTCCTGCAGAGCCATCCTTAATTCAGACCTGGCCCCTTTTGAACCTGCAACAACGCAGCACCCCCAGGTGCCCAGGTGACCTTTGCTCCTTGGATGTCAGGGTGTGCTGAAGTGGAAGACCAGGACCGCCTTTTAGACACATCAGTAAAGGTCCCTGCAGTCAAACTGCAGATGACTGATTACAGACACCTCTTGTATTTGTCAAAGCCCCTGCGGAGCCTCTAAGGCCTCTACCCCGACTAGCCTCAAATCAGTAGAGTAATTTGAGTAACCTCCAATTGCCCTATGGGGAATAAGGTGGGTCTCTGTAACAGATATCTCACCGAGGTGGCCTGCCCACCCTCCCCCCGCTCCCCGGTCTAGGGTGGATCAGATGGGGGCAGGACTTTCTAGCCTGAGGATTGATGCTGCCATGGTCATTATCATCATCGTCATCATCACCACCATCACCATTGCATCTGTACTAACTCTTCAAGGACCTACTAAGTGCCAGGTACTTGCTGGGCCCCATCTTCTTTGATTCTCACAGGAGTCCACTGGGCAGCAGGATATGTGATTCTCAAGGTCACATAGCCAGAAAGGGGCAGCATGGGGACTTGAGTTCCATGGTCTGGCCCAGAGCCTCTGCTCTCAACCTCCATCCCACATTGTCCCCCAGTTGACGTTGGGGTTGCTGCCCTGTGCTGGAGGCCTTGCATGGTGCCACCAGCCAAGGGAAGACCCTGGGGGCTTCTCTATGCTGACCCCCAGGCTGCCTGGATCTTTGGGAGGCCAGGGGTGGTCTTGGGCCCTCTTGTCCTCAAAGGCAGCCTCCAGAGAAGCTCAGAAAAGTCCACCTGCCCAGATGTGTGAAGCAGATGCTTATGTTGGGGGCACAATAAGGCTGTCCAGGGCTCAGTCCAACCTCCTAGGGCTGCCATCCCAGTGGGGGTCAAAGGTGCTTCACAACTACCGTCACTGGGGAGAGGGAGATGGGAGGAGGAGGGGCGGGAAATGAATGCACGTGGCAGGCCTGGCCTAGTTTAGGCCCGTGTGTCTTTCCAGGACGGGAGGAGCGCAGGGGGAGGGGGTGCCCCACGGGGCTCAGGCATTCTCATCCTCTGGTCGGTGGCTGCTCCCAGGATTCTGCCACTTTGGTCTGAAGGACAAAACCTGGATGGGAGGAGGGGGCCAGGGGCTGTTCCTCACGCTATGTTTCTATTACAAAACTACTTTTCCTTAGTTGTAGGTTTACCTGGAGAAGTTTACAAGGGGGGTGGAGGTCATGGGGCCTCTGCTTGGTGTCACTACTACTTCTAATCCTCCCTTCCTGTTTAGGTTACAGACAAAATCCCAGCACCAGCGTAAAACACAGCATGGGCTCTTTTTCCCCTTCCCAGGTGGGCACTTCACAGCGCACAGGGACTTAGCCAATTTGAGTAAAACCAAAGGAAGCTTCACACCTCATTCTGCATCCCAAGGGTCCAGCAGGGAAGGAGGAGGGGGGCCCTATTCCAGGTGAGGTATGGGGCCTGCTGCCTGCAGAGAGGCTGGGCAGCCTGGGGCAGGTTGCTGGTCCCAGAAGGTGCTAGGGGGAGGGAGGGGACACCGTGCCATCCGTGGTTCCTGCAGGTGTAGACAGTGGTGGCATAGACGGCCTGTTTGTGCTGAGCTGGGCTGTCCCGTAGAGAGGGCCAGAGGTGCTCTCTCTGGTGTGCTGTGTCCTGGGGGGTAGCCAGGCAGTCACCACTAAGCTGATCCTGTTACAACTCTCCAGTCCTTCCATATGACGTCAGGGAAAGCCAGCCACACTTCTACAACTTGCATCTGTGTCTAAAGGCAAACTATTATGCTATAACAAGTTGCAGCCTTTTGCCTGTAACCTTAGGCCTACAAGAAGCAGCTGACTAGGAGACAGTCTTTAAAAGGCATGCTCATGTGGTAGGATTTGCTTGGAGGGCCCAGACCCCACAGAAGCGGACTTTTCTTGGACCCCTACCAACGTGGTTCCCAGACAGGGGACTCTTGGTGAAGACGGGACCCACAGAACACCCAATGGAGCAGAGAGAACTTGCAGCCCCAGTGAGACCCACACATAGTATCTGCTGGCTTCCTGGCTCCGGCACCATCTTCTATCTTGGAGGAGATGCCGCTGGAGGGAGATAGTTAAGCCAAAACCGCATGGCAACTGAAGTCGGCAGCAGGTTTCAGTCACGGCTCTGTCACCATTTAGCTGTCAGGCCCTGTCCAAGAGCCTTTGCCCCTCTGGGCCTGCGTCTGTCTGAGGAGTCTGGGCTGGGAAACCTCCGGGGGGGTCCTTTCCGCCCCTGTGCTGGGAGTGTACGAGGGAGGGAGTTCAGTGAGTGCTGCTGAGAGCCAGAGGACCCGCTGAGCCCAGAGCCCTGTGCGTGGTCCCTGCTGTGGGCCGCGTGGTTTGAAACGTCCATACTTACCTGCTCCCTGCCCGCAGGCTTGCCCCCACTGCCCTGGCTCTGTTGGTCTGCAGGGCAGGTCCCACCTCCCTTCACCACGTGGTGGTTCCCCACCCTCGCTGCACTTTAGAATCGGCCAGGGAGCTTTGAAAAGCATTGATGCTGGCACCTCACCTCCAGAAAGCATGATTTAATCATTCTGGGGTGGGGCCTGGCATTGGTGGTGTTTGTACACTCCCCAGGTATTTTCTCATGCACGTGGCCAGGATTGAGACCCACTGACCCAGATGTTGGCAGCTTCCGTCTGTCCCTGCCTGTTTTCCTGTTGTTCTTGCCGGTGTCCACACTACAGCAGTGACCGCGGTGTAATCTAGTTACTGGGCAGAGGCCTGAGGGGCTCAGGTGAGACCCCCGGGGCAGGGATTCAACATGCTGCCTCTCCTGCTACCCTGCGGGTGCACAAAGGTGGTTTGCCTGAGAGCATTAGCACAGCCTCTCCTCCTGCATCCCCCCCAGTTCCGAGGGTCCCTGCCCCTCATTCCGGCTCTACCATCCCCCCCCCAGGGCTGCCCATGGACTCTGGGGGTGTGGGAGGCAGGGAGGATGCGAGGAGGGAGCAGCTCCCCCGACGCCGCCTCTGGCTGGCGAGCGGTTCCTCAGCAACCGCCCAGCCTGACACCAGATTGGAGTTCACATGATTCTGCCTCAGCACAGGAATGGGCAGCTTCCAGCTGGGGATTTTCTAGATGGAGCTGGGAGGCTGGGTCTGCGGGAAATCGCTGGAGGGAGAGCTGGGGGCCCGGCTGCAGGAAGCCGGCTGCTTGAGGTTTGCGGGCAGAGCCCAGCTGGGGCGGGCAGAGTCACGGAGGACTGTGCCAGACTCCCCCCTCGGAGGACTCCGTCCAGCCTGATTCCCGGAGCTGCCGCTCCTGCCTGCACCTGGCTGCAGAGACCACGCGGCCTTGCTGGGGCCCGGGAGGCTCAGGAGAGCAGTGCGGGCCGGGCTCCCTCCAGCTATTTCCAAACTGCTGGTTATTTATGACCCATTAGTGGGTCAGGAAATCAATTTAGTAGTTCGTGACCTGCATTTTAAAAAATGAAATAGAACAGAAAATATCAGGGTGCATGGCAAGTCCTAGGGTAAGTATTGCTTTCGGGAAGTTTGTTTCTTTGTAAGGATGCATGCGTGTGCGTGTCTGTGTGCGTGTCTATGCGTGCCGGGTCGAAGTGTAAAGTGTTTTCCTTGCTATGGTCAAAAAAGCTCAAAGGCAGCAAGTTGGTGCCTGGATGCCTGGGTTCTAGGTTCCGATTCCCCCGTCCCAAACTTATTGTGTGAGCTTGAGCAACTGGCTTAGCCTCTCTGGGCTTCAGGCTCTGTGAAATGGCTTAGCAATACCAGCCCCACCTGACGCGCAGGGTCAGCATGAGCCCAGGTGGGACTGAACTTTGAAACAGTTGCGAGGGTGTTGGAGATGAGATTCTGCTATCTGTGCTGTCTTGCTGGAGTGAGGCTGTTATGTGGGGGGAAGATGGGGACTAAGGGAAAATGCAGCCTGATTTCTACCCCTGCTGAGAGGGAAATAAAAAAGTACTTTCGGGAAATGAAATAGCCTGGTCTAAAGCGGGGAGAGGTTTGGCCAGCTAAAGGGAAGGGAAGCTGGGCCCACGGGACACTCCTCAGCTCTGTGGGCTTGGGGCTCCCGGGAGCAGCCCCGGCACCGTGAGTAACCGTCTGTGTGCGTGCCGTGGTGTGCGCCACACGGAAGAGCAGGGTGACGAATGAGATTATTGTTTATGTGCCGGCTGAAATCTAGCACTGAGGTACCTCCGCCTTCTGGCTTGGAACGTGCAAGAGACTCCTAGCTTACGTCAATGAGCCCTTTCCTTCCTGTAGGGGCTTAATTTCTCTTGATCGTTAAAGTCCTTGGAGGCCTCCACACCGATTAGTATTTGTCTAAAGATTTGCTTTGAGCTGTTGAGTCACTGTGTGTGTAGTTTTTCTCAGTTTCTTAATTCTTAATTAAGAATTTCTTAATTCTTTTTTCTAACACCCTCCACCCTGAGAAACCACGGACGGGGTGCATCAGGGTGAGTTTTCCTCACTGGGTGCTAAAGATATGACCTGGGAGAGCATCCTCCAGGTGCAGGGGACTAGCCTGGTGACCCTTGCAGGGGCATCTGTGAGGACTGGAGCTTGGCTGAGCTTGGGGATTGAGGGTGGTTGTTCAAGGACAATCGTGATAAACAGAGTGTGGCATCAAGGAAAGTGTGGCCCAGCTGTGGAGTCCTGAGCATGTTGGTTCATCTCTCCGAGCCTCAGTTTTTCCATCTGTAAAATGGGGGCTGAGGAGACTGGTACCGAGAGAGTGAACATACAGAAACTGCCTGGCACGTGGAGGGCCCTCGACAGATGTGGCTTGATTCTTCCTTGTATCCCCATTTTTCCATGTACAGAACGCTTTTGCATCCACTGTGTTCTTTGATTTTTGAGGAGCAAGGTTCCCGTGGAGACCAGGTATGGAAGGGGCACTCCTGGCAAGTTTCCAGCTGGGGGTGCCTGTCCTTAGGGAGTGGCAGAGGACAGAGCTGGCTGCAGTAAGGCCTGGACCAGCGGGACCAGCTGAGCAGAGAGGAGGCCACGGTGATCCTTCTTCACTTTCCTGTTTCTATTAGTGACGTTCCCACTGATCCAGCACCCAGCCCCAAAACCTCCCACCCATCTTCCTATCCACTCACCCACCCACCACCCATTCATCCTTCTGTCCACCCTTCACTCATCTATCTCTCCACCTGCCTCTCACCCATCAGCCCATCCGTCCACCCACCCCACTCTGCCCATCTATCCGTCTGCCTAACAAGTAATTTTTGAGAGCCTTTAAGGACCAGGCACCAAGGAACATCTCAGATTTGTCCCTGGCTGTTCCTCACCTCCCTCCTGTCAGTTCCTACAGCTTCTTGTGTCTCCTCTCTGGCCACGCCCACCTCGCACCTAGCTCCAGCCATGCCAGGCTACTGGCCGCACCCCAAAGGTGCCCGTTCTCTCCCTCCTGCATCTGGCCAGCTGCACACATTCTCCTCGGTGGAAACTCCCCTCCGCCTGGGCAGCACCCAGTCCTGACCTGGGCGTCGCTGTCTCTGCTCAGGAAGGCCTTTCCTGACCGGGTTAGGGCCCCTCCTGTGAACTCTCCTAGAACCCTGTGCGCCCCTTATGAACTAGTTTCGCTTATCTTCTCCCTTCCCCCGTGAGACTAAAAGCCACTTGACCCCAGGGGCCAGGGTCTAGTGCCTCCCATGTCGTGGACACTCTGAGTATTTGTTGTGTGAATGACTCCTTGGGCGGATGGATGGACAGACGGGAGGGCCGGGGAAGCATTTGCAGCAGGTGTGACTTGTGAGATTCAGTTTAGAAGGTGGCTGGGAGGGCGGCGAGGTGGAGACAGGAAGCCCGGAGGGAGGCTGTCGTGCTGCCTCTGGGGACAAAGTCGTCACCAGACCCGTCTAGAGTGCGGTGAGAGGGCCGAAGAGGAGGAGGTGGACATGGGAAATACTCAGGAGTTGAAAATCGTAGATCTTGGTAATTAGCGACGGCTGAGGACGAAGCTGAGGGAGGGACCCGCAGGCCCGCCACCCCATGTGAGTGACCGGGCCGGGGGATGCGCCTTCCCAGAGTGGATGAGCAAAGAAAATGAGGGACCCGGCGTGGGCCTCGCCGAGCATGTCCCGTGAGGTGGGCGGAAGGTGCTTATGTCAACCTGCAGCCTGGGGGAGGTCTGGGAGTCATCGGAGCGTAGGAGACGCTATCCCACAGAGTGCACACGCAGTAAAAACAGCGAACCAACTTTCCACGTGCGTGGGGAGAGAGACCCGCAGCACCCACCGCACCCTGCCTCGTGTGGTAGTCACCCGTGCATCTGGCATTCCCGTCTTACGTGCTTGGGGGTTCCCGAGGGTGGGAGCCGTTTCTTGTTTATCTCCAAGTCCCCCATGTCCAGCCCGGTACCATGAGCATGTGGCTGCTCCGCAGGTGCCTGACCAGTGCAAGCTACAGGTACTGGGCTGGACAAGCTGCTTTAGCTCAGCGGACCTCAGTCTCCTCGTCTCTAAAATGGGGACAACAGGGCTCTTGTGAAGATAGGACAAGAGGACAGAAGTAAAAAGCTCTGTAAACTGTGAGATATTCTGCAAATAAAAGGTGTCAGTACTGACACAGGTTCAGTCACTATTTCTTTCTTTCTTTTTTTTTTTTTTTTTTTAAGACAGAGTCTCGCTCTGTCGCCCCCGCTAGAGTGCAGTGGCATCAGCCCAGCTCACAGCAACCTCAGACTCCTGGGCTCAAGTGATCCTCCTGCCTCAGCCTCTTGAGTAGCTGGGACTACAGGTACATGCCACCACGCCTGGCTAATTTTCCTATTTTTTGTAAAGACGGGGTCTCACTCTTGCTCAGGCTGGTCTGGAACTCCTGAGCTCAAGTAATCCTCCTGCCTTGGCCTCCCAGAGTGCTGGGATTACAGACATGAGCCACCGTGTCCGGCCTCAGCCACTATTTCTTGAGAGCCTGAATCGGTCTGAAGCTCACCCAAGGTCTGTGTTCTGGTTCTGCCCACAAGGTTCTGCTGGGTCTGAAGTTCCCCTTCCAGCCACCTCTGCCCGTGCCTTGGAAGTTCGTGTAGGCCACGTCCTCAGGAGCTGAACCCTAGATCTTCTAGACTCTCCTAGTACCTTGCTACTCAGAGTGTGGGCCATGGGCCAGCAGCTTGTTTGAAATGAAAACTCTTGAGCCCCACCTCCGATCTAATGAGTGTGAAACTCTGCAGGTGGGGGTCAGCAATCCCTCTCAAATCCTCCGGGTTCTGATGCACCTAAGTTCAGGAACCAGTGCTCTAGAGTACCAAAGCCCTCTTTTTGCTGCAAAATGAACGTATGCGGTGCTTTAATCTAAACATGGTAAATGTTTCTTCTTTGCTTTGCAAGCATGAATATTTCTGACTTTAGTTGCCAGAATTAGGTTACTGCTGGCCTAGGGAAGACGAAGCTCCAAACTGTGGCCCCCCACCCCCACCCCCACATGTACACCCACCGCGGATAAGCAGCGGGGTTCAGGCCTGGGGACTTGCAATGAATGCCCAAGACCTGATGGGTTGTGTTTTCACGGTGGCTTCATTTACCCTGTTTTGGTGGAGCCTGGGGGCCGGTGCATGTGAATGGATTTTATCTTTGTGCTAGTGGATTTTATGTGGATTGCAGAAAACTGAAGTAAATTCAGAAACAGGAACTATCCTGGGCAGGGGACAGTGGGGGACCTCCTCACGTGTAAGCTGGTGAAGCATTTGGCCCCACGTGTGTGCGCTAGGAATCCGGGGACTGGAGAGCTGGCAAGAGGAGGGCCAGTGGCTGGAGTCTGCCGCGCTGGGCTGTGCGCGGAGTTTTGGGGTCACAGGCCTCAGCGGCGTCTGCTGCCCTTCCTCTCGCCGTCAACAAGCAGACAAGACTGAAGACACCCTGTGTGCTGCTGCTGGAAATGTGACATGGTGCAGCCACCATGGAAAACGGTATGGTGGTTCCTCAAAAAATTAAAAATAGAATTACCATATGATCCAGCAATTCCAATTCTGGGTTTTAGCCAAAAGAATTGAAAGTGGGAACTTGAACAGATCTTTGCACTTCCATGTTCTCTGCGGCATTATTCACAGTAACCAAAAGGTGGAAACAACCCAAATGTCCACTGACTCAGGGATACATACAATGTAGCCTGTGCATGTGATAGAATATTATTCAGCCTTAAAAAGGCAAGAAATTCTGACACACGCTACAACATGGATGAATCTTGAAGACAGTATATTAAATGAAACAAGCCAGGCACAAAAGGACACATACTGTATGATTCCATTCACGTGAAGTACCTAGAGTGGTCAGATTCATTAAGACGGAAACTGTGATAGAATGGTGGTTGCTAGGGACTGGGAGTTATTATTTAATGGGTACAGAGTTTTAATTTTGCACGATGAAAGTTCTGGAGATGGAAGGTGGTGGTGGCTGCACGACAGCGTGAATGTACTTAATGCCACCAAACTGTACACTTAGAGACGGTTAAAATGGTAAATTTTATATTACATGTATTTTACCACAATAAAAACAGTAAGAAGCGCCACCATCCCTGAGATTCTAGGCCAGCGCCCTGGAGAGGACAGGGGAGGGACTGCAGGTGGCAGGGAGCTGGGGTGTGCAGCAAGGAGACCTGGTTTCTGAGGCTGACGCTCCCCTCCCTAGGCTGGCTTTGGGCAAGTCATTTCCCCTTTGGAGCCTCAGTGTCCTCACCTGGAAAATGAGAAGTCCATTCACTCTTCATTCACGAAGTATTAACTGTGTGCCTGTCATGTTTCGGGCACTGTTCAAGCTGCTGGGGACACAGCAGCGAACAGGGGGATGAGGCCTGTGTCCCAGTGGAATTTATGTTGTCATGGAGGAGACAGACCTCCGCTGTCCACGAGCAAAGAAACAAACAGGAGAAAGATCAGATGAGGATAGGAGTTCTGCAGCGCGGTCACATAAGATGATGTGGTGGTGACCGGGGAGGGGGCTGCTTTAGGTGGGGTGGGCAGGGAGGCCTCGGGAGGAGGTACCGTTTCAGCCGAGATCTGGCAGAAAAAGAAGCAATGCTGTGTTGGGGTGGGGCGGAGGGCAGAGAGAGGAACTTCAGGAAGAGGCGGCAGCTGACGCGAAGGCCCAAGGCAGGACCGAGGTCAGGTGACTGAGGCACGGCGAGCTGGCCAGTGTGGCTGGCATGTGGTGGCGGCAGGCAGGGCTGGGGGAGCTGGAGCCGGATCACACTGGGCCTTGTAGGTGTGGCGAGGAGTTTCGATCTTACTCTAGGTGTGATAAAAAGTTGTCTCTGAGGATTTGAAGCAAGAAAGAGGAAGGCCTGGTTGGCATTGTGGAAAGATTGCTGTGGCTGCCCTGTGATGAGGGCCCGGGTGGGAGAGCTGGGGCGGGGACGGGTGGGGGACAGAGCTGAGACAGAGAGGAGAGCTGGGGGTGGAGAACACGGGGGAGAGCTTGGTGTGGGGGTGTCGCTGGGGTGCTTTGGAGGGAGCTACAGGAAGTTGGATTGCAGGCGAGAGGGGCGTGGGTGTGGACCAGACCCATCTCTTGCCCATTTCAGAGACACTCATGAAAGCTACAGTCCCTTTTCCCAGGACAAGTGCACAGACGTGTATATTTACAAGCTTGAGTGTGTGATTTCAGGGAAACTCCTCAGATTTATCCACCGTGAACCCCAGGGCTGGAACTGCTGGGTGGATGTCTCCAAGCCCTTCCCAGCACGCCGTGCCCACTTTTCTGGCTCTGGCGGCCACTGGGCAAGGCCGGGGCAGGAGGAAGACTGTGGAGGGTGGGGCCGTGGCTAGTGGCCTGATGAGACGTTGGTCATGGACTCTGAGAGGTTTCCCTTCCGGGTCCCTAAGTCCCAGCTTGACTCTGGTCCAGACAGTGCACAGGGCAGGCGGATCTGCCCATACTGAGCAACGGCCCCATTCAGACCCGCTTGCTGAGAATTTGCAACCACACCGACCGTGCACTCCCAACAGGGGTGAAAATCCGTTCTTGGCCGGGGTGGGGTGAGAAAGTTTTAGATATTACAGTGACCTGTCACCCTCCAAAGGACCACAGTACAGAAGCAGTAGATCTGTGATATTACAATTTCATCAGGGTTGGGGAGGGAGTGGTTAGGGGGGAAAAATGTCTAAAAAGGCTCCTTAAAGTAGTGATCATGAAAAAAGGGTTGCAAAATACTGATTTAGATACCGGGAAGTTTTTCATCTGAGAGAGAGCGGAGTTAAATCCATAGAGCAGCTCAGGCTTTTCATCTTGATACACTAATTTATAAAGTAGGCTTATGACAAATCATTTTATTCTGTCTCGTGTAGCTTGTTTGTGTAGCTGGCATGTTCTTTGTGACATTCTCAGCAACAGGAGTGTCTCGCTGATTGGAGTCGGGTCACCGCCTTGTACTGCGCCCTGTGCACTTTTACACCCGTCAGTCCCCGTGGCCCCGATTCTGACCTCCGAGGGCAGGGATGTTTTCATTTCCATTTTATCAGTGAGGAAACTGAGGCTCAGACAAGTAAGTGTCTCACACAGACTCACCTGGGCCCTCACCTGGGTCCACAGCCTTCCCTGGCTCCATGGAGGAGAGGAGAGGTGGCGCTCGCCGATGGGCCCCAGGAGCCGGGCGGTGCCTGCAGGAAGCTGGGCTGTTTCCTGCCAGAGCGCAGGAGCATGTGGATGAGGTCGGGCCTCCTCTGATGCCGCCTGGAGAGGCCCCAGGGAGGGGCTGTGGCCTCAGTGTTAATGGACTAATTCATCCATTCGAGTAGAGCGAATGTGGGTGATGCTTACTGTTGGGGACGAGGGTGGCTGGTGCCGTCACTGTCACATGCGGAATTAATCTTTGCCTCGAGTCTTCCTTGGGGAGCCGGGTTCAGGAGGGGCTCATGCTCCTGAGAACCCCTGGCCTTACCTGCAGCACCAAGGGACCGGGAAAATAAATAAGGGACAGAGTGAATAAGGGGAGCCAGGGAAAGGGACAGGGAGACGCAAATCACGTTTTACGTCCTGCTATGGTGACCCGTTCAGATATTCTAGTTGAGCTGGAGTTGGTTGGCTGCTACCTCTCCTTCTAAATGAAATGAGTAAGGATTTGGGACAGGGCCTGGCACACGGTAGGTGCTATGCAGGTGGCAGCTACTGTTATTCTAAGGCTTTCCTGCCTTTGGCTTTCAGGGGCTCACCCCTCGCCAGTGATGCCCAGCCCCTGGTAGGGCTCGAAGCACCTTCTACGGACAGGATGGCGGTGGAGAGACCGGCCCAGTCCCGCAGCCCATGAGAGCGGAGGCCCCTTCAGGCCCAAAGATGGGGAACAGCACTGCAGACAACTCCTCGCTGAACTGCACCATCGACCACACCATCCACCAGACGCTGGCCCCGGTGGTCTACGTCACGGTGCTGGTGGTGGGCTTCCCGGCCAACTGCCTGTCCCTCTACTTTGGCTACCTGCAGATCAAGGCCCGCAACGAGCTGGGCGTGTACCTGTGCAACCTGACAGTGGCCGACCTCTTCTACATCTGCTCGCTCCCCTTCTGGCTGCAGTACGTGCTGCAGCACGACCACTGGTCGCACGGGGACCTGTCCTGCCAGGTGTGCGGCATCCTCCTCTACGAGAACATCTACATCAGCGTGGGCTTCCTCTGCTGCATCTCCATCGACCGCTACCTGGCCGTGGCCCACCCCTTCCGCTTCCACCAGTTCCGGACCCTGAAGGCGGCCGTGGGGGTCAGCGCCGTCATCTGGACCAAGGAGCTGCTGACCAGCGTCTACTTCCTCATGCACAAGGAGGTCATCGAGGACGGGAACCAGCATCGCGTCTGCTTCGAGCACTACCCCATAGAGGCATGGCAGCGCGGCATCAACTACTACCGCTTCCTGGTGGGCTTCCTCTTCCCCATCTGCCTGCTGCTGGCCTCCTACCAGGGCATCCTGAGGGCCGTGCGCCGCAGCCACGGCACCCAGAAGAGCCGCAAGGACCAGATCCAGCGGCTGGTGCTCAGCACCGTGGTCATCTTCCTGGCCTGCTTCCTGCCCTACCACGTGCTGCTGCTGGTGCGCAGCCTCTGGGAGGCCAGCTGCGACTTCGCCAAGGGCATCTTCAACGCCTACCACTTCTCGCTGCTGCTCACCAGCTTCAACTGCGTGGCCGACCCCGTGCTGTACTGCTTCGTCAGCGAGACCACCCACAGGGACTTGGCGCGCCTCCGCGGGGCCTGCCTGGCCTTCCTCACCTGCTCCAGGACCCGCCGGGCGCGGGAGGCCTATCCGCTGGGCGCCCCCGAGGCCTCGGGAAAGAGCGGGGTCCAGGGCGAGGAGCCCGAGCTGTTAACTAAGCTCCACGCTGGCTCGCCTGCAGGAGGGGGGTCCCCCATGGGTGGCTCGGCCTAGCCTGGGTCCCCCACGCTGGGGCCAGGGGAGGCCTGAGCCTGCAGCCGCTGGCCCGGGCGCCTGAGCTTGCTGGCCGGCTGCCCCCAGCTTTGCATCGGGAGGTGAGGTGAGCAACTAGATGTCCACCTGCCGGGGCCTTCCAGGGCCGTCGTCATCACAGATACCTGTCCAAGTGCACTGCTGTTACCCCACGATGGGACACAGGAAGGTGTACTGTCATCATGAACACTGGAGCCCCGCCCCACACAGGGTGAGAAGGGAAGATTGGATGGGGAGAAGGAAGGTGGGGGGCGTCTGGGGCTCTGGGAGTGGAGCGAGGACAGTGAGGGTGTGACAGGCAGAGGAGGACTCTAGTTCCAGCCACATCACGGTTTCACAGGGGGCTGAGCAGATCCCCAGCCTGAAGGCTGAGGGAAAACAAACCCCAGGGCTCCCTGGGGAGATGTCTATGGGCCTTAAAAAGTCAGCACTGAAGCTCAGGGGTCGGGACAGGGGCCGGAAGCCAGTGTGTCTTTAAGCAAGTGCCCGACACAGATTCCTCCTAATTAGATTTGTTTCCCAGAAGGGCCAGACCTGAAAGCCTGGGGTGGGCGGGACGGGGGAGAGTGTGTGTGTTTACGGTTAAAATACCACAGTCTCCATGACAGCTGTGTGCCAAGACCCTGAGGCTAGGGCCCTGTGACCACAGTACCCCTCCCCTCCGCCCTGTCCCCTTCCACACCGGCGGTGGAGTGTCTAGCAGTCTCGGAGAGGAGCACGTGTTCTCCCCGACTTCTCGGATGTAACAGAGCAAACACAGCAGAGGTGCACTCTCTGGCAGCTCTCAGCCAAAGGCCTGGGCTTCAATTCTGCTCTGGTTTAAATAGCTCCCGTGACAAGGAGAAGAGGTGGCCTCTGTTCTCCATCTCTGCTCCGCTGCCGGATGTCCCACTTCACCCACCTGGAGAGCGACATTAGGTGCGTGCGCCACGTGTAGCCCAGAGTCCTGACCGCCATCTTTTGTTCTGTCCTGAAAGGCTGGGTAGGGGCTCACCTCTCCTGCAACTTTGTGCCTGACCACATTGAGGTATCCCTCCCACTCCCCACCACACACACACACACACACACACACACACACACACACGGATTTCTCCTGTTCAGTTTTGCAACAAAGTTTCCTGTCCCTTCGACGGTCTCTGGAGAGTGGCAGGGAGGGGCTGTGGGGTCCTTCAGCCTCTTCCTATTGTTCAACCACAAGGGGCTGTGCCTCTGCAACATGCCAGGCACAGCCCCTGCTCTGGTGACCATGCCAAGGACCCCAAGAACTGCCTGTGCTCTGGGAGACCTGCCCACCTCCACAGAAATGCCAGCCCTGCAGACTTTCTGGTCAGTGGGGTGGGGCCAGCCCTCACTTCTCAGGGCTTGTCCTCGAAGGCTGGGGATTCGAGTTCCTCAGAACCAAGAGACTAGGTGTGCTTAATCCTGGGGCGGATCCAGCGGTAGGGAGTAGAAGTTGGCACATTGGAACATTTCTGGAATCTGCCAGAGGGGGCCAGGCAGAACCCCTTCCTCAATCTCCCTTTCCTTCTTCTCCCCAACCTCCAAGAGGTTGATCCTTTACCCAGTGTCTCTTAACTCGTCCATCAGAGGTGCCCAGAGGCAGGTAGCCCAGACTGGATGTGCCGCAGGGAGGCATGGTCACTGTGGTCCCAGGGCTATACTTACTTTGGGCGGGCAGCCCCTGCCCAGATCCTTGTGGAGGGCCTCCAATGACCTGGGGTGGTTCTCTTCCCCTTCCTGGAGAAAGTGACCCAATTTGAAGCAGGCAGAAATGGCCACACAGCCAGAAAGAGCCCACTCGGCCCCAGCCCAGGATCTTACGGGGCCAGTGGCATTGTCTGAACCCTCCATGCCGCCTCATTCCACAGTGTTTCCCTCTGTTTTGACCGTAGACACCGGCCTTTCCACTGGCATGGACTGGGATGAGCTGAGGGCAGTTCCATTTACTGTCAAGAACTGTATTTTTGTATTGTCCTCCTTTTATGTCAAGTCTGTGTGTGCTGACTGTGCCATGGGTTCATGTAGCAAACTTCAGTCTGCAAATAAAGCAAAGTAAACACCGCAGCGCGAGTACTCTGCAGTCTTCCGACACCGGGGGCATCTAGGGGGCCTTTGAAACACCCAAAGGAGCAAGGAAGGTCCAGGGATTGACCTTCTCAGAGAAAACTCGAGCAGAGCCCTTGGGGGATTTGCACTTGATCACTCAACAGTGGCCAAGGAGGACGGAGCCCCCCAGTGAAGGAGGGTCTGCTCTCCCTCCCCTTGAGATTCACGAAGTGTCTGTATGGTGTTGCAGGTCCACTGTGGGACTTCCTTTGGCCACCTCCCTTTTGAGGACAGAGCCCAGTCCTGTGGTTTGGAGACCGTCACTCTGTCCTCGACTACGGGACCCCTGGTACCTGCTGGGTACTTGCTCCCCACAGCAAGGGAGGGCTCAGTCAGACCTTCCCCTCCTAGTTAGACGAGAAGAGTCCCAAAGCAGAAAGGCCTGTTGGATTCTTCTCTTCGGGGCTGGCCTCGGTGGTTGGGTTTTGTTTTGAGAGGCCCACATTTGTTGACCATCCTCTTCAGGCTGCAGCGTCTTCTCCACTGTGGCAGACTCTTGTGTTTATTGCTAAGGATTAACTCATCATATTAAAATGTAAATTTGGTGATGGTCACTTAATCTCTCTAGAGGTCAGGCTCCTGGAGGCCGGAGTGTTCCGGAAGAGTAGATCCTTCTTCCAAACACACTAAGTAAGGACATTATTGGGGATTAAGACTTTTCTCTCCAGAGAGAATGGGTGGAAGAAAAAGTCCATCTGGTCTGGACTGAAGGTGACAGAAGCCATTAAGATTCCTTTCTTCTTCATTAGTCTTGCTTAGTAAGAGGAGGGCTCATCTTCCTGTTTGCACACACTGGTCTGCAGGTTGGACAGATAAGAGTGGGAGAAAATTTCAGCATGAAATATATCCCCATCTGCTCCTTTCCCCTGGCTAGTACAACCGAAAGAGAACCACACTCTGAACTCTGGGCACAATGCTTTTCTGAAAAACCTGCTTCTTGCAGCTGGTGACCCTGCAGCCTCCATTCCTGGAATTCATCTGACAAGACAGGGGTCTTTGATGGTGCTGTGATTTGAATGTCCCCTCCAAAACTCATGTTGAAATGTAACTGCCATTGTAACACTATTGAGAGGTGGGACCTTTAAGAGATGATTAGGTCATGAGGGCTCTGCCTTCATGAATGAATTAATGGCATTATGGAAGAGGGTCCGTCATTGTGAGAGTTCAGCCCCCTTTTTCTCTGTCTTGCCAGCTTGCTTGCCTTTCTGCTTTCTGCCATGGGTGACACTTACCAGATGCTGGTGTCATGCTCTTGGAATTCCCAGTCTCCAGAACTGTGAGCCAAATAAGCTTCTGTTCTTTATAAATTACCCAGTCCATAGAATTCTGTTATAGGAGCAGAACATGGACTAAGACAGATAGCATTCATCCTGGAGTCACAGTGGTGGAAATGACGAAATTGTAATCCCATTTGCTTTAATTCAACAGCTATCAGAAGAACATCCCTAGGTTAGACATTAGATATCAGTGCTGGGGTGTACAAGACAGGTCATACTATCCAGCTCCCTCTCCATGAAGTATCTGCATCCCTCACAAACAATAGTCCATTCTCTCTACAAACACCACCAATGACAGCTAACTCACTACCCACGATAAGTCATTTCAGGGTTGGGCAGAAAATATTAACTCCCAGTGAGCCAGAGTGGAACCACTTTACCCACAGAAGCCACGTGGCCCTTGAGGTACTGGTATTTGAAGATAACTTTCATATCCTACTTCTTAGGCTAGAGTATACAGCAACAACAAATAAACACCCAAATCACAATGCCTTAAAACAATAAAAGTTTACCTCTTGTTCATGCAAAGTCCAATGAGAGGCTGCTTTCTTGAAACTGTTTTCCCAAGCAGTGGCAGTGACTCATGATCCTTCCATCTAGAGGGTCTGTCATCTTGGGGTCTTCCTTTTTCATCCACACAGGGAAGGGAGGCAGCACAAAGAGAATCTCACAGGGATTTTTTTGCCAAGTCTGGAAGTGGTTGATATCCCTGCTACTCATACTCCTTTGGCCAGATCCCAGTCACATGGCCCCAACCTAGCTGCAAGGGAGGCTTGGAAAGGTAGTTTTTCTATGTGTGCAGGAAGAGGAGGCAGAGTTGGTGAGCATCTGGCCAGGCTCTGACAGACAGCTCTTCGAGCCACCTCTACTAACCAGGTTTTAAGCTCTTAGCTTCGTGGTCCTTCATTTGAATAAAACCCACTTCTTCAAACGTGATGCCCAGATCTGAAGTGAGACTAAGTCCGTCTGACCTGTTCCGAAGAGAAAGGGACCATTCTCCTCTCTGCTTCTTTGCTTCTGGCAAGCACATCACATCACATCACTGACGTATATTGAGCTTATGTGAGTTGCTGGTGAGCCTCCATCCCACCTAGAGAGCAGTGGTTTTTGACCTGAGAGTGAGACTTCACTGTGGAGCCAGTGGAAGACACCTGTGGTGGGCAGAGTGCAGTGGGCTGGATGAAGTTGGGGCTAGTGGTCTGCAGGGCCTGTGCAATGAGAGGCAAATAGCGTCCCCAGAGGAATGCCTTTCCCAGCTGGGTGTGGGGCAGCACTTGGCCAGAGGACCTCTGGGGGGCTAAGGAGCCCTGCTCCCCTTAGCTGACTCACTTGCCTTGGAGTCCTGCTTCTTGCAGGGTCTGTGTGGCCTCTGCTGCCTCCGTGTGCCCACGGTCTCCAGCCTGCCCTTGATATCCACAGAGCAGCCCATATTTTACTAACCAGGATCCCCTCCCCACACTGTTCCTGGACACGCCCAGGGGAGCGCCTATACCGCACAGATCCATTCTGCTCAGCACCAGGCCTGTCTCTCACCCTGGCCCACCCCACCATTTCCTGCAGGTCACCTCTTGTCCCCCTGTAACCAGCTTCTCCAGGCTGCACCCATGGCCCCCATGCTGCCCTAGACATGGACACAGACCTTTCCCCAAAGCACAGTCAAGGCTAGGACAAAAGGGCAAAGCTGAGCAAAACTTTACTGAAGGTCTGAGCTGGAGTCGTACTGTGCAATGGACAAGTATCCTGGGAATCACAGCTCCAGGATATCCTTGGGCTGGACCCTGCTGAGGGACCTTCTCCTGACCCTCCCTTGCACCTCGGCCCCTGCTGCAGGGCCACGGGCCTGCCTCTCCCTACAGGGGACCTTTGGATGCTCCACCAAGTCTAGGACCCCTATTCTCAGCCTTCTCCGGGCTCGGCCTGGTTGTAAACCTCCTTCCCAAACAACTTAATCATCTCCCCATAGATTTCTGCCCACGGTGAAGATAACCTATTACACGGTTATGCCTCAGACTTCTCCATGCCGGAGTAGGATCCTGCTGTTACTCTTGCAAAACCAAAGGCCCATTAGTGTCTTCCCCAAAAACATGAGTCAGAAGAATGCCGGCAGCTTCGCCACCGTGAGTTTTTTCTCTCTTCTCAGCATCAAGATCTCAAAAATGCCCGGGTACCCCCATCATCAGAGGCCCCCACTACACGGAACTCTGCAGTCACAAATCAGGGACAAAAACTGTAACTGTAGGAGACCGGGCCAGCGAGGCTCAGAGCTGAGGTGGCTTCCCTGAGCCGTGAGAGGCCACAGACGGAGGATTGTGTTCTCCTGACCTCGGAGCGTCAGCCCCGCCAGCAGCCTGCACAAGCACAGCCCCTGCAGATTGAGCTCGTTTCCACACCACGGGCTCCATTCTTCACAGCTGTCGCCCGCATAGACTCAAACTAGACGCGCTTAAGGAAATGAAGGAAAACAAGCAGGCCCGACCCACACTTGGGGCCCTAGCTGGGGAGACACGCTGTCCCTGCCTGGGTGAGTCAGGCGTCACTCAGCAGTGTGCCAGCACAAGACATTGTACTGGGACAATGGGCAGTGACTCAGTTTCTAATTTTGGGGGCAGTGTGAAGAGGAAGCTTGCGCAGGAGATAAGGGCAGGCTGGCTGGAGTCGCCGAGGAGGGCTCTGTGACCCACCCACAGCGTGGCCGCCTCCTGCGCAGGGGGCCAAGTGTGCAGCCCCAGGGTGCGGGAGCAGGGCGAGGCGGTGGAAGAAGTGTCAGGGGTGAAGGGAGGTGAGGGGCAGCGATGGGGACAAACTTACGGGTTTTCAGGGGATCTTCTGCCTTAGTAAACAAAATGCTGCCTGAAAAAGAAAACATTTCAAAGATATAAATATTTTGGTGGTGGTAGTGAGTAAACCTTCCATGAAGCCCCAGAACTTCATAAATATACATTCCACATTTGTTCATTTTACCATTTCTTAATTACGGTGGTCCCCCTCACCCGCAGGGGATATGTTCCAAGACCCCCAGTGGGTGCCTGAAAACGTGGACAGTATCAAACCTGCTGGCTGTCAGCTGGCACATGTTTCTGTCCGTGTCTTTCCCCCACAAACCGATGCCTTTTCCATCTTTACGAAGCACTTAGCACACACTGTGGCCATAACTCTTGCGGTTTGAGGGCAACAGCAAAACTAGCATGAATTGTTTTCCTTCTTCATGATTTCGCAGAAGATCCGTTCTTACCATAGGTCTTAGCAACCTCGGCGTAGGATTTTTTTCTTTTTCCTTAAATCAGTAACTTTCACCTTTTCACCTGAAGGAAGCGCTTTACGTCTTGTCTTGGGTGCGAGAACTGCCAGCGTCACCGCTCTTGTGCTCTGGGGCCACTGTTAAGTCAAATGAGAGTTAGTTGGACATAAGCACTGGGACACCAGGACCATCGGTCTGACCACTTGGACAGCTACTAAGCGACTCATAGGTGGGGAGCATGGACAGCGTGGGTGCCCTGGACAAAGGGATGATTCACGCCCCAGGCAGGACCAAGCAGGATGGGGTGAGATTTCATCACAATACTCAGAACAGCAGGCAATTTAAAACTCAGGAGTTGTTTATTTCTGTAATTTTCCATTTAAATATTTTGAGACTGCAGTTGACCATGAGTAACTGAAACTGCGGATAAGAGGGGGTGGCTGCTGTAGTCTGGGGGTTCTTCAAGGCCTTGGTAACGCTGACTCCTGTGCTCTGCCTGGCAGTTAACTGCTCACTGGTGTCCCAGGAGTGACTGTTAAGAAGCTCCTCAGAGCAGACCCCGTGCGTGGCCTGAAGCCGCCAGGGTGAAGGAGGATTGAATCAATGCCTCTAGCACCTGAGGAACAGGAGCAAAAAAGCCCCAGAGAAATGTCCTTGGTCCCAGGAAGGGGCCTGCAGTTTCCCAGGCCACTGGGGAGCTCACTGCTCAGCCACGGCCAGTGTTTGCTCCCAAGACTCCTGTGGGAAGAAGCGGGGGGCCCTCAGGGAACTCCTCCCTAGACGCAGGCTTGGCCACTGTGGGGGGACTCTACATGCACGTAACACGGACGGTCACCTGCGCACTGCGGTGACGTCGGCCAGCTTCTGGGTCATCACTCCGAGGGTGCCGTGGAAGGGCAGCCCGTCCACCTCCAGGCCCACGAAGCCCGAGATTCCGCACCGGACTCCGTGCCGCACTAGGATACGCAACATTTTTTCTTCCTGGAAAAAAATAAAAAAAACAGGACAGAAGTAGAAGTAGTGGAGGGGGTAGAACAAGAAAGAAATATATTTGTTTGTAAGTGGAGAAGGAGCGTTTGCTTTGACATGCTCACCTTTTAAAAAATAAAACTTTGGTTAAAAATACCAATACCACTGGAAGACTCACGAGAAACAATGGCTCACTGGCTCAGTGGCTCACCAAACCCACTCCCCAGAAGCAACTACCTGAGCAGTTCGGGCTGTGTCTTCCGGCAGTTACCTTCATGTCACTAAATAATGTGCTTTTATGGAAACCTGCATTTTCTTAACAGACCCCGGAGACGCACTCCTCCCGCACGGGCCCCGTCCAGCCCCGATGGTGCCTGACGGCCCCCTCCCTCCTGAGACCCCACTGTTAGCCTCACCTGGGGCTCGTGCCAAGTCCTGCTGCTGTCACCTCCTGGACACTAGCCAGCGTGGATGCGGGAGTGTCTGGAGGGAGCAGAGCCGGGGGGGACGCAGCCCCATCCTGATGCTGCCGCCCAGGGCCGAGCAGGCACGGCGGTTTGGGTGGGGACCAGGTGGATCTGATGTGAGTCTTTCCTGGCAGGTGCTTTAACTTCTCTGTGCCTCGGTGACCTCATCTGTAAAACAGGGAGGTTAATGATAATAACAACTAAGACTAATGAATGCCTCCTGTAGAGAGTTAAGAGGATTAAATGAGCTAATGCAAGTAATGCACCTAGCATGGTCCTTGGCACACAGCTGCTCAAAGAATGAGGCTGATTTTATTGACAGGGCTGGGTCTCCTGGCCTTTAGCCCAGAGCTTTCTTCCTTCGGTGCACTTGCTGGTTAAAAAAAAACAGGGTTTGATCCCCCTCCTTCCCTCTCCCTCCAAAAGTCAGGTCCCAAAGAGCCACTTGTCTAAGCCTCTAAGGTGTCTGTCCCTGGCATAAGGCAAGTCAAACACACCTTCCCCCTCCTTCTCCTCCTCCTCCATCAACAAAGGAATGTAGAAGAGGAAATCGGGGCAGATAGGAGCGGGACTGTCACCGTCCTATGCAGGCATTTGCTCATTCATTCCACCGTCCATCAGTTTGATCGAGTACCTGCCATGTGCCAGGCCCTGAACCAGGAGTACAGTGTCGAACGTGACATGGTCCCTGCGCCAGGGGCTTCACAGTCTATATGACCGGTCAGGCAGTCACTGTACATGGGGTCACAGCACAGAGCAGGGACTGCCAACCCAGGTTATTGGGATGGCTCAAGGAAGATTTTTCCGGAGGAGGGGTGTTACGGACTGAATGTTTGTGTCCCCTCAAAATTCACATATTAAAGCCCTAACCCTCAACTGATGGCACTTGAAGTTGGGGTCTTTGGGAGGGAATTATGCTGAGATGAGGTCATGAGGGTGAGGCACTCATGATGGGATCAGGAGAGGAAGGGGGACCAGAGCTCTCTCTGCCCTGTGAGGACGTGGCAAGGAGGCGGCCACCCGCAAGCCAGGAGGACAGCCGGCACCTTGATTTGGACCTCCCCCCCTCTACAACTGTGAGAATTAAACTTCTGTTGTTCCAGCTACCCCGTCTACGGTATTTTGTTATAGCAGCCTGGGCCACCGCAAGGGGCAACTAGGTTCCAAGGTGACGAAAGAGCAGGAACGAGCCAAGCGAGGGCCCTTGAGGGGCGTCACTGAAAACCTTTCACAATAATGGGGAAAGTGTTGGCAAATGTCAGCTGGGAACCGTCTCGCCACACCTGCCTGAGAACCTGCATTTCCGTTCTGCCCTGGGGCCAAGGCGGATGTTCTTCCCTGCGGGGAGGTCCAAGAGCTTTTCCACTTCCCACGCTGGCTTTGTCCAACAGCCTCTGCCCGGGGGATACCCACCCGGAATGGCATTTCCCGCCCTTTGTTTGCGCTTTATTCTCCCACTTCTCTTCCCTGTCGGTCATATCCTCTCTTTATGGGGCAATGCTTCTGCCACCATGGGCCACTCCCAGCCCTCACACTGATTTCCCTCACCAGGGAGGGCCTTGGGGTCCTCAGGGAGCACGTGATCAGTCAACAGGTTAGGAGCCCGCTGGCACGCAGCTGCGAAGAGCCACAGGGGCCAACAGTGACTCCCTGTAAATTCCCAGGAATGGTAGAAGAACCACACCATCTGCTAAGAGGCTGGGCGGAGGTGGTGGCAGTGGGGGAGGAGAGCGACGGGGAGCAGCTGGAAGCAGAGTGCCGGGAGGTGGCTGCACCAGTCCGGGCTGAGACAGTGGGGTGGGCGAGGAGCGAAGGCCCAGGAGAGGAAGAGTGGACAGAGCTTGGGACCTCATTTGTGGTGGGTGGGGAAAGAGACCCCGGGATGATTTCTGGCCTTAGCGGCAGAGTTGGGGGCCTTAGTCTCTGGCATAGGCCAGTCAGTGACGGGGCTGCTGCTGCCTGTGGGTCAGGATGGCCCAGTACCAGCACGGCCCCACCTTGGGAGAGGCAGGGGAGGACCGGCGGGCTGGGCCGGGCTGGGCAGGGCAGCAGCTGGGGAGACAGCTCAGTCGGCCTCCCAGGCCACACAAAGGAAAGACAGACCGTCCCATGTGACACCACACGGTGTCTGGAGGCCCCAGCTCTGTCACCCCAAGCTCGCTGGGTAAACTCTGCCTCCGGCCTTCACCCTCCATCTGCCCTGAGCACCTAACTCTCCTTGGCATGGGCCACCTGCTGCTACCACCAAAACCTGCTTCAAGGCCACCCTGACGCTCACCCCTGCCTGACTGAGGAAGAGAAAGGACCTTTTCATGGTAACAAGAATGATGATGACGATGATGATGATGACGGCTAGCATATGTTGAACACTTACTACACGCCAGACTCGCTACGCTTACTACATGCTAAGTGCTTTACACAAAGGGCCTCATTTAATCTGCACAGCAACAGGTAGGTCTATGATCACCTCCACCGAGGAAGCTGAGGTTGGGAGACTCGCTCGAGGCTAAACTGGGTGGGGCTGCGACTTAAACCAGGCAGCCCAGCCCGGCCTGTGCTTTTCCTAACCACCCGCTCCACTCACCCAAGGCAGGCTGGACATTGTTAAAAAGGACTTGGTCACAAGAAAAGAGGAGATAGCCACAAAGCACAGAAGTACAGAGAAGAAAGTGATCCTGGCCCAGACCAGCAAGCAGGCAGAGCCGGCGTGGCTGGCTCCTGTCTGTGCCCTGCGGGGCTGAGGGGAAGACGGCTCCGTGAGTGGGCTCCTCTAGGTCTCGTCCTTGGTGGCCTTCAGTCCCTCCCGGGGCCCCCTCCCCCTGCCCAGAGCTCTGTCACCTGCCACACTGCAGTGCCTTGGCCACCTGTCCAAGCTGAGGAAGACTGGGCTCCCCAGCCCCTGTGCCCCCAGGCCCCCCTGTACCTGACCTTGCACGTGCCACCCTAGCCCCCGTCAGGTGGGCCCTCGGCACCTGATGGAGTCTGGGGAATGCTCTCCAGCCATTGAACTTGCCCTCAGTGAAACCCCAGGGCACTGCCTCTCCCTCACTGTGAGGAGCCCTAAGGGCCAGAGCGAGCAAGGTGGCCCTGGCCAGTGGTGTCCCCCTGCCCTGGGCTCCGAAGCCTGGTCCCCACAGCCTGGTCCCCACTCCTGCCACAACCTCCTGTCCCCGAGCACAGGAGGCCCTCCTTACAAGCAACTCACTGAGCAGAGATGAGGGACATTTCTCTGTCCCACCCAGTCAAGCTTCACCACCAGCTTAGGCCACAGTTCTGCCCAGCATCTCTGGATAACTCAGGGACCCCCACGGAGTGACCCACAGAACTCAAGTGGGACAATTCTAGTTATTTCCCTGCACACTGCATGGCTCCACGTCCCTGCCCCTCTGCTTATGTGGGTCCTGCTGCCTGGAAGGCCCTTCCCAACCTTCCTTACCTGCCTACTACATCCTACTGGCCCTCTAAGACCCAGCTCAGCTCCTCCTCCTCCAGGCAGCCTTCCAGGAGCTCTCTGAGCTCAGTGCTATTCTCTGTGCCCCCACAGCAGCTTGGTGTGCGCACTTTCATCCTGGCTCCTGAAATTACTTGTCATGTGTCATCTCCTCGTCTCCCTGGTGGACCCTGAGTTCCCTACCGTGGGGCCATGTCTGACTCATTGTCTCCCAGAGCAAGTCTGGGCCTGGCCCATGGGGAGGGCTCAGCAAGCATGTGTTGGTACTTTTGCTTTAAAAACATCCCCTTTTATTTTCTTTATAGGGGTTGTGCATTATTAATACATTTATGAAGGACTGGGTTGAAATGTAAAAGGAGAATTTTCCATCTCCGGAGGGTGTGTGTTGGGCTGCGTGAATTTATTTGTCTGGGCTCATTCTTTTGTGTCTGTGTGAATCAGGAATCATGTGTGAGGCAGCCCCTGCATGTTTTTTTCCAGTTCAGATCCAGGAAGTACAAAGAAAGCACCAAAGGCCCTCTGGGCCCCTCTAGGGCTGACCATTTCCCCCAAAAAATGTCACTACCTGCCTAAGCTCCTCCCTCCCCTTGGCACCCTGGCATCACCAGGAAGTGGAAAACTTCCAAGCTATGTTGGGAAAAGCCCAGAGTATGGAGTCAGAGAAACCCAGACTGAGCCCTCAGCTCTGCCTCTCGGGGGTCTCGGGCAAGCCACCGTGCCTCTCCCAGCACCGGCTCCGTCATCTGTAAAATGGGCACAACACCACCAGTCCGGGAGGTGCTGGAGAGAAGCAGAGGCTGGGGCAGGAAGGAGAAATAGGCAGAAGGAGAAAGAGAACAGAAAAGAAAAACAGCAAAGAAGCAGTGCGGGACGCTGGCTGCGCGGCTGGGAGGCTCTGCAGTGTGGCGGGGGGGGGGTGGGGTGGGGGGGACTTGGAGCAACCGCCCGCCCGTCTCAGGCTCTCTCGGTGCTCAGGAACCCCCCCTTGTCCCTGGGTTTCCTTTCCGTGTCCCCACAACCCTAGACACCAACCCTCCAATCCCTGAGCCCTGCTGTCTGCTCACGGGGAAGTCACAGCTGAGCCAGTATTTAGATGTGAAGTCGGAGCTTTGGCTTCATTTTCCCATGGCCCAAATTACCCTGGAAAATTCCCCCAGAAGGTGCGCTGTGTGTCCCCCGAGTCTGGCCCACCAAGTGGGGCAGGTCCCACCCCCTCAGTGAGCACTAGATGAGGAACCAGGCTCGTCTGGAATCAGTGTTGGGGGCAGGGCCTGCTGCATGAGGGCCATGGAAACTGAGGCCCGGGCACTGGGGCTGGCCCATTTGCATACGTGAGTGTGCCTGTTAGACGAGCGTGCGTGGACGCCCTTCCTCTGCACCACCTGGCGACAGTGCGTGCCTAGAACTGTGCACAAGTCTTCCGAGAGCTGCTCTGCACAGTTGTAGGAGCTCAAAGGCCAGCGGTCCGGCCCCCATTCCCTTGCTCAAAGGCCTCGAGTGGCTCCTATCACCTCCCACGTATTTAATAGAATCCTCAGTGAGAAAGGCATGATCTTCCTGGACCCGGCTAACACGATCTGCCTCTTCCCAGGGACTTTTAATGGCCCCAGACTACTTGGAGAATCTGATGAAACCACAGACTCTCGCCCAGAAAAATGCACGAACAGGAACAATTTTGCAAACTGGTTCAGGAGGACTGTGGAGCCCTCCTTGTGGATTCGGGCTCAGCGCCCTCCTCTGCGTTTATCACACTGCTGCTTCCTGCGCTCCACCCGAGAGCGGCCTGCCCCGGACCAGCACTGAGCTTGTCCTCATCTCCTGGACTCTGTTCCCGCCATTCCTCCCGCTGGAATTGCTCTCTTTCTACCCGGTTTATTCCTCCAGCCTCCGACCCACCGGGTCCTCTTCCCACCTTGCCTGGCCCCCGTGGCACCTTCCTGAGGGTGGCTAATTGTCTCACCCCCGAGGTTTCGGTGCCCTCACTGGGCGGTAAACTCCTTGGAGGGGATGATAGGACTCCCACCACTGCCATGGGGTGCCCACCCTGGCTCAGGCATTCGGTTCATCCAACACCAATGCTGACTGCCCCCATTCTACAGGTGCAGAAAACGAGGCTCAGAAAGGTTAAGCAACTTGCCTAAAGTCAACCTAGAAGGAAAATGGTCATTCGTCTCAGGCCCTCCACGTGATTCAGGGTCACTGTAGGTCAAAGGTCACCCACTCCAGTTGGGAGACCTTTGCTTCAGGGCGGGCTCTGCCTCTGGGTTTTGAAGGGCAGCATGGTGCTGGCCTAATGGCTCACAGTTGCTTCCGTGGGAGTGGCCCGCTGGGGCACGTTACCTTAGTGACGATGGGAGCGCCCGAGTCCAGCCCTGATCCCCAGGTGCTCTGGAGGGTCCAGCTGCCTTCCTCAGGTAGCGTCCATGCGCCTCACGGGAATTCAGGACGTAGGGAGCACAGGCCAAGCATGGCCTCCCAGTTAGAGACACCGGACAACACAAAGATTCCGACACAGAACAGGAAAGGTCACGTGTCCATCGGCCTGCCTCTAGGCCGCAGAACGCTCTCCAGGAAGGGTCCCAGACCAGTGGCACCAGTATCACACAGGAGCTCGTTAGAGCCCAGACCTGCTGCATCACAAACTCATCAGGCGAGGACGGAAGGCAGAGGCTGAGTGTTAACAAGCTCGGGGTGCGTCTGCTGCAAGCTGGAGGCTGAGAACCGTTGCTCTAGGCCGTTAGTTATACACGACTGATTACCGCCAGGGAAAGAGGTTCAGGCAACCACCGAGAAACCCCTTCCGGATGCTCCACATTAAGAAAGGCTCCCTCATGGCTGACCTGCCTCCCTCGCTCTGCGTGGAGGCCGGTCTGCGCTGTCTGCCCGGCTGCACTGTGTCACCTTTTCATGTGCTTGAAGGTCGCGCCTAAGTCTGCTTCAGACTTCCCTCCTCTTCTACCAGCCAGGCCCACAGGGCCTCATCCCCGGTTTGGGGACCCTCTCCTTGGCTCTTCCCTGAAACCTGCTTGGGTGCTCCATTCAGCTGAAGAAGAACTGATGGAGGGCTTTCCGGGCTCCGGGTGCCAGAGCATCATAAAGAGAGGTGCTCCCAGCCTGGAGAGAGAGGGACTGCACACACAGCCACCCCAGGGTGGGCAGCCCGTGACTGAGATGTTCGCATAGGACCATGGGAGCACTGAGGAGGAGGCACTATTATTCTCCGTTTGTTTGGTTTTTAGAGCCAGGGTCTCACTCTGTCGCCCAGGCTGGAGTGCAGTGGTGTCATCATAGCTCACTGCAGCCTCCAACTCCTGGGCTCAAGTGATCCTCCCACCTCAGCCTCCTGAGTAGCTGGAACTATAGGCACACGCCACCACACCTGCCTAATTTTTTCTATTTTTAATAGAGACGGGGTCTCACTCTTGCTCAGGCTGGTCTAGAACTCCTGACCTCAAGTGATCCTCCCTCCTCGGCCTCCCGAGTAGCTGGGATTATAGGTGCGCACCACCACGCCTGGCTAACTTTTAAAATTTTTTGTAGAGATGGGGGTCTCACTATGTTTGTCGGGCTGGGAGGGGTCAATATTCTGACTGGTTTAGGAAAGATTCGCAGAAAAGGGGTCATTTAACAGGGGCCTGTAGGCTGGGTAGGATTTTACCAGAGAAGGGGTAGCGGAGTGGGGAAAATTCAGGTAAAAAAAAACCCAAAAAAACCAACCCACAAAGACATGTAGCTTGAAAATACAAAGCACATATTAAAATATGGTGAGTGAAGACCATATGATAATATTAATACCATATTTCATTGATTTTTAAGATATATTTTTGTTACATTTACATCTCTGATATTGAGATATGACTTACAACCAATAGTATCTTATAGTTATAATTGGCTGTGTTTTCCTTATTTAGTGGCATATAAATTAATGGTAATTTTTGTCATCAATGGCATCTTAGATTCGATGGATAGAGTACCACTTTTTATTGCGTATTTACAATGTGTGGCATTATTGTAAATGCCTTACATGGACTAGCTTCTGAAGTCCTTATAACAAGCCTGTGAGGTGTTAAGTATTATTATTATCTCCATTTGAAAACTGGGAGACACAGAGGGGTTAAGTAACTTGCCTAAGGTCACACAGCTAGTAAGGGGTAGACCTGAGATGTCTACCACTAGGCTGCTGCCTCTAGAGCTCGTACTCTTAAAAAAAATTAATGTAGCTTGGTGCAGTGGTACACATCTGTAATCCCAGCTACTTGGGAGGCTGAGGCAGAAGGATCACTTGAGCCCAGGAGTTCAAGACCAGCCTGGGCAACATAGCAAGACCCAAGCTCTCTAAAAAAATTTTTTTAATTGTGGCAAAAAACACAACAGAATTTACCATCTTAACCATTTTCAAGTGTACAGTTCAGTAGTGCTAAGTGTGCTCACATTGTTGTACAGCTCCAGTGCCTACATTCAACCTCCATGCAAATGTGCAAGTGTGGAAAATAAAAACATGTGCTTGGAAGTACTAGTAAGGGACAGGGTGTTAAAATGCATGTTTACTGGGCAGAAATGATATAAAATGGGTATGTATTGAGGATGAAGCTGACATGCAAAACTAAAAACGCTCACTGTGTTCAGGAGAGATGATGGTATTTCTGCCGCTGTCCCCCACCCTTCACTACCTGCCTTTTAATGATGTCTATAGTCTTGCTGCTACATCATCTTTTCAATTAAAAACCAGGCCCTGAGAGATGTCTGCGTGGGCCTTATAGCTTTTGCGTCTGCCTCCATCAAGGCTTGGGCTCTGTGGAGGGTTACTCCGAGGCTGGCACTCATCGTGGGCTGGTGAAGTGGGAAATAGAACTGACCCACCTCAGCATCAGGGACTAGATTTGGCCAAAAGAATCAGACAATTGTGAATGACCAAACACCTTAGATTCACACCTGGTGATTTTTCCAGAACAGTTTTCTAGATCTATTGATAGGCCATTGAATGAAGGAAAATAATGCTACCGCCTAACATTGGTATTTTGTCTATATATATATTTTTTTTTTTTAGCATTTTGTGAATTTCATCTTGTTTGTGCCTCACAGCCTTCCTGCCCATGGTATCGTTGTCCTCATGGCACAGAGCTGGCACGTTTCTGGGGCGGGTAGCACCTGGGAAGTAAGCGGAAGGTGGAGACTTAAACCCCAGTGTCTTGATTCTCAGCCGAGTGCTGTGCCCATGACCTGGCATCCGTATGTGCTGCCTGAGGAACAGGGGTTTCAATGGAGCAGAGGAGGGAAAGGGACATTCGGAGGGTAGCCCCGCTGGGGTGTAGGAGGCCACAGGAGCGGCTTGGGGTCCTGAGGCTGAGAGAAAAGTTCAGGGGTCTACAAAGGGGGCAGCTTGAAGACACCAATGGCCAGCTCTACCTGCCTCCTCTGGGGTCCCAGGGGCGTCACAGCACAGATCAGGGCTCCATTTGGGGTGGGGGATGGGCTTGCTCCAGCAGCGCCTTCGGATCTTGGTTGCCCCTTTAGACACAGAGACGGCTTCCTCCTCCACCCTGGGAATCCCCCCCAGCAGGCCTCTGGTCCCCGCCTGGCCAGCAAGAGTGACAGGAAGCTGGAAGGCACAGTGCGCACCACACCCACAGCCTCTTCTGGGAAAGGCCGGGGCGATTTGCAGAAATTTTCTAAGCAGCCCAGAAGGCTTTCATTGTCTCATCGAAACCTCAAAAGCCAAGAGGACTAATGAGTCTGGGAAACAACTGAAGTGTTTGAATGGAGAGAACAAATAGACCCGGATGCCAGACAAGCCCTGATTACCCCAGTCTGAGACCTGCCCACAGCCGGAGGAAAGTTGGTTCCCCCTGGGGGTTCCACTAAGCCTTTCAGAAATCCATAAAGGTGCAATTCCGTGATAACCGGCTGAGGGGAGTCTGCACTGTCCTCCTAAGGTCACCAGCGTCACTAATAAGCTTGGAGCCCAGAAACCTCCCAGGCCTCGGTGTGTTGGACGGTATACTGCCTTCCCCGCCTCCCGCCCGCAGTTTTAAAGGGGCTTATATAATACAATGAATGTGAAGCCTCTTGGAAGATTATAAAGTTCTGTACAAACACAAATCATCACATTGTTACATTATTAATAATTGAAAGACTACACTAATCATATATTAGATATATTTAAAAATTAACATGCTTCACAAAACGATACACGGTACACATGGTCCATTCCATCCTACATGACCAAAATAACATGTGCGCCTCAATTTTACCATTGATATTATTTTATTATTAGTTTTATTATTAATACTCTAGAGTCAGGGGAATAGAATGTGCTCAATGAAGTGTCATTTCCCTTCCTTGCTCGTGGGAATGCTGGATTTCTAAATGGTGGTGACATTCGTGTCTATACTGACCGTAACAAACACAGATTTTCTTTGGAGTGGAAAACGTCGGTCCCTCCCCATGTCACTCTTTCTGGTCACATGTTCAACCAGTCAATAAAAAGGCACTTTGCGGTGACACGTGCTTGTCGCACGCTCAGTGCTCCGGCGCTCGAGCTCCTTACTTACCCTTTGACGAGATTCCAGGAATCTTCGCAGCAAGAAAAAGATCGTGGACGGGTCCACTAAGTGCTTGATGTTCACCTTCCTGGCGTTGCCGGACCTGCCGCCGGCAGCTGTGCCCGCGCGCTCTATGGCCACCAGGCGGTCGAATCTGCCAGGAAGCAAGCGCGAAGGGTCCTTACGGAGAGGACGTGTTGCGTCATGCCTCCGTGTGTTTGTGCGGAGGTCACGGTCGCTCTTTCTCCCACTCCTTCAGTGCCACACAACTTGCCTGAACAGCTACGCTGTGCCAGCGCCTATCAGATCATTTTAAGAAACAGCAGCGGCATCCTTAGTAATCCCTTTATTAGAGTCAGAGGCTGTGGGCAGGGAGGCTGACGCTCAGGGTGACTGTGGTGGACAGGGACACTGCGGGTGCTCACCCAGATGCCCTTTGTCCAGCGGAGCAGCCAGCTCCTGTGTGTGTCGGCTGCCGTGGGTCCACCACTGCCCTGCCAGGACCTTGTTTGGTTTATAGACACAAAACAAATGGAGAAGGAAAGGAAACAGAAAATGAATAAATCTAACACAAAAATAAACTTCTTAGCTAGAAACGGAGGAGTAAGAGCCACAGTCGGCACGGTGCTCAGAACGTGGGCCACGGAACCTGGCCTCTGGGTTCCGATTCCAGGTCCTCCTGCCCCTGGCCTTGGGCAAGTCGCTCAGCCTTTCTAATCCTCATTTTCTGCAGCTGTAAGGTGACGTAACAGCGGCACCTATCTCGTGCAGTGCTGAAAGGGTTAAATGAGAAACGGCACAAGAGCTGCCTGTCGCAGAGCCCACACCCACTTCGTGCTCAGTGAGTGTTAGTTGTTGTGGCTGCTGTTGCTAGTATTATTAGCAGGAATATTGTTTTGATAATCCAGTTTAAGAACATGAAAATTGTACTTTTTTTTTTTACGTCTCTCTCAATTCCCCTAGGATAGAGTTCTACAAAATCTAAACAAAAATTTGATCCACCAATTTCACTTCTAGGTACATGTGCAAAAGTAGTGGAAGACCCCAGGAGATATTCGTCCACCCACGCTCATAGCAGCATTGTTTGTAATAGCTGAGAGGTGGAAGCAAGCCAGTGCCCAGGGACAGATGAATGGATAAACACAGTGTGGTCCGTACACACAAGGGAGTATTATTCAGCCTTAAAACAGAATGAAATTCTGACACATTTTACAACATGGATGAATCTTGACGACATTACGCTAAGTGAAATAAGGCAGTCACTAAAGTACAAACACTGCATGACTCTACTTCTGTGAGGGTACCTAGAGCAGTCAAACTCACAGAGACAGAAGTAGAATGGTGGTTGCCAGGGGCTGGGCTGAGGAGGAAATGGGGAGTTAATGTATCCTGGGTACAATTTCAGTTTTGCAAGATGAAAAGAGTCCTGGAGATGGACGGTGGTGGCGGTTGTACAACAGTGTGAATGGACTTAATGCCACCGAACTGCGCACTTAATAATGGTTAAGATGGTAAATTTTGTGTTGTGCATATTTTGCCATAATGAAAAAATCTTAACTGTGAGGGCTTCTTCTATAGATGTTTTTAAAAAACAAAATGTACATGCCTGTCCATATCCTGTGGTCACGCTAGAATGTGGTGGCATCACATATGCCTCAAATGGGCAGCCCACGCGTAGGTCTTAGAACGTCCTCCTGGGCTACGTGTCCATCCAGCGCAGGAAAAGGCAGACACTGAGAAGCAGCATTAACAGGAGGAAGGAGCCTTGGCACCGAATTTCCTCTAAACCTACACCAGCAGCGATGAAAAGGCAGTTAGAGCCAGAGCTACGGTCAAGATCAAGGTCAAGATCCCCCTCTGTTCCGGAGGGAGAGCACTACTTCTGGACCTCCCCCCAGGAGGATGCCATTGCATACACTGTGGAGGCCTACTGAATGTTGAGTCCAGAAGGCTCCACGTAGCTACGGTGGGAGAGAATCAGCCCTGGGAAGCCTGCTCCCTGGGAGGAGGTAACTCACCTGCTCCAAGGTGAACAGAATCCTCTCCCCAAAGTGAGCAGACCCGGCTCACTTTGCTCCACTCAGCAAACAGAGCAACACCTACATTACCTGGCATTGGGGCTCCCACCCAGGAGAATTTCCCAGTTCCTCCCTCAGGAGCCAGAGCTGCTAATGGTTGTATGCCAACCGCTGGAGGAATAGAAACATTCTAATATGCACCACATGTGTTCTTGCAGCTTTAAATAGTATATCGGATCCACAATCGAACTTTTCCTTGGGGAGAGTAAAGAGCCTCATTATGAATAGCAGATTCTGCTGGGAGCTGTCATACAGCTATGCCCTCAAGGCCTATTAAAGCAGTATTTTAAAATTCTAAGTGGACACTCGTTAGTGGGTTATGAAATGTATTGGGACAGATCAGCATTTTTTGAAAAGCAGAATAGAATAGAGTAGACTAGAATGAAACAGACTAGAATAGAAAATATCAGAGTACACTGCACTGAGTCAGTATTGTTGTTTTGAAACTTCTATTTCAGTTGTGGGTGTGTGCTGGCGTGCAGTACAAAATGTGTCACTATGGGTTATTGTCAAAAAGGTTTGCAAAACACTGTACTACAAGTTATAAGATCTGAAACACATCTCTATGTACAATAAAGAAGTAGTTTTTAAAATGTTGAACCATATACACAGTAAGAAACACACATACACACACACACCCGCGCGCGCGCGGTTTCCTAAGAGGTACTTGCCGTTACTACACAAGACAGACAATGACAGTGTATTTCTATTTCATTTTCCAGTGGTGCTGGTTACCCCCAACCGGAATGATTTCACTCCTCTCCAGGGGGTCATGACCCACAGTTTGAGACACTGCTAGCCTCTTTAAATTTTAAAAATAATTCTCTCTCTTCCCTCTGTCGGAAAGATATGCCATCTCTCCCTGCCGGCCAGGGACCGGCTGCTTCCACAGATGCTCTGTGAGTTCCCCTGTGTACCTTGAGAGCCCCCAGCCCAGCCTCACGGGTTGGTCTGGTCGGTCAGGCCCCTGCCTTCCTTGGTTCTTGGCTCCGATCTCTCTGAGGCTGGGCTGTGCACCAGCTCAGTTGGTAGAGTTAAGCGTCCATGCACTTTCCCACCACCACCCACTTACACTGGGACGGGACATACATACCTGGGTGACGCGGGGTTCCCGCCTTTGCAAAGAAATGCCTGGGCAGCTTCCACTGACCCACCTTGGTAAGTTAGTATTGGGACCTCTGCCTTCAGAACACCTTGGAAATAAAGACAAAGAGTGGACACATCAGCCCTGGTGTTGCATTTTGGGAATTTGTGTCAGCTTTTCCAAAGGTCCTTTGGAGACTATCGCTGCTGTTGTTGAATGAGGTTCATCTGCAGAACACTTTGTTAGCCAAGCCATGGCCCTGACACAGAGGATACTTACGTTTCCTTTTGGTCCTGAGCAAACGCAGGGTTGGCAGGGATCGGGGGCGGGACCGGGCTAGCGAACATGCTGCGTGTAAGGTGCCCATAACACACGGTGCAGCAGCCTGTTCTGGCCCACGGCCACCATAGCGCTGGGTACACATTTACGTGCCCTTGAGCCAGGAGGCCAGCCCTCTGCTAAGCAGCTGACCCGCGCACTCTGATTTAATCTTCACAACACTTCCGTGGGATAAAAACCATTATTATCCACATTTTACAGAGGGGAGAAACTGAGGCTCAGAGAGACCAAACAATTTGGGCAAGGCCACCTGTGTGTCAGCCCCATTCCCCACCTCCCTGCACACCTTCAGGGAAGTTCAAGAACAGCCAAGGGAAATTCCCAGAGTCTGGGCCTTGGGTTGGCTACCTGTATCGCAGTGATTTTAAAAATAAGTTTGACTCTTAAAAATGGCACCTTTCCTAATTATAAAAATAATACACATTGTTATAGAATATGTGGGAAATACACAAAAATCCCAAAATAAGCTAAAATGAACTTGGTTTTCATTACCCAATCTACCCCACAGGTTAGGGTAGAATTCCAGGGTGTTCACTGGCCCAGGGCAAAGTCTTCTCCATGCAGACAGCTCAGGGCAGGTGGGTGATCTTGGGCCCGTCACTTACGGTCCTGCAGGAGCTCCCAGACAGCTCTGTGGCCCAGGAGTATGCCAAGCAGTGGCCTTGGGGGCGCTTCAGCCACCCCCACAATCTGCATCGCCAGCCCCTCGCTTCCCTCACATACGGGTAAGCACAGCCATGGCGTCCACGTTAAACCACGTGCCTGCCTGTAAATGCAGCTGCCAGACAGCTGCTCCCCCACCTCAGCTTCTCCACCATGTTGCTGCCCCTGAGTCCCTCCGGAGCTGTCACTGCCCCCCAGTGGGCGGATGGGGCACGCTGAGGTGAGGAACAAGACTCACTGTCAGGGATCCTAAAGGGCCCTCACCGGCTCCCTCCCGTCTCTCCCCAGCCCCACCCCACGTCTAAGGGGGAAAGGCCAGGAGATGGTAACCGGTCCATCAAGGGATGCTCACCAAGCACATCCTCCATGTAAAGCCACAAGCTAGGGAATTGGGGTGAGGGGACAGTCATGACAAGGGGAGGGACCCAGCCCCTCTCTGTGCTGCACAGAGCAGCCAGGTGACCCAGAAACGGGGGCTCAACTTAGAGCCAAACAAGCCTAGGTGGGAACGTCATGCCACTTCCCAGCTATGAGACCTTGGGCAAGCTGCGTAAACCCTGCGGGCTTCAGTTCCCCTCTGCAAAATGGGCGTTAGCGATGCCAACCTCCCAGGATTGCCACGAGGGCACAACGACGTGACGCATGCCAGGTCCCCGGCTGGGCGCCCGCACAGAAGAGCTGCTAAGTGGAGGCTGTCTCTTTCTCACTGCCTCCAAATTGGATCGAGGAACTAGGATACTAGCAAGAAGGGCGCCAGGGAGTCCAACAGGCCCGGGAACATAACATATCCCAAAGCGGGAGGCAGACATGAGAAAGGACACACAAGAACCTCGGAAAAGGAGGATCAGGGCAAGATGACAGTCTCGTTTCTGAGCTACAGAGAAAGATCTTTGGTTGGTTTATGCTCAAGACAGGGAAGAAATGGCTCTGTCTTTTCTCCTTTAAAACATTTCCTAGGCTTCTGCTATAAAAAAAAAAGACTGAAATAATTTTCACTAAAAGGCCAAATCTCTTTACATCCTTTGTCCAAATGTTATGAAAGGTCTGCAAAATCCAAGACAGCAAATCCCAGGCTCGGAGCCCGTGTGGGCGAGCCCCAGTTCCGAGTGGAGGCCGGTGGGGCCTCCGAGCCCAGCTGGCAGGCGAGCAGAGAGGGCAAAGCTACTCTTGGGAAGCGGGCGGCTAAAAGCATCCACCAAAGATGGATGGAAATGAGATTTTGGCCGGGGAGCAGGGTGGACAGTTGGCTGTTCCTTCCTCCTTGGCGCCTTTCTCTGCGCCATGACAACTCGGTCCCTGGCTTTTCCTCTCGCCACTGCTCCCTCTCATCTCCCTTGCTGGCTGCACCCCTTCTCCTGGTCCTCTTATCGTGGGAAGTCCCAGGACGCAATCCTAGGTCCTTTGCTGTCACCACTTGTTCCCGTGGTGATCTCAGCCCGCATCCTGGCTCCATCAATATGCCAACAGCCCTCCCATCCGTCTTCCTGGCCAGACTGCCCTCCTGCACTCGCTCCATGTAACTAACAGTCCGCGTGACTTCTCCACCCGTGTGTCTACAGACATCGCACACTTAGCAGGCTCAAACCTGCACGGGGTGTGTGTTGTGTGTGTGTGTGTGTGTGTGTGTGTGTGGCAAAATACACATTACATAACATTTATCATTTTAGCCATTTTTAAGTATGCAGAGTTCAGTGGCACTAAGCACATTGTCGTGCAAACATCACCACCATCCATCTGCAGAACTTTTTCATCTTCCCAAACGGAACCTCTGTACCCATAAAACAACAACCCCCCAGTGTCCCCTCCCCCCTCCTCTGGCAACCACTGTCCTACTTTATGTTCCTACGGATTTGACTACTGTGGGGACCTCAGAGAAGTGGACTCATGCAATACGACTGGCTTAGTTCACTTTAGCATAATGTCCCCAAGGTTCATCCATGTTGTAGCACGTGTCAGAATTTCCTGACGGATAATATTCCCTTGCATGTATACACTACATTTGATTTATCCACTCATCTATCGAGGGGCACTTGGCTTGCTCCTACCTCTTGGCACTTTCGAATAACGCTGCTGTGAGCATGGGTGGACAAGTATCTCTTGAGGACCCGCTTTCACTTTTAGGGGTGTGCATCCAGAAGTGGAATTGCTGGATCATATGGTGGTTTCTCTTCTTGATTTCTAGAGCAGCTGCCATGCTGTTTTACACGGCATCTGCTCCATTGTACAACCCCACCAACGGTGCACGAGCCTCAAACTTGGACTCTTGATTCACCCTCAAACCTGCCCGCCCCAGGGCCCCATCTCAGTTCACAGCAACTTGTCCTTCCTGTTTCCCGGGCCAGAAGCCTTAGAGCAAGTCCTGATCCCTCTCTCCTACCCACGCCCAGTGCATCTGGAAACCCTGCCGGCTCTGCCTACAGAATACCCGCAGCATCCGGCGCCCTCCCACCACCTCCACTTGTACCTGTGCCGTTCATCTGTTTGGGTTCCCCAAAACCACAGCCTGAGACTTGGGCGCAGGTGGTTTCCTGGGAGACGGCGCCAGGAAGCAGGAGGAGGGAACAGGGACAGTGAGGCTGGAGGGAGGGCCAGACAAGAGGAGGGAATGTGCATTTTCAGGGCCACTGCTCTAGGCAGTGGGGTCTCAGTTCCACGGGGACCTGTGTGTCTTGCAGCCCCTGTCCCCCAGGGGTTGAGGTGCCTGAAGCCATTTGCCCCACGGGGTGGAATGGATTCGCACAGCTTTGAGGAGGCCCCGCAGGGCCCTGGCCTGTGGTGGGGCCCATTCAGGTCGGGTCGGAGTGACTCAGAACTTCCTCTCCAGCTGCGGCTGACATCAGACGGGGGCTGAAGGGATGTGCCACGTGGCACCACCCACGGCAAGTCCTCTCACCTCCCACCTGCAATAACCTGACCAGTCTCCTGCTTCCACCCCGTCTCTATAGCAACCCAGTGACCTTGGCCGTTGCCACAGCCCACAGCCTAGGACGCTCTTCCCTTGGCCAGCCCGGGCCTCACTCCCTCATCAACTTGAAGTCTGGGCTCAAATGTCACCTTCTCCAAGAGGTCTCCCCTGCC